>NC_051073.1:19722091-20038784 GCF_004664715.2 Peromyscus leucopus | reverse complement strand
GCCGGTCTCTATGGCCGCTCCAGTGGCGAGACAGTGCATTGCCACATGAACGTCGCAGCGAGTTACGTCCTTGTCATCATGCGTGCGAAAAGAAAGTTCTCACTACCTATTGCATAGTTGTAGCGATTAGCCCCAGCTCCTAAACCTTCGTTTCTGAGGCCTAAAAATTGATTCAAAAGGTGACACTCCAAGTGAAGCCATATGTGCCCATCCCCTGTTGCTGAAGGAAGCTGCAAGGGAAGGCACAATGTTGTTGGTGACCATCTGCTCTAAAGGTCATAGGAAAATCAGGTAGGAGTTCCTGAACGAGTGGTACGGACCGAACTCAATACACGACGACGAAAGTCCCTTCAGGGAAAAATAAGCAGTATTTTGTTAGGAGAAATACAAAGTAATACAGGTTGCATACTTGTGCTAGACTTTGATCCGTGAAAATTCCGTAGGTGTTATCATGCCCAACGAAGGATAGTGATTGCCACGGCATGGGTGACGGGGTCGGAGAGAGTGTGAATTGAGTGAAAATCATCAACATTGAGGCCCAATCGTTCTTGCCCAGCTCTGTCGGCCTTGAGGAACGACACTGTTGGGCGCTGACACGGCATTCTGACAGTTTTCTTCGGAAGGCTAATGACAGTTTATGCCCTTAATGCCCATTAGTCACCATTTTCCAATTGAGAAACTAATGGTGTGGCTTTTCATTGTTTGACCTGACCGTATGTGTCTGTCTTCTCCTCCGCCCAGGACCGGCGCAATGATGGCTGCACTCTCCGCCATCATGCTGCGCTGTAATCGATGGAGCAATGAAAGGACCAGAAGTAATGCGAGAACAATAGCCAAGCTAACACCTGAGTCGTCAGGACTGAAGACGCCTCTGATTCTCATGCTCCAAATGTCTCTCAGCTGAAGCTGTGGCTGCAACACCTACTAAGACTTAGACCAGGCCAAATGCTTAACGCAGGCCATAGGTTAACCAGTAGCCAAATGCTTCTAGGTTGTGCTGGTCGCTCGATGGCCGAGAGCTATATACTCTGTCGCGTTCTAACATGCACTTCTGGGAATAAAGGTGTTTCTGATGTAAGCTGGTGGAGTCTACGGATGGTTGCTGGTGATCCGTAACAGATGGGAGCTTTTGCTCTGGAGGAAGTGGCTAGGGGTGGTTAAGGCTGGTGCTAGCGGCACTGGGCTCGTATCCTATAGTATCGTAGTGGGTTTGTCTGTTCTCTGACCGCCAAGCTAAGTTATTACGGGTAGACAATGAATCTTTGGGAGAACAAATACTGAACAGACGAGCTGAGATCTATGGGAGAACGCATCCTGAACGGAAACGTTCTTTAGAAAAGATCCCGTTCACGAGGCATGGACATTGCAAACTGGTGGCATTCTGCAGCTAGCAGACATCATCATGTGCACCCCACAATGCCCTGCATGCGAACATGCGCCAACGATGCTCCCCATTCTGGCATCCTGTCCTTGTCTCCTGATTTCCATAGGAGAAAAAAGTGTGACTGGGGCCAGAAAACATAATGCCACATAACTCCAGTCTGTTCTGAAATACAGACATTAACGGAGCTAAACTGTATTCAAAATGTGGTCCTAAAATTCCACACTGCTTATAAGCCTCTATAAACTACATTTATTCATAGGAAGGAAAACTGATTGCTTTTAAGTAACGCTGAAGATGAGATGGTTTTTCATCCTTAGAATTATGTTTTTATTACCTTCATTGTCCACTGACTCTTCCCTCTTCTATTTGGAGAGCATAAATTATTAATCCATGGAGATGGGTGGCAGTTTTGAACAGCAAGTGAGCAAATACTTGGAAAAGTCTTCCTGGCAAAAAAAGAAGAAGCAAAAAAAAAAAGACTTGCTGTCACGGTTATAATGTCACAGTTCTCAGAGACAGCAAAGGCACTCTCAGCCTTACCACAAGTACAAACAGTAATTAACAAATTCACAAGGCCTGATTGTTATCCTTTTAGTTACAGCATTCTATTTTTAATCCAAACAGCAGTTAATTAAAGCCTTTGTTTATTCAGACTAAGATAAACCATGACAGCAGGCTTTAGCAATCACCTCTACCTCACAGGCGTCACTTGCCTCCTCGGCCTGCACTGTCCCCTGGGAGTGGAGGAGGGACTCTACACAGACTACCCTGCACCTTGCCTGCCCATCCCACACCATCCTCAGACTCATGCCTACTTGCTCGTCTTTCTAATTCCTTCCCTGACTCTTCTCCGATCCACACCAGTAAAGGATCTTGTGGCACAAAGTATGTTCATCTTTCTTCTTTTTGCTAGGACAGGAAAGTTTAAAGATGCTATAGTATAACTTATCATATGAAGGGTCCCTCATGCTGAGATTGCACTCATTTCTTGCCTCATTCTGATGTGACCTGCTTTGAGAAAACTCCATACAATTTTTTTTCCTAATTTCCTTTTCCTGAAAAGGGTTTGTTTTTCTTATATAAAATACAACTATCCAATGTTGCTGAATTAGGCTTTAAAAGACACTGGCTTTATTGTCTTTAACAAACTACAAATCTAGAACCGGAACCAAGAGTTTAGTTGTAACACTGAAATAAAGAACAAGTTCCTTTTTTAATACTGTCTCAAAAAGTATATAATCCTTCTCTTGAAAATGGATGGTTATATCAACAACTACCACTAGGGGGTGCTTTGCCTCTTCTGTTTGCAATAAACAGCCTGCTGCAGTTCAACCACACATAAGATACTGCCTTAGAATGTCCATCAACGGACGTTCCCATTCCTTGTGTGGGAAAATATAATATTTTACATTAGCCTTTATGCATCTTAAATCTATAAAGCAAAATAATACCCTCCCTGTTTAGTTAATGCCCATCTATTTATACTCAAACACTTTCCTTGATGAATGCTAATTCTGTACGGAATTTTTTTTCCCCATAATCCCCACTGACTTGAGAAAAGCATGTGTCCAGTATTAAAGGTAATAAATTTTTCAAATCCAAAATCAGTCACTATATACGCCTAAAAGCTTTTAAAGGGAAGCCATGTTTAACTTCAATCGCTATGGTTCCCTTTGTACATGACCCACTTAGTGAACAGCCTGCTCTCTCAGAATCTTACACCACCGTCTGGCTTGGTCCCCAAACACCCCAAGTCCCATTTGCTAAGGTCTCAGGTTTGAATGATGTAAAGAATATTTACGTTCGAACCATCCGATAACTGTTTGAAAACATTATACACGTAAAGGGGGGGGGGGTACTTTACATTTCACTACATCCTACTGGCTCTGTCAGCTAGGACAGTGGGTGCGGGACCTGGGAGGAGGTCAGCTGAGCAGCTGGGCTCTCTGATGTGGGTGCGGTTAGGACTGACTGAGGACGCCAAGGAGATCTCCCTGAGGCTGGGAGACACACGTCTAAAGATAACTCAGTCACAGGGTGCCTCAGATCTCTGCTAGATGTGGGTAGATTGGGATCCGTTCTCCAGAAAGGAAGGGCCTTGCAGGCCGTTGGTTACCGGGTCTTCCAGGGGAGAAAGAACAGTGGAGGCTGTGTGGCCTCTAGGATTTAACACTTCCGAGCAGCGTCCCACCACTTCCGTCGGGTGGCATTCCTAAGAAGCCAGTCAGTAGGTCCAGCCCACACTCGACGGGAAACGTCAGGCTCGCCGAAGCATTTTTGACAATTTTTAAAACCATCGCGTGTACCAGCCGGGCACGCGCACCTGTCACACATCAGAACGGGATCCGCACAGCCATCATTTCCTGCCTTTCGTATATTTTCTTGTGGTCTCTGCTTTTGACCACAACCACCACCGAAAACACAGATTTGTGTGTCGTCTGTGAACACAATGGTGCAGTCTGCGACCTCCTCTGAACTCGTCGTTCCCATGGTGGCCAACAGATGACGCTGTTTTCCCTCAAAAAGTATAAATAAGCCATATTGCCCCGTGAGCTCACAAAAACTCTCAGGGAAACAGCAAAAGCATTTACAAATTGATGTAAGGACCTTTTGCTCAAAGACAAAAATGACAGGTGAAATTTAATACAGGGTTCCGAGGGGGTTACTGGGAACAGAAAGGCAGGACAGGGCAGGGAGGAGAGTAAGAAAGATCTACAAAAGTAAGCTGGCTGTGAAAACATCATAGTCTATTACTTGTATGCTGATTGAGTTAGGTGCTACTAATAATAATCTTATTCTAGTAAGGTTTCATATTTACCTGAAATTCTGCTAGACTTTTCTCTCCCAAAACTGAGAAACGTATACAAAATCAGGCTTCTCTTTTTATAGTGATTTTAAGAACACTCAGAGGCAAATTAAAGTAGCTTTAGATGAGAGAAAGGCAGACAGACACACAGGCAGAAAGAGCTCAGCCCTGGAAGGTACTGATCACCAAGCCTGACCTGAATGCCAACCCTGGGTCACGTGATGGAAGGAGAGAGCCCTATCTCACAGACACTCCCACATGCCCCTGAGGCCAGCTGTTGATGTCAAGAATCCTCCTGGAGGGCTCTCCACCTTACAAGGAGGCTGAGTTTCTTACCTGAACCTGGACCTTGCTGCCTGGACTCATTTACGAAGCTATCTTGCTCCTGGACACACACGCACCCACACAGATACATAAATCAATGAATGAAACAAAGTGAATGAATTAATGTAAAATATACATATGATTGTTAAAAAGAAGAGTACTTTCTGGTTATAAATGAGGAGGCTGTTTCTGCATATGGAATAGACATCCTAACAGAAGAGCCTTCTTCCACTGCCCACTTCATCCCTAGGTTTTTGTTTTGTTCTGTTTTTATTATTTGTTTATTTATAGGGTGTCAATCTAGAGTCTATGCTGGCCTCAAATTCATAACCTTTCTGCTTCCTCAGTGCTGAATCCAATGCCAATTTTAACCACAAAACCCTGAATATGAAGAGGTCATTCAAGGAGAAAAAGAAAAATCAGACCAAAACTTCAGCTTTAAAACCTCAGCTGTGAGGCTCTGGGTTTGATTTCTGGCTGTGCAAAAATATGAACAGGGGAAAAATGAAAAGAATCAGTAGCCAATAAAATTCAGTCCTATATTTTTCAAATTTTCTCTTTATTTTTTTTTCTCATACAATGATACTCTAGTGCTAGCCTGGAGTCTCCACCAAATGATCGCACAGCCAGTATTTCCTTTCTCAGAGAAAGTTAATTTTTAATAAGAAGGACAAATATTTGCAGCAGATAAGAGAAACATTTCTTTTTGTACTTTCCCAAAACCTATTTTAATAAGAAAACTTATTTTAAGTTATAATCTCACAAATGCAAAGAGAGAAAGTAGCTAAAGAGGATGGTTATTTTCCACAAAGCGCCAAATTCTTGGCATTGTGGAAATAATAATAACCTAACGGTAAGATGACTCAGGCGTCCGCATGCTCTGCTCTCCTCGGTCCATAAAACAGACAAAATGCTGAGGGGTGGGTGGCTAAGAGCACTGGTTCAATTCTACGCACCCACATCGTGGCTCACAACTGTCTGTAACTCCAGTTCCAGGGGATCTGACACCCTCACACAGACACGCATGCAGGCAAAACACCAATGCATACAAAATAAAAATAAATTATCTTAAAAGAAGCGGGGTGGGGAGGGGGACCGACTAGAAGCGTGTAGAGTCATGTCATCACAGAGGACGAGGGGAGCTGGATTCACACCATCACAGAGGACATGGGGAGTCCCAACCAAACTGGGTTTGCAAGTAGGACGGAAACCCGGGTCATTTCATTAACAACTTGAGTGGGTAGGCATTCCTGTCCCTCCCCACAATCCACGCAGGCAGGTGACTTCCTGTGACAGCAGAAGGCAGGTTTCCTACTGATGCTAGAAGTAGATAGATGTTCAATGAGTTCAAAGAGGGAGCTCTCTCGTCCTTCTCTTACTGGACCCTGAGGACGATGGCGGCTCCTACTCCGTCACGTGACACCAGAGGGAATGCTGGGAAACTCTATAAATACTGACAGCCACTGTGTGACAAGACTGCCACCTCTTTCCCACACGCTCTTGTGATGATCCTGACACGACACGGGCTGATGGCCAAATGCTCCAAGCTTGTACCATTTCGGTGCCTCGCTCTTTTTACCGTCAACTTGTCTTCCAACAACTCCCACAAAAATCTCTAAGGTATAGCCAAGAACTGTGACATTCTTTTTTTATTCATATTCCCCAAATGCTAGCCGTTTTTCTGGGTATGTTCGCCACTTTGTCTTTCTCTTTGTGCCATTAGTTGTTGGCTGAAACTTTTCTTCTTCTTCTTCTTCTTGCTGAGTGTACATATGTGGGCACACGTGTGCACACATGTTCACGTGTCAGGGGATGTACATGTGTTCGTGTGTGTAGAGAACCTGGACGTACATGTGTGAGGAGTCTAATGTTAGCTGTCTTCCTTAGCTCTCTTCATGCTGTGTATCAGACAGGCTCTCTCCCTTGAACCTAAAGTCCGCCCATTCAGCTAGTCTACCTAGCCATTGTGCTCCCTGCCTCTGCCTCCCACATGCTGGGATTGTCATTTACCTGGGTGCTGGGAAGATGAACCCCAATCCTCACACTTATGTGGCAAGCACTTTACCCATGGAGCCATCTCCCCAGCCCCCTTGGAAACTTCGAAAAGCTTCAGGCACCATGTCCCATCATACAGTGTCCAATTCCCCCAAAACAAAATCATTTCAGATTTTGCCAGTGTCCCAAACTGTCTTCCTTTCCTTTCTCCTCCAAGAGTGGACCAGGAACTGATTTTGGTTTTTATGTCTCTTCAGAGTGTCTCTACCAAAGGCATATTTATTTCTCTGTCTCTGATGTTGGCTATAGTTTGAATCCAGAACGGTCTCTACTGGCCCAGGTGCTAAAGTCATAGTCATCAGCAAAGGATCCTAGAGGGAGGTGATGGAGCCCAGAGGACCGTGGTGTTTTGGATGAGAATGGCCCCCACGGGCTCTTATATGTGACTGCTTGGTCACCAGGGAGTGGAAGCCTTTAAAAGGATTAGAAAGATTAGGAGGTGAGGCCTTGTTGGAGAGAGTGTCTCACTGGGGATGCCAGTCCCAATGTCTCTCTCTCTCCACCTATGGATCAGGATGCAGCACTCAGCTACTTCACCAGCACCACCCCACATGCTGCCGTGATCCCTGCCACAAAGATAATGGGCTAAGTCTCTGAAACTGTAAGCAAGCCTCTAGTTAGATGTATCCTTTCACAAGAATTGCCTTGGTCAGTGTTTCTTCATAGCAATAGCAGAGTGACTAACACGGGAGACAGGACCCAGTGGGCAGATGTTTTGCAACTGGAGGCATGCCTTGGAAAAAGAAATTAGACCCATATCTGCCTCTCTCTTTCTGATTGCTGGCCTTTATGAGGTGAGCAGGCTTCTCTGCTACAAGTTCCTGCCATGAGGTAGTGGTTTGTTTTTTTGTTTTGTTTTTTGTTTGTTTTGTTTTGTTTTTTTGTTTGGTTGGTTGGTTTTGTTTGTTTGTTTGTTTTTCAAGACAGGGTTTCTCTGTGAAGCAGTCTTGGCTGTCCTGGAACTCACTCTGTAAACCAGGCTGGGCTCAAACTCACAGAGATCCGCCTGCCTCTGCCTCCCGAGTGCTGGGATTAAAGGCCCGGCTGCCATGATGGGCAAAGGTCCAAAGCAGCAGGGTTGCTCCCTATACAAACAGGCATTCCTTGACATGAGATAGGGTTATACCCCAACAAACCAATCATCTATTTAAAATGTTTTTAAGTTGTCAATGTATTCAATAGAACTAAAGGCCTGGCGACCTCGGCTCAGCACAGAAACTACAGAACACCTGTTGTTTCCTTCCTGATGACGACGAGGTTGACTGGGAGCTGCAGCTGGCTGCCTTTGCCCAGCATGGAGACGGAATATCTTTCACAGGTTGAAGGCTACAGAAAAGGTCAAGATTCAAAATATGGTTTCTATTGAATGGGTATCACTCTCGCACCATGGTTAAGTCAGAATCTCCTGCTGGCAGCCCTGGCACATGGGGAAGGAGAAGCCTAAAACAGAAACCTCTCTGACCATAAAATGTATGTGGGAAATCTACAGAAAGTCATCGTCCAATCACTCTGTGACTCGGTTCTAAAAATAACTCCAGCACCAGCAGGGGAAATGCTGGGTGTTGACCTAATAAAAAACTGTTAAATCAATCTGGTCTGTGGGAAAACAGGAAGTGGGTTGAGTCAGGTAGACAGGGCATATATAGTAAGAAATAATGAACACATATCAAATGCAGAAAAAAATCAAGAAAGAATGGTTTGGTTGCTTGGTTGATATTTGTTTTTTCAAACGGTTTCTCTGTGTAGCCCTGGCTGTCCTGGAACTCGTTCTGTAGACCAGGCTGGCCATGTGGGGAAGTATTGAATGTGATGAGGCCTTTTGGTACAGTTTTTTAGGAAATTGAAAAGTTGTAACAATTAA
Organism: Peromyscus leucopus; assembly: GCF_004664715.2. Lineage (NCBI taxonomy): Eukaryota > Metazoa > Chordata > Mammalia > Rodentia > Cricetidae > Peromyscus > Peromyscus leucopus. The sequence continues at coordinate 20,030,354 of NC_051073.1, read as the reverse complement.
CTTGGTTTTTGTTTTAATTTTTCCTCATAAACCAACATTTAATCATGTACGTGACTACCAATAGAGCTGGGGTGCAGTGGGGTATGTTGTAGTCTAAACTACTCAGGAGGTTAAAGTGGGAAGTTGAGCCCAGTAGTTGGAGACCAGCTTAGGCAACAGAGTAAGATCCTGTCAGTAAGTAAAGAAATAAAAAAAGAAAGAGAGAAAGAGAGAGAGAGAGAAAGAAAAGAAAATGAGTTCTTGAGACATTATAGTTATAATATAACCATCATATTCTATCTTGAGGAAATTCATTCTGTCCCTGATGAGTCTGAGGACTTAATGGAAACACTAGCACCTCGAGTTTTGAAAGAATGGCTGTCAGGGGCAGAAATCCCGTGCCTGGTCTGAAGGCACGCTGCATGCAGGAGGTCCATCAAACAACACTGGGAAGGAGGTCGGCTTGGCTCAGCGCTCCAGCATTCACCTGGTCCAGCTGATCCTGTCCCCTTCTCAGCAGACACTGAGAGGGAGAAGGTGACCTCATTGCTGGCATGGTGTTTTCAGTAATCTCTCCTTGATGCTCTGGGATGTGTTCACAACAGAGTAAGCTTGGCTTTGTTCCAGCTTCCAGGCTGTTAATTCTCAGGAGCTAAAACAGTTGAGTAAGTGAAAAAGAAGCAAACATGTACATTTGGCCAAAACACACTAAGTCAGTATGTGTACACACACACACATATATGCATATATATATATATACCATATGGATATATATATGCATATATATACACTATAAATGACTACTTCTACAGGGTCAAATTAGGGAATGTTTAAGGAAAACTGGACCCTTCCCTTCCTACTAATATACTTCTTTATTTTTTTTAATCTTGTAGTGCAATAAACGTATACATGGAATTAAAAGTAAATGTGACACCATAAAACTTGTCTTTCACCTTCTTCTTCATGGCTACTTGGGTAGCATCATGGACTGAGTGATTCTGGCAAAGTTCATAGTTTCAGTAAGGATTTTTTTTTTATTTTTAAAAAATGCTATATATCCATATCTCTCGATTTTAAACTAAAAATGTTCTCTCTAACAGAAAATGTGAATAGAAACACCCAATCCGAAGTACCCTGGGCTGGCTCTCTCATGGCACACTTGCTGTTTCTTTTGTCAATGGAACAGAAAAAGGCAGGTAAAGTCTGTAAATGACAAGACTTCAGTGTTTGCAACAGTAGAGAAATGGGGGGAAATGGCGATCAATGCCTTCCTTGGAAGTATGTATTCGGAAGTGAGCTGTTACGCATCCATTCTTTTCAGAGCCATGAACACAGTAAGACTTGGATTTTTTTAGTTTTTCAGTATGTTATGAACATTACGAAGCAAACCGGCGAAGGAAATATGAAAGTAAAGAGGGGAAATACACACACACACACACACACACACACACACCTTTTCTTTCATTGCTAGGCTCTGTGGCTGCTGTGTCCTCCCAGAAGAGAACAACCTTTTCTGAAGACTCTGATTGCCTGATGGAAGCTGGATTTTCAGAAACTTAAAAAGTTATGTTCTAATTAGATATAAATATATAAAGTAGATGTCTGTAGAGCTGAGAGCTTCTCATCATTGATTTATCTTTCTTAGGGAGGAGGGGAAAAGAGTCATTGGTTTTTTTTTTTGTTGTTTTTTGTTTTTAATTTCCATCAATAGATGCTATCGGACACTGAGTCCTCGTATATGAATGTCTCTAGTCCCCTCAACCCTCTATTATAAAGGTAGTTTTTCAACTTCCCTTGAGTACCATTAGCATATAGCCACAAAGCCATTAGAACAAAGAACCTCAGTTAGCACACATCCTAACAGGGGTTTCTAAAGGACTCATTCTTTGACACTGAACTTCATTAAAAATATTTACAATTACAACTTAAACACTGGACCTTAGAAAAAGAGGAAGCCTAAAATGGTTCAGCGTCACTGAGCAAGTGGGTTTCTCAGAGGATGGCCTCTGCTTTTATTACCACCATAGAATGATCAAGACCTGAATTCCTAACTCCTACAGTGAGTAGCTGTCATTCCTAAGATACTTACCCACTCCGTACTTCCATCATCTTATCTGTAACATTTAAAAGGGCCTTTACAAAGCCTGGCTATGTAAGGACACCTTTTAAGCGGGGCTCTCAACAAATATCACAGCTCCCCTGCCTCTTATTTGGGAGCAAACCTATGAGGTTGCCCAGCGTTCTTTCCGCATGCCAGGGCTCAGCCTGCACACTGGCTCCTATGACTTGGAACCTGAACAGAAAGTGATGAAATTAACTCATGAAGTTTCAACTCATGAGCTTACATTGGATCTGTATTTAAAGATCTATAATGTCAGATGAACCCTGGGCTTCTCCTGGAGTCCAGATGCTGTAAACGGATGACGAAGTCAAATCAAAGGATGAAAAGTCAGCTTGAGCCAGTCGATGGCCCTCTTTGAAAAGTGGCGTGTGTTCATATTTTGAGCAGTTCTTGTGTGCATATTTTTGGAGTTCTTAGAGCACAAAATGCAGTTTGTTTTTTTTTAATAAGAAACTTTTACTATGCATGACATTTACACAGAATTATATCACCAATACAAATAATTCTGCATTTGGTTTGGGAACTGAAATTTCTAAATCTACATAGGAAAGTACTTCATTATTGTTTCCTTCTTTCATATCTTTATGTCTAATGTTTCATTGTGAAATGAGAGGTTTTATCACTTAGAACATATAAATAAGTCAAATTTTCTGAATAAATATGAATTTTTCCAAAAAAAAAAAAAAAAAAAAAAAAAAAAAGTGGTGCCGGGCGGTGGTGGCGCACGCCTTTAATCCCAGCACTCGGGAGGCAGAGCCAGGCGGATCGCTGTGAGTTCGAGGCCAGCCTGGCTACCAAGTGAGCTCCAGGAAAGGCGCAAAACTACGCAGAGAAACCCTGTCTCGAAAAACCAAAACCAAAAAAAAAAAAAAAAAAGTGGCTTCTGACAGAGACGGCCTGGGAACAGCAACTCACTTGTCTCCATTTGCATGAAAGCTAATGGGCACGGGTAGTGGAAACAAGGCATAAACTGTACAAGACACATGAACTACAGGGAGCAAAGGCGGGTTCGCTTTGCTGTTCGTTTTTCTCTCCCAGGGTCTCCTGTATCCCAGGCTGGCTTCAGTGCACTCTGTAGCCAATGAGGAACTCCTGATCATCCATCCACAAGCCTGAACCACCACGCCCAGTTTATACAGTGCTGGAGTTTGAGTACAGGGCTTCATGCATACTAGGTGGGCACTCTACCAACTGAGCTATAGCTTCAGACCAAATGTGGTTTTTTTCAGAAATTGACAAATCATAATTAGGATTCTTCATCTTTTCTCCTTACGTCTCAGTTATAATCCAAGCTTGCTTTTATGTAAAAGGGAATATGTAATTATCCCAGAACTAAGAACACTATAGAGGATTTTCGAGTGAATAAATAACTTATGTGCCTAGAATGTTGACATGGGTCATGAGCCTTTCTCAAATGAATACACAGTAGAATCCACTTCTCTCCATGTATTTTACTCTTGGTTCACATGTGAAAATGCACATGAAATTTTCTTGTATGTGCTATAAATTCTTATCACTGTATCCCACTGTGCAGGAATTAACTAATGGGCTTTACATCTACTTTAAGGAATCCTCAAAAGAATCATGCTTTCTATTTTGGAGATAAATTTCAGGGAGTCAGGACAAAAGAAAAAGCTGAGTGTTTGGGGAATCCAGGCAGAAGATGAGTGCTCTGAGACTCTGTCAGGAAGCATGAGGGTAAAGGGAGCCCACCACCTTCTGGTTTTGTATTATTCTGAGGTTCTGTGGTGTTGCAGACATGTCAAAGATCATCAGCAGCGCAGTGGTGGTACACTCCTTTAATTCCAGCACTCGGGAGGCAGAGGCAGGCAGATAGATCTCTATGACTGTTGCAGTCAGCCTGGTCTACAGAGCAAGTTCCAGGACAGCCCAAGGTTACATAGAGAAATCCTATGAGAGAGGGGGGGAGGGGGGAAGAAGAAGAAGAAGAAGAAGAAGAAGAAGAAGAAGAAGAAGAAGAAGAAGAAGAAGAAGAAGAAGAAGAAGAAGAAGAAGAAGAAGAAAAGAAAATGTTGAAGATGTTTCCCTAAAATCCACAAAGCTGTGATGCCACCTACATTTGAGGTGACTGTTCCCTTTCCTGAATACTGGGGCTATAGGATTCCCATGAGCAAAGAATATGGTATGTGAGGAGGATGGCGAACATCTGAATCAATGGACAATGTCATTTCCCAGCTTATCACAGCTGCTTATACCCCGTTTGAGGAACTCTCCCAAATGAAACTGATTTACCGTGAAATATGCCTATTTCCCATTTAAGTTTGGTTTGTTGATTCACTGAGGCACCGATACTGACGATTCCATGGACAGCCCCGCAGGGCTATCTTTAGGCCTTGTTAATCCAAAAAATGTACTGTGCATAAGATAAGGCCTTGGAGGAAGACGTTTTATTCGCTTCAGCTACTCTGCACATTGCTTAAACTAGAGATGTGCGCAGTTCCTTGAAACGAGCAGTATCGGTCAGCCCTTCAGGGGCAACAGTGGGAAATGGAACCTAGCATGACATGTGCTTGATGGAAACACTACTGTTGAGACAGACAGAGCCTTCGCACCAAGCCTAAAGGCTTCAGAGTGCTTTGTATCTCAGTTACAGCCCCAAAGCTGCACCTAGTCAGTGAATGCCATCGATGAAGTTAACCTTCAAATCTCATGCTCTTCTCACAGAATGAACATAACATGACTAACTCAAGGGATTTTTTTTTTTATTGTAAGGTGCTCATCCAAGCTTTGGGAACAAGTGTGTGCACAAGCCTGAACAGTTTGTGATGACAGAGATGAGGGTGGAGGAAGTGGTGGTGGAGGTAGTTTGAGATACAATTCTAATTGAAGTTTACAATCATTTACTATCATTTACAAGTTGTGTGCCCTTGAATTTGCACTTTTTTAAACTAGATGATTAAGGTAATAGTATTTCCTGGCAGACTTTTCCCCCCTTTGGTTTTTCAAGATGGGATTTCTCTGTACAACTGTCCCAGCTGTCCTGAAACTTGCTTTGTAGACTAGACTGGTCTGGAACTCACGGAGATCCACCTGCCTCGGCCTTCCAAGGGCAGGGATTAAAGGTGGGCACCACCACTGCTGGTGCAGACTTGTGTTGAGGAACAGAAGATATGTAGAAAGGAGCCACAGTGTCAAGATTATCCATCTTAAAATGTTTTTTGCTTTTTATTTTTTGAAACAGGGTTTCTTTGTGTAGCCTTGGCTGTCCTAGAACTAGGTCTATAAACCAGGCTGGCTTCAAACTCAGAGATCTGCTGGCCTCTCCTTCCCAAGCATTGGGATTAAAGGCGTGTGCCACCACCTGGCCCATCATAAACTATTTTTTTTTTTTTTTTTTTTTGGTTTTTCAAGACAGGATTTCTCTCTGAAACTGTACTGGCTATCGCAGAACTCACCCTGTAGACCAGGCTGGCCTTGAACGCACAGAGATCTGTCTGCCTCTGCCTCCCAAGTGCTGGGATCAAAGGCGTGCGCCACCACCGCCCAGCCCATTGTTAACTCTTAATAATGTGTCATTCTGGTTATTTTTTGCAGTCCTCTGTTATTTATGTGAGAGGCCTGAGGAAAGCTGTGCTGCACAGAAAGGTCAACCCCTTGTGATATAATGAATTTATATACCAATCCAACTGATAAACACTTCTTCAAGAAAGTTTAGATTTCTTGATCTAAAACTCCTATTGCAGTTTCCTCAGGGATAACTCCCAAAAATCAATAGCTAAAAATCAAATGAGTATTCTCTACAGTGAGAAGGGTTTATCTGAACCACTGTGAAAGAGACAATAAAATTCTCCACCTAATGATAATGTGTACTGTCAAAAAAGGCAACAGGGGTGAGAATTGGGGTATGTAAGGGACTTTTTATTCTCACTGGACTTGTCATCCTGAGTATCGTTTTTTGGTTTATCAGTTGAGGAAGGATGAACTTTGTTCAAATAGCATTTGAAGAACTTATTAACCATCTAGTCTACCCACAAAAGCCTGCAGATTCCTCATTCAGTTACCAGTTGGAGCCACATTACTCTAAACATCTGTTAATAACAAAATATTGTTCCCAGTTGAGAAGAGACAAGCTGATAATGCAGAGCTCTAAACAGAAAAGAAAAAAAAAATTAGTTGCTCGTAAAGTCCAAAATTGTGCCTCGATTTTTGTTCTACAATGCTGGCTTTTCTCTTCCTGCCCATTCAAAGCACTCCAGCATCCATGACTTTAAGATTCCCCTCCCCCCAGTAGAATCAGGTTGCCCTCCTGAAGATGTCTCTCTCCTGAGCTCTGGAATCTTCTAAAGTCCCACTGTTGGACTTACCACATTGTTTCAACCACACCTGTAACCAGATGTTTCTCCCATCCTGCCTGGTCCAGACAAATCTCACCCACCCACGGTCCCACAGCCACTTACAAAATAATTACTCAGAGGCTTATATTAATTACAAACTGTATGGCCTATGGCTCAAGCTTCTTGCTAGCTAGCTCTTATAACTTAACCCATTTCTATCAATCTATGTGTTGCCACGTGGCTGTGGCATTATCAGTCTGCTGACATCTTGTTGCTCCTTGGGTGGTGGGCTCTCGTCTCTCTTGACTCCACCCTTCTTTGTCTCTGTCTTTAGTTTGAATGTACCGCCTAACCTTATCCTGTCCTGACATAGGCCAATGCAGCTTTATTTAGTATCCAATGGGAGCCACACATATTCACAGAATACAGAAAGACATCCCACAGCACACACCTATATTTTTAAATAAGATTTTCTAACTGGCTAATAAAAGTGACACTCCCTTTTATTATGGTGGTGAAGTATCTGCACCAATAGTTCAATGAGTTGTCAATTTTGTTTCTCTTTCACTGAGTTTTCTAAAACAAGATGGATGTAACTTCAGGGTGGGGGTGGTAAACCCAAGGAACAAGAATAAGGAACTTGACTGAGTAAAGCAGAGCCAAGAAAGCCAAACCAAAAGTATGTTATCAACATGCACTTCATTGTGAGTAACTGGTTCTTGCTCTTACTACCAACTGGAGAATCTGCAGAATGAGAATGTGATCTAAGCTTGTCCATTAGAGGAAAGACAGAAATCTGTCCAGTCTCCCATCTTCTACTGGTCAAATTATGCCACGTGAAATATTAATATTTTCACCTTTGGATCTGTCCATGAATCAGAATCTCTGAACGGGTTCCCACAGGCATCTCCTGCAGCTGGGAAAGAGAAGCCCAGGGCAGAAAGCAAGAGATTTACAGTGCAGCTAAAACATGACTGGTAACCATAGCAACGACTAGAGTGGAAGGATTCATTCTAAGGGGAATAGGACAAGATCTGGAGGAGACACTGATGCTGATGAGAATTTAACAGTAGCATCCACATTAAAGGGACATTTAAATTTTGATTGAACTCACATACTGTTAATAAACTTTATCAGCTCAATTTCATTCTCTGATTGACATTCTGATGAGAGATTCAGTTCCTTCAAGGGCCAGTGTGTATTGTCTACGGTTCTCTAGTGCATCACACAGTTTTGGAATTATCCATCTTAGATGTGCAGTTTTAAAATGCTTACTATTCTATATACTTTGATAAATGAATCATATAAAAAATTAAAGGTTCTTCCCCCAAAGAGACTTTAAACTATTCAAGGGATAAAGAAGAAAATAAATAAATTAAAGGGTCTAATATTGCTGGTCTATTAAGTAGGAGCAGTATTGAATATGCACTCAGTTCATAGAAATTAGCAGATAATAATTAAGGCTTTGAAATCCTATCCAGGTGTAAGGAAACATGATAAGTGTCTGACAGAAGTGAAAACAGACACAGACAAGATTCAATTAACTTTTGTTCCAAAGACGGGAAGGACTATTTTTAGAACCCAAAACACAAACTGTCCCTACCTCTGGCATTTTAATATTCTTTACATAGTAAAAGGAGTATCTTTGAAAGTAGAGTTGAAGCACTCAGGAAGTAAAGGAAGATGAATCTCTGTGAGTTCAAGGCCAACCTGGTCTACAAAAGGAGTTCCAGGAGAGCTAAGGCTATTACACAGAGAAACCCTGCCTCAAAAAAACCAAAGAGGGGGGAGAAAAAAAATGAAAGAAAGAAAGAGTTGAAACTGAGCCTGTAAATTATTGTCAAATCCAAGAAGAACTTCCCTGTCCACAAAGCAGGTTGGGGAGGAAAGGGTTTATTAGGCTTACATTTCAGCATTGCTGTTCATCACTGAAGGAAGTCAGGACAGGAACTTAAACAGGCAGGGTCCTGGAGGCAGGAGCTGATGCAGAAGCCTTGGGCAGGAGCTGCTGACTGGCTTGCTTTGCTGGCTTGCTCAGCCCACCTTCTGTCAGAACCCAGGACCAGCAGCCCAGGGATGGCACTACCCACCATGAGCTGGGCCCTCCCACACTGATCACTAAATGAGAAAATGCCTTCCAGCTGGATCTCAAGGAGGCATTTCCTCAAGTGAGGCTCCTTCCTCTGATGACTCCAGCTTGTGTCAAATTGAAACGTGAAACCACCCAGTATAAAACACAAGAAAAAAATGTGCTTTTTTTTATTAAAATTTAGGCCATTAATAAAATCTCTAAGCCAGGAAACTCTGAATAAGCTACTTATCCAGACTGTTGGAATATCAGGATTGAAAAAGAAGAAAATTAAGATGTGATTTTAGAAGAAAGTTAAGATGTGATTTTTTTTTACATTTATATTCTAGGAACCACAAAGCTCTCTACAAAGTATTGTCCTGCAAGTAGCCTGCATGTCATGAATTGTGTAGACTTGTGCTCTTCCTGGCCTTGGTCACAGAAGCCTCTCCTCTCGCTGCAGTAGGCAGTGGTAATAAGCAACTGTGAGCGAGCGCTCAGCTTTAGACTGGATGTCTATACCAAACCACTCCCCAGGCCATCCTACCAGGCTAAGGGGACATCAAGGAAGAAGAGACGGAAAGAATGTAAGAGGTAGAGGATGGGGGGATGCTGTGAATGCTGTCCTTTGGTCATGGCATGGCTCTTGCACATGAATTCAAAGCAGCTGTGGTTATCTATACAAGGCCTGCCTAAGAAGAAGCCAGTTTAAAAAAAATAATAATAATTCCAGCATGAAGTGGGGAGGAGCTCCAGAGGCTTCACCCCAGCTGAGAAGCTACAGGCTGTTGGTGGCTTCTGGGGAGTTGCCTTTTCTTTGAAGGAGTGACCATTGGTGGGTTCCCCAGGCCCCATTGGATGACTTCACACCTATACACACATTAATTAAATGCATTCAGTTTAATTAATTAAATCAAAAGAAGAATATGAAGCTGGAAAAGAGATGTGATGGGAGATCCTGGGGGGGTAGTTGAAGCAGAGAATAGGGGGTAGGTTTGATCAAGATAAGTTTTATAGAATGCTGAGAGCAGGAGAAATGGTCTTCTTCCCCATCTCTCTCCGTGTGTGTGTGTGTGTGTGTGTGTGGTGTGTGTGTGTGTGTGTGTGTGTAAAACAATAACTAAAGAAGAAGTCATGAATCTGAGAGGAAGTGGGGAGGACACCGAGGGGCTGAAGTGAAGGGAGACAGGCATAAACGATGTAAATACAGCACTCATGTGTGACATTTTCAAAAATTTAAATAAAATAAATACATGAATGTGTGTATGAATAAATTCCAAGAGAGTGACCGATATACACTATCAGGTACAATGCCTGCTTCCATATACAAATAGTAAACAAATAAAGACAAAACTGCATTTGGGTGATGCAATCTCAGATTACTATAAAGACACATCAACTATAAAAAAAAGCAAACAACTATGAACCCATGCAAATTGTTCCCATAAAAGTTATAGAAAGGTTTCTTTCTCATGGTAATATGGATTTCTATTGAAGAGGAAATACTTGGGGACAGGGACCTTGCTCATTGATCATCAATTATGCTCTGTAATTTTGTTTTATAAAAATTTCTATGCATGTGTTTCTATCTATGTGCATTCCTATTATGAACATTTCTATGTATATCCCTATATATACACATTAAATTCTACAACCAAGATGCTAACAGAAGCAGGAAGTTGGTGTGGGAAGAGCACAGAGAGGTGGTTCAGTGGAGAAAGTGTTTACCACACAAGTGTGAGAACCTGAGTTTGAATCTCAGCATCCAATATAAAGCTGGCATATCACCTATAATGTCACCACTAAAGAAGCAGAGATAGGAAGGTCCCTAAAAGCTTGCTAGCAGAGCAGTCTACAGAACGGGTGAGCTCCAGGTTCAGGGAGAGAAATCTTCTCTCACAAATTAAGATGAAGAGCAACTGAGGAAGAGACCAAGACTGGCCTCTGGCCTCTGCAGAGACCCATGTGAGTGCACGCGGGCATGCACACATGGGTGCACACGTACAGAAGAAACGGTAACAGAGAGATTTCGCTATGGCACGTACTGCAAAGGCTGGCAGGAAGCAGCTGACCGTTTTCCATGATGACGTCGCTGATCTGTTGGACCACTTTCACAATGGCTTGCATTGGTTCAGGGCCTCAAAAGCAAACACTGGGATGATGTTAAAGAAAGAGACAGACCACAATGCAATTCTGCGTGTCACCAGCCCACAAACTGGAAAGAGCAAACACAGCAGTGCAAACAAATAAACATAAAATGATATACAGAACCATCGAATCCTGGTTAATAGAAAGTACATGTGTGCTAGTTTTATGAATGAAACTTTGAATATTTATGAAATGGTGTGGAACACTATTCCCTACATTTCCTCCCCCACTGGGGTCTGTCTGACAGTGCTGGGTTGTATACTAAGTGACTTCCCCCACCCCTCCCTGAAGACTGCTGAACATTTCTATTGTAAAGCATGTGGATGTGTCTCCTGTCACTGGTGACTGTAAGAGCTGAGAGGATGGAGGAAATCTCAACAAGTGGGCATTGTGTGATTCCTGCCCTAGAGTCAGGACCGGCTAGAGAAATGTGGCCTTTAATTAAAGATTTTGGACATGAAGTTGCCAGACTGTAGCAGAGGTAAACAAATGTCTACCCAAGCCCCCTGTGATGTAATGATAATGACAGCATGTGAAGAAAATAAGTAGTTCCAACAATGTTCCCTGGGGCTCCCACGCCCTTGCTAGACACAGAGGAGGATCAGGCAGGCAGGAATGTTCATGACTGGGGAAACGTCTTTGTAACTCCATGTGCTCTTGGCATGATCACCACACCAAAATTATACTATTTAGAATGTTCTGCCTTTTCTACACATTTATTTTATTATATTTTAGTTAGTGTGTACTTGTGTGCACATGCAAGTGTGCATGCGTCACGGTGAACCAGCTGAGGTCAGAGGACAGTTTGTGGGAATCAGCTCTCTCCTTCCGTTATATGGAATTGAACTTGGACCATGAGGCTTCCTGGCAAGTACCGTTACCTGCTGAGCCATTGGCTGGCCCCAGAATTTCCTTTCAAGAGTGTATTAGGGGCTGGAGAAATGGCTGGGTGGTGAAGAGCACTGACTGCTCTTACAGAAGACGCAGGTTTGGTTCCAAGCTACATGAATGCTCCTGACTGTCTGTAATTCCAGGAGATCTGATAACCCTCCCTGGCCCTCCGTGGGCACCAGAAACACACGTGGTGCACAAACATACATGCATGGAATATTCATACAAATAAAATAAAAATAAATAGTGTCTTTAAACAGTATCTTAGGGATCTGGGTTCAAGTGTTGATGGCCTGGTTCCTCTTTATTTATACATATGGAATTTTTTTGTTTGGTCTAGTTTGTTTTTTTGAGACAGGGCTTCTTTGTAGCTCTGGATTTCCAGGAACTCGTTTATGTAGACCAGGTTGGCCTTGAACTCACAGAGCTCCACTTGCCTCTGCTTCCAAGTGCTGGGATTAAAGGTGTGCACCACCACACCCAGCTATATGTAATCTTTCTAATTCCGGCTAACTAGGGTTTAATAGAGGTGATGTTCACACTTCAACCTTGAATTCCCTACCTGTGCCTCTTGTTCTATGCAAAAAAGACCTGGTGAAAGAAATGGAAGTGAACAGTTGGAAACTGGATGAGAGGTATAATAATATATTTTAAAGTAAACAGTCAGTCACTTACTTACCCTGATAGCTGTCATTTTGCTTGGAATCATTTGCAGAGGCAATGGATGCCACCATTTTAAAATGTAGTTATAATGAAAATTGTAGCATTTCCCTTTTCCAGTAAAACAAGCAAAAACTAATTGAAAAAGTTAAAGCTAGCCAGGTTAGTCAGGAACTTTTTAAAAGTGTGTGTGTGTGTGTGTGTGTGTGTGTGTGTGTGTGTGTGTGTGTGTATATATTAAGTGGGGAAATCTCTTATAAATGAATGTGTGGGGGAAACGATGTGTATGCATGTTGGAAAGTCACTAGAGTTGTCTTTCCTTGGAAGTAGCATCCCCCTCCTAGTATGGAACGTGAAGAAAACCACGCCTTGCCATCCGAGCTCAGGGCATCTTAACTCCTGTCTTGACAGACCTGCTAGATCATCTTAGCTCCTATCCTGACACTGCCCAATACAAGCCAGATGCACTGGCCTGGGATTTCGAATTTGAAGGAAATGAAGAATAGATTCACCATCACAGTTATCATGATGGTGTCTGTAGTGAAGCCACAGCCTCTTCCCACCCGCCAGCTGTCTGCATGTGGTCACCCTTCTGACCCTCTGGAGCTGCTCTGATTCTCGTCCTGTTGTCAAACTTTTCCTGCAATCTTCCATTGATTCCTGAAACTTTTAATTACCCTTTTAACAAGATTCCCGTGTGCTGACGATCACTACAAAAGCAGTTTTGCAATAAATGATTTACACTCACCAGGCAGACAGAGCTATGCAGAAACTCTGCTCCCCTTGAAGGGCTCTGCGTACTTACCAGAAGCTTTAGTCGAAGCCAGGAGAAGAAGGAAGAAAAGGTCAGTGGGCAGGCAAGTCGCTGGAGTTCTCCACAGACGGCTGAATGCTAACCCTTCAAAAGCTCAGCTACTTCCCTGGCCATATGCTGGTGAGTGGAAGTGTGTCCCTGTTTTGATGAGGCAGTATCTCAGGAGATGTCTTCCACTGGATCTGCCAGGATAGGTGAAAAGTTTGGTGACTCTGTGAGAACAGAACAAGGAAAGCCGTGTCTGTAGATATGGACACAGATAGGACTAATCATTGGTTAAAGCATGAGAGATGAAAAAAACTACAAGATCAGAAACATCCAGGGAAGGAGCAGGAAGGGTATTCCTGCACTATGCTTCTTTGAGACAGAAGCAAAATGCAAGAAAGATGAAGTACATGGAAAGATCATTGAGGTGACTCCATGTGTCAAGGCACTTGACACCAAGCCTAATACCATGAGTTAAGACCCTAAGACATTGTCCTCGACTTCTACATGCGTGCCATGTCAAGCAAGTGCACACACACACACACACACACACACACACACACACACACACATTCATTTAATTACAGAAACAAAAGACCTCAGAAGGCAAAATAAGCAGAAAGTGTGGGAATGGAAACAGGTAGTATGGGTTATGTTGATGACTTCTCTTTTCTATGTGAAACAATAAACCAGGACCAATGGCTAAGAGTGAGGGAATAAATAGAGGTCTGAAGAACGGGCTATATTTTTAAGGGTCCCCACCATGTGAAAATACTAAAATACATAGAGAAGGGTAAATGGCACTTGAGTCCAGATGAGCTGCACACAGCAAGCTTAGCAGACTCCATTTCGCTGTGTGCCTTTCCTCCAGCAAAACCCTCCCTGTTGTACCCGGCTGCAAAAAGCTAAAAACTGGGAGAGGAGAATGCCAGAGGCAGAGGAAGGGCTTGACAAGATCGACAGGGCAGGGTGCAGGGAGGTCACAACACAGGTTCTTTCTAGTTCAGGAGAGAAGTGAAATGGGAACCAACTGAACTAATGAAAATCCGAGAGAACACCACTAGGAAGGCACGAGAAGCAAGGCCATTGGCTTTCCTCAGGAAGGAAGTGGAACGAGCAACAGATGCGCCAGGGACGGGACTCTGTGACCATAAAAATGCAGAAGTGGGTTTTATGAGAAAGCGGTTTGGGAAATGAGTGAGAGGAGCAAACTTCAAGATCATTAGTGTAGACTCCACTGAACTTCACATAAAGGATGTCACATGATTTCCTGAAAACATCGAAATCACCCTAGTGACAGCAGAATTTGACTATATTTGACTTCTGTCCAATACATTATATATCAATTTCCTAAATGAATATGAATCACTGATCTTGGGACCAAGAAGATAATAGGAGGAATTGTAGGAGGGTCACATAGAAGGAGTCAAAAAGTAGGCTTTTGTCACACACACACACACACACACACACGTAGAAGTGAAGCATGGAATATTTAACCCAATATGCTTTAAAGAAACATTTTCATTATCACAACTGGATCTGGAAGTAAGGTGATTTTCAAGAATGAGACTAAGAGACTCAACATCAAATTGTATCATTATGCCATATCTTAGTCATTTCTGCCTTTACACTCAGCCCAGAGCTTCAAGTTAACTCAACTTTGGAGTCTGAAAACAACTTCTAGAGGGAACAGAGCTATATGTTCTCTGTTTATACGCTGCATGAGATAGAGTGGCTTCAAATCTAGCACTTTCAAAAGGAGAATTCCCCAAACTGTTCCCATGAAATCACTCCTTGTATCTCATTGACGGCAACTGAGTGATATTCCAACTTACGGGCCAATCACTAGCAAAATAAATAAACAACATACATAGCCCTTACTTTAGATGAGCCCTTACTTTAGATGAGGCACATCCAACTCTTAAGCTGAGATCAACTTGACACGTGTTACACCATTGTGTCTTAATAGGAGAATGGGAGAGTGGCAATCAAGACTCTATAACTTCCCAGTTGCATTCATTTGTGACGACAAGATGTCCTTGACTCCTGCTGCTAATGCAGTAGGTGATGAATGAGGAACCACCAATGACTTCAAGTCTCCAAGTAAACACATTTTGGCCTCTCTCTTAAGGAATCAAGTTTCCTTTGGTACTGCTCAATACACTACTCAGTTCCCATATTGCAAAGGACAGAACCTCTCAAATGAAAAGGGAGCTAAGGGCTACAAGCATACTTCATTTTGTCTTATAAAACTGTAGCAATGTTACAGATCCCTTGCTCAGGCTCCAGGACAGTCCTTAGGCTGTTTCCAATAAGGCTACACAGAGTCTCCCTAGCCTACATCCGAGATGCAGATGAACATCTGCAACAGAATTAGTCCCTATGTCCTACACCTTGGAAATGGAAACCAAGAATTGTGCTCAAGTCTAGAAGTTGGAAATTCTAAGGGTTAAGTTTATAGTTTGGTATAGAGTGCTTGCCTAGAATGTCCATGGCCCTGGTTTCCACCCTTAGTACCACAAGACAGGGAGAGTGGGTTAGGATTTCAGAGTCCTTACAAACTCTTGTGGCAGGCAGAGAGAGGACAGGTTGGGTGTCGGATTAACCAATGGTGATACAAACACAAGGCTTTATCTGCCCTGCTTAAAAACAAATGGTACCTCCTACACAGAGGACAATTTCCCAGCACCTGCAAACTTCAGATAGACTATTCATGAGCAGGCAGAGCCAACCACACCACCAGCCTTGTTGTCCACATTTCAAATGCATTCCTGACTTCCATGATCATGTCTCTGTAACTCTGTGCTACCAAAGGTTCTTTTTATTCTACCAGGAATCCCTCCCTCTATTTTTCCATCATGTGACTCCCTGCTATTCTTTTAGGACATCAAATATCCCTTTCTCTAAGGCCACCCCAAACAGCCCAAGCAGCATCTCCATCCTTCCCCCCTGCTCTAACTACATCCTTTCAGATGTGTCTCCCATTGTTTTGTGACTGTGTGTTTCTGTATTTATCTCTTCTAATTGGAGTACAAGAACTTCTAGTAATTCTTTTCCTTGTCTTAGTTCTAATATCTGAAAATTAAACTGTATCTATGTTTGCTGGATAGACTACTTTCTCTTTGAGAGAAACACATTTAAATTTATAATTTACTCTATGGAATTACTTCTTTCTGTTTTGATGGCTGTCAACTACTCATGACAGATAAAACTCTCTATATGAATACACTTAGCCAAACTTCCATAGACAACAGCAGCCAGATAGTAGAGGTTTTAAAAAGAAAAGTCCAGCATTTTACAATTTCTTAACTTGGTATTTTCAAATGATAAGTACTAAAGTACATCTTTGTGAATGAATTGCCCTGCTCATTTGTGGTGGCTCCATGAAGTAAAATAAAGCAGGTCAGCACGATAATAGACAAGTATTAAAGCTGATTTCAAAATTATAATTTGAATATAAACTTTTTAGATGTCTGGGAAGTTTCCCTGGAAGCCAAAATCATTGGCTGTCTTGTTTTGAAAAGAATGGCCTTCTTGTGCAATTGTTTCAATGGTGCGACTCACATATAAAACTACAGCACCAGAAAATTAATCATTGTGTTTACTTCATTTCGCTGCTAATGAAACATTTTTTTTTTACCTTTCTTTATAAGATAAAGAAATCTTAAATGCTGTCCTACATCTGAGAGAATGTTGAACTGGTTACTCCCACAACATAGTTCTGAGAACACAGAACTCCCTTCTAATGTTGGCCTACTCCTGCTGGCCTTCTTATTTCTAAATCATGCATTCTTTTATGAGAAAGTGGCATGAGATTCTGCTTTAGCTCACGTGAAAAAGAAATAGTCAATGTGAAGTTTTTACTCCCCGCATTCCCAAACTGGATAGCATGTAACTGTTAGAGTTAAGGGGGAGGGGTAAAGCTTCTAAATCTGTATGATGACACAGTCCAGCTTTCTCACTTATAATTTAACCAAGGATAGAGACCTCTCTGTGCCTCCATCCTGAATATAACCTTCCTGGGTCGTAACTCAAAAGCATTCATTTACTAAACCAATCCAAATCAACTTCATTCAATGATTGCTGTCCTTTGGGTCTGGCTTGTCTCCGTGGCGTGCATGATCTTGTAAGCTAGGTTCCCAACCTGGTGATGACAAGGTTGGGGAAACTTTAAGAGGTAGGACCTGTTGGGAGATAACTGGTCATCAGGCTCCACTCCTGTGATCAATGTTTTCTGCATAAAGTGAGTTGCAGATGGGCACACTAGTGCATGTATTAATCACAACACTCAAGGAGGCGGAGGTATGCACATCTCTGTGAGTTGAAGGCCATTTGGTCTATATAATGAGTTACAGATTAGCCAGGGAAACATAGTGAGACCTTGTCTCAAAAAACATAAGACAAGATACAGTGAGTTAGATCTCACAGGACTAAATCAGTGCTCATCGTAAAAACAGGCCACCCTACACCGTGGTGTTTTGTTCATAGCTGTTTTCAATGTCACAAAATAACTTTCATATAGACCTGCACTGGACAACTGCGTAGGATGTGGGAGGAGATGCTAGGAGATAATACTGGAAATGCAAGTTAGGAGAGGGAAAGGCTCTGAAGAGCCAGCCATTTAGTAGACGAATAAGAATGATTCTCTCAAGCCTGAGCTGACCTTCTCTGGTGATCGGATGGCCAAACACCCTAACTGTCATGATAGAACTCTCATTCAGTGACTGATGGAAGCAGACACAGAGATCCACGGCCAGGCCCCAGGTGCAGCTCCAGGAGTCCAATTATCGAGAAAGAGGAGGGATTGTATGAGCAAGAGCTATTGAGACCATGATTGAGAAAAGCACAGGGACAAATAGCCAAATGAGTGGAAACACATGAACTATGAACCAATAGCTGAGGAGCCCCCATGGACCTGGACCAGGCCCTCTGGATAAGTGAGACAGTTGATTAGCTTGAACTATTTAGGAGGCCCCCAGGCAGTGGGACCAGGACCTATCCTTGGTGCATGAGCTGGCTTTTTGGAACCTAGGGCCTATGCTGGAACACTTTACTCAGCCTAGGTGAAGGGAGGAGGGGACTGGACCTGCCTCAACTGAATCTACCAGGCTGAGCTGAATCCCTAGGGGAGACCTTGCCTTGGAGGAGGTGGGAATGGGGGAGTGGATTGGGGAAGGGGGGAGGTGGGAGGACAGGAAAATCTGTGGCTGATATGTAAAATTAAACTAATTATAAAATTAAAAAAAAAAGTTTGCAAAAGAAAAGAGAAAAAATAAAAGAAAGAATGAAACTTCTCTCAGTTTAAAAAAAAATGATTCTCTCATACTTTTCATGTCATGTACCTAGAAAAAAGATACAAGGTCCAGGTTGACTCATGGCCTCGATAGACATCAATCAAATTACTTCCTCTAGCTTCTAGGGACTCATAAATAGCCTTTTGGTTTCTCTGTCTGCAGTTAAGCATTTTAGAAGGAAAAAAAAATGAGTCCAGTCATTAAATATTGACTCAAATTCAGAAAGCCGTGACTTGAACGTTGTAAAACATTGTCTCTCCTGGTGTTGAACAAGGTGTTTCCTTACAGGTGGAAACCTCCTTTTCCTAAGCCCATTCAGAGTTGCAGCAAGTAGACGTGACTTTTAAAAACAAGAGACATATATAGGTCAGCAAGATGGGTGGGTAGATTAGAACCCTGGAACACCATCAAAACAACTTGGGCAATTGTTTCCAAACTGATTTTTGAGACCCAACAGTGTTTCACAATAGAGGCGTTTGTGTGCCTTTAAGAACATGGCTGAGATTAGCAACTATTTTTCAGCAAGCAATAAAAATTATAATGAATTTGGAGAGGTTCTTGTGCCAAATACTCCATCAAATTTCTTTTCTGAGAGCTGGAATTTCCATGAACCCACAGGGACCCAACAACAGCGTGCATGTATGATGTCACGACTTGACTGATAAAGGATAAAGCAGACCACATCTGAAATTGCTTCATCTCAGGTAAGCCAAACAACGTGAGGATTTCAGAAATATGCATTCAGTTTATTTCATGAAGTACTAGTGTCTCCTAACGAAGCAGGCAAAGTCGCGTGTCTGCTGGGCAGTGACTCCCTGAGCACTTCTGCAGCTTGAGGAATTCCTTTTGCCTTACATGTTTTGCAGCAAAGCATTCTGTCCACCATGCCTCTTGCTTCTGTGCTCTTAGCTGTGTTCTTAGGGTTCCACTTCCTGCTACAGTTTCCTTCCACTTCTCGGGGAGTCCCACCTGGTCCTCAAGCATGTCGATTGCGGTTGAAGGTGGACAGTTGCCTGCGTTCCTTTCCCTCAGCTTTCTACACTAGAAATGTTGTTTCCACTTTTTTAAATTTCTTTTTTTGTTTAGGTGTGTGTGTGTGTGTGTGTGTGTGTGTGTGTGTGTGTGTGTGTGTGTGTGTGTGTGACTATGAACATGTATGTAAGAGTGCCCTTGGAGGTCAAAAAAGGTCATCAGATCCTCTGGAGTTGGAGGTACATACATGCAGACAGTTGTGAGCTACCCAGCATGGGTGCTGGGAACTGAACTTGAGTCCTCTGCAAGAGCAAAAAGAGCTCTTAACCACTGAGCCATCTCTCCAGTCCCAAATGTTTGCGTTTTTAACACTCTTATAGATTGCCTTATGGTATGTCAGTTGCTTAGAAATACAAATTTGAAGATGTCTGCAATTATTCATCTATATATTTCCCCTATTTGCCTATTTGGATATTCTACCTAAACCCTATTTTATCATAGGCCTAGATCTCAAACTTGGCTTCTACTTACTATACTCTTGGCCAGGTCCCAATTACATTAGTAATTAGTAATGTACTATATGCAAATGCATTAGTGTATGGTGTATTGAGGTCTGTAATCAATCTCTCTCTCTCTCTCTCAATCTCTCTCTCTCTCTCTCTTCCTCCATCCCTCACTTTGGAGTGTGATGCTGTGGATATCGCTCTGTATGCTGTGAATGTGTTGCTTTGATTGGTTAATAAATAAAGTGCTGATTGGCCAATAGCCAGGCAGGAAGTATAGGCGGGACAAAAGAGAGAGGAGAATTCGGGGAACAGGAAGGCTGAGTCAGGAGTCGCCAGACAGACACAGAGGAAACAAGATGTAAAAGTACCAGTAAGCCACAAGCCACACGGCATCTTATAGATTAGTAGAAATGGGTTAATTTAAGATATAAGAACTAGATAGCAAGAAGCCTACCACAGCCATACCGTTTATAAGTAATATACTACCTGCGGGAGCCAGGTGGACACAGGAACACTCCAGCTACATTGTGAGCCTTAGCCTTTACTATCTGAGTCGTCTCTCTAACCCTCCAGCCTCTTGTGAAACAGGTCTCATGTAGCCCGTGCTAACTTCAAACTCCCTTTGATCCTCTTATCTCCACCATCTGCTCTACCACAACCAGTATAGTGCAGTGCTAGAGAGCCAACCCAGGGTCTATACACTCAAGAAAAGTACCCTACCAACTGGCCATGCTGCCAGCCCCAGGGTCTGCTCATTTTCTTAGCATTGTCCCTAATGACATGCACTTCACAACCTTCCCTAATTAAAGTGTGTCTTTTTGAGACTCGCACACTAGGGTATGATTAGGGTGTATGGTGCTTCCTGTGCTAAATTCCTAAGTTTGTTTTTTTCCTTTTCTCAAATCTGTCCACATTAGCCAGTCCTTCTATTATGTGACTTTATCAGTCTGTGAGCACTCAGTCTCTACTTATTATTTACTACGTAGAGATTTCAGAAGGCCATTTTGGATACTTGTTCATTATGACAAAGTCAGTGAGGGATGCTTGCTGCCTAATAACCTTGTCACACTTCAGATATTGGAGATCTGTAGCTAGAGTTTTCCGGCCTTGCCCACAGTCAGGACAAATCTTTGTCACCCGCCAGTCCCACAGCCGCTCAGACTCTAAACACAGAGTAAACCAAGTAAACACAGAGACTTATATTGCATACAAACTGTATGGCCGTGGCAGGCTTCTTGCTAACTGTTCTTATAGCTTAAATTAATCCATTTCCATAAACCTATACCTTGCCACGTGGCTGGTGGCTTACCGGCATCTTCACATGCTGCTTGTCCTGGCGGTGGCTGCAGTGTCTCTCTCCCTCAGCCTTCCGCTTCCCAGAATCCTCCTCTCTCCTTGTCCCACCTACTTCCTGCCTGGCCACTGGCCAATCAGTGTTTTATTTATTGACCAATCAGAGCAATTTGACATACAGACCATCCCACAGCAGAGATCTTTGAGCAACATTCCTTTTTGTGTACCATTTAAAGCCTTTGTGACTCACCTGATCCAAGGCCGCTCCCTACCAAGGACTCTCTAGACACCACACATGGAGTGGACCATGAGATAGGCTACCTGCTCTCCCTTCCCAGCCTCTCTCCATTCAGGTCACTTGCTTGCCAGAAACAACCACCTCCTCCATGTCAGTTTAGATAAACTCCTGTGGTACTTATCAGATCCCAACTGCTCCCTACTAGAGACTCTCCAGCCACCACACATAATCCTGATGCCCAGATATCTGACCAGGACCCTCCAGTGGCTGGATAGCTGCATGTAGAAGAATAAAGTTAAATCTTTATCTCTCACCCTGTACAAATCTCAACTCCAAATGGATCAAACACCTCAACGTAAGTAAAACCTGATACCCTGAGCAGACAGAGGAGGAAACAGAGACTGTTTGAACTCACTGGCACAGGAAAAGACTTTCTGAGCAGAACCCCAGTAGCACAGACATTAAGCTCAAAATTAATAAACAAGCCACATAACATTAAAAAGCTTCTATACCGCAAAGGATGCCATCATTCAAGTCAAGAAGCCTTGAGAGAATGAGAGAATACATTTATCAGCTCTACATCTGATAGGTTAGTATCCAGAATATATAAATAATTTTTAAAAACCTAAACATCAGGAAAGCACGCTATTTTTTTAAAATGAGACATGAAAATGAACAAATTTCACAAAAGATGAAATACAAATGGATGAGAAATGTTTTTTGAAATGTTCAATACGTACGTACCAGACATGGTGGCGCACACCTTTAATCCCAGCACTTAAGAGGCAGAGACAGGGGGATCTCTGTGAGTTTGAGGCCAGCCTGCCTGCTTTACATAGCAAGCTCTAGGCCAGAAAAGCAGCCAAAGCTACATCTTGAGACCCTGTCAAAAAAAGAAAAAAAAGGTTTAATACCCTTACCTATCACGGAAATGCAAATAAAACTTCTTTAAGATTTCCTCTTACCCCACTCGAATGACATGGCTAAGAATTAAAAAAAAATGCTGGTGTGAGTACAAATTAGAACAGCCAATGTGGAAATCCATGTAGAGTTTCTTTAATAAGCTAGAAATAAATATAATACATGTGGTAGTGTGATTAAGAACGGCCCCCATAGGCTCATATATTTGAATGCTTAGTCACCAGGGAGTGGAACTGTTTGAAAGGATTAGGAGGTGTGGCTTTGTGGAATAGGTAAGAATGACCTTGTTGGAGTAAGTCTGTCACTAGAGGTGGGCTTTGAGGTTTCAAAAACCCATGCCAGAAATACACTCTCTCCTCTGTCTCTCTCTTTCTGTCTCTCCCTGTCTCTGTCTCTCCATCTCTGTCTCTCTGTCTCTCTCTCAGCTTTACGATCAGTATATAGCTCTCAGATACTGTTCCATGCCATGCCCCCAACCATAATGATAAAGGACTGACTCTCCAAAATTGTGAGTAAGCCCTGAATTAAATGCTTTCTTTTATAAGATTTGCCATGGTTATGGTGTCTCTTCACAGCAATAGAAGAGTGACTAAGATAATACATGACCCAGCTATATGACTTTTGGGCATATACCCAAAGGGCTGTATATTCTACTAGAGAGATACCTACTCATCCATGTTTATTACTGCTCTATTCACAACAGCCAAGAAATAGCAACAGCCTAGATATTCATCAACTGATGAGTAAATAATGAAAATGTGGCAAATTTATGCAATTAAATATTATTCAGCAGCTAAAAAAAAGTAAATCATGAAACTCACAGGTAAACAGATGGGTCTAGGAATAAAATCACCCACAGTGGGGTAAACAGGACCAGAAAAGCAAGGGTCACATATTTTCTATGATTTGGGGGTGGGGGTATTAAGTTGAATCTTTAGATAAGTATGTGTTCCATTGTCAGTACCCATAGCAGTCAGAAAATTCATATCCATGAGGGCACATTTCAAGGGAGTAGAGACAGAATGCAGTGGTATGAAAAAAAGAGTTAAAGGAAGACAATGGAACAGGAATGCTAAATGAGGTGGGGGGCTGGGAGGGCATGGGAGATGAGGGGCTATGGAAATGGAGGACTAAGAGTAAAGACATTTTGAAAAATCATATGGAAATCTACTACTATAAAAGCTTCCTAAAATATATACATACACATGTATATAAAATATTTTAAATGGAGTTATCCCATAATAAGGCAACTATGCCCTTAATAGAGACCACAGGTAACAAATAAGAGACAAGTACCAGTAATGGGGGTGCCTTTTTTTAAAGCTGTTGATCAGGAAGGTCCCATACACTCCCCAAATATCACAGGCTATTGCAACGCTTTTGGTTACCCTCTAGAACTTGATGGTAAGACATTATTGCTGAAGACACCAAACACTTGAATCATATAATGTTGAGAGATCAGACTGGTACTGACCCATAACTTCAATACCTGCTGACTAACTTTCATAGTGCTAGACGGTGCTGTGCATGCTATCCAAGAAAAAAAAGTAATCATCAGTTTTACCGAGCTGTGAACTATAATAACAACCAGCCTGGCAAGGAATACCCACCAGTATAATAGTGGCATGAATATGGGAGTAACCAACGACTTTCTGATCGGACTTAAGGACTATTCCACACATTGAAATGCATACCTGGCATGGTTATCGAAGCTAAGAACCTGTGGCTAGATAGGTTATAGGCTCCAGTGGAAAACTTAAACTATTACTCTGACAGATAGGCATAGTATTAAAACCATCGTAGTGACTCATCATTATATCCATAGATGAATGCATCTCTCAATCCTCATTAGAGAAGCTTCTTCTTGCAGTAGATGGCAATTAATCAAAGACCAACAATGATAAACATGCAGAAAATAGGAGACTGTGGAATGCTCTTCCCTAAATGATGTATCATAGCCCTCCTATCAACGTTCAAGATTAGTGTAGAAGAGCTGGTGAAAAGATGTAGGAGCCAGAGGCAGTGGATGGCTACCAGGAAAGAGCGTATTCTAGACATAGCAGAGCAGCTGCATAAGGACTCACAGTGGTTGTGACAGCACACAAAAGACCCGGGCAAGATCAAGCCAGACAAAATCCCAGCTTGGAGAAGAGATATGGACATTAAGGCCCACCCTAGCTGAAGAGCTATTGGCAGCTGATAATCGCTCAGAGAGAGTCAGTTTTCTTTAGGGCTGTGGCCCCTGGTAGGTCAGCCATGATCCAATGGAAGGTCATACATCCTAGAGTATTTGGAGAGCATAAGTGCACTTTGTGGGAGAGAGAGAGAGAGAGAGAGAGAGAGAGAGAGAGAGAGAGAGAGAGAGAGAGAACACAGTGTTAGGTGGGTGGGGTGAAAACATATTTGGGAGGAATTGAGGAAGGGATGGATATTATGAAAATACACTCTACAAAATTCTCAAACTAATTAAAAGTGAGGGGTGGCTATTTTTAAGATAACATGTATTGAGTTAAACAGACACAAACTTATAAGGACACATTTTGTTCTCATCTCAGGAAGACTCTGAGAATCACATTCAGGATGAGCATTACAAAGGGAGGGAGGGCCAGTGCAAGCATGTAAAACACTCCACTTAACCCAAGTTATAGTTCTAGACCCCATAAAAAGGAAGGAGAGAACCAACTACACTGAGTTACCTTCTGACCTATGTATGCACACAACACATGCACAATAGCAATAGATATTTTTAAAGGAGGGAAGAGACAACACCACCAAAACCATAGCCAAATCTAGCCATTGAGTCTGTCGATGAGAATGCCTATCAGACCTCCAGTGCTACAGCACCGGCAATAGACCACGCTTACCCAAGCAGAAAGCATGCCAGCATTCCTCACCAGAGGGATCTCCCCATGCTCTTTTTTTTTTTTTCCTTTTTCTGAGACAGGGTTTCTCTGTGTAGCCCTAGCCATCCTAGAGCTTGCTCTATAGACCAGGATGACCTCAAACTCAGCGATCCGCCTGCTTCTGCCCCCTGAGTGCTGGGATTAAAGGCGTGCACCGCCACCGCCCAGTTCCCCTCATGTTGCTAACATGATGCTTCTGCCTTGCTTTTGACTCCTAATTTGAGAATCAAAGGACACACCTAAGCCTTGAGTCCAGACCTTAGGTTCAAGAGAGTTGGAAAATAGGATATATCTATGTAGACTATACAGTGAAAGTTAGCTCTACATTCCATAAAGAATCATATGGTTCAGAGTTCCCAGATACAAGAATAGAATTCAAATGCTAACAACACAAAAGGCACTCTATCCACTGTGTCTTGACTTCAGGATCTTATGGTTCAGATTTTCCAAATACAAGAACAGAATTCAAATGCTAACAACAACAAAAGGCACTCTATCCACTGTGTCTTGACTTCAGGACCCTATATCATAGAATGCCTAGCTGAGCTCCTTCCTCTATGCCACAGTATAGCAATGATTCTCGCATGGGTATGTCTCTTCTATCTTCCTTCCTTGAGCACTGCAGTTGGCACACAGAGAACTTAAGAGATGCGATGGATGTCTTAAAAAGTCGAGGACAACACAGCAGCCTCTGCAAACACTCAGTCTCCTCCCTAGAGATGTCTTCAGTCTCATGGGCTCATGCTACACTCCCTTCTGTAAAACGATTTCCTCTGTGAAACTGTGTGTTCAGCAGTTGCTACAGCGATGAAAGGCACCAAATGAGAACTCATTGTGGAATGGGAAGTGACAGCGGCAGTGTCTGGTCCGAGACTGGAGTACAGGTGACAGTGGGCAGTGCCCTACAGGCACACACACCCAATATCATCGATTTACTCAAGATGAAGCTAAGTATGATAGCTGTCCCTGATTGCATTTATTTGCTTACAAATAGTGACCTTATTATGAAAGTGTGTGTGTGTGTGTGTGTGTGTGTGTGTGCGCGCGCGAGTGTATAATGCTTATATATATTTATGTATATATTTCATGTTCTTGGAAATCATAAAATGGACCATTTGGTTTGGGGGGTTATTTATACTCGTTTTTATTTTGTTTTCAATTTTAGGGGGGAGGAGGTAATTGTCCTTGTTGTTCTTTTATTTCCCGGGAATTGGCAGGAAAAAAAAATCATTAAGACATCAATGTCACCATGACCCAAAAGGAGTTTGGGAATCTCTGAAGTATCAGTGTCTGTTGCATGAAAATATAAATGTATTATTCACCACAGGCATGCATTGCTCATAAGAAGCCTCCACTGTCCTTTCTCAGAGAAGAATAATTTTTGAGTGAAGTCAGAGTACTAGCTGAGCTGTAGCCTCCCACTCATGTGATGGATGTCCAGGGTGTGACTGGAATTTCTGTAACAAAGTCAAACAGCTGGGAGAGACCGGGAGGGGAAAGCCCAGAAGAAAGGTTTAGGCAAACGCTGGAAGCCCCAAAGGCCAAGGACAGAGCCAGCAAATATCCTTGCCATCTACAGGGAGCTTTGGGCCCATTGTCTAGGAAGATGGCATATCACTGTGGACAGACACATGGATGTGTGTGTTTGAGGCAGGAGAGTTTGGTAAATTATCCTGTGGAGAACTAGGAACGGAAGGAAGCCAAGAAAAATATCCAAGTCTGGAAAGAACAAATTCGTTTAATGACATTTCCAAAACACAATGCCATGTTTAGGGACAGAATGATGACCTCATACAAGTCATTACTCTCTTTCTTCCTTAGAAAGTGTATATCTATCTATCAACCAGCTGTCTGTAATTATTCTGTTTCTCTTGTATTCCCTAGGAATGTGGTAGGGAAAAAAATCATTAAAGCATTAATATCACAATAACCCAAAAAGAGTTTGGGAAACTTTGAAATAGCAGTGTCTACTGAATGCAAATATAAATGTTTGGCTAGGCATGGTGGTGCACATCTTTAATCCCAGCACTTAGGAGACAGAGGCAGGGGGACCTCTGTGAGTTTGAAACCAGCCTAATCTACGTAGCAAGCTCCAGTATATCAGGTCTACAAAGAACGATCCTGTCTTAAATAAACAAATAAATATAACATAAAATAGATTATTCTAGTGTTTTCAAATTATAAATAAGAATTTCATTGCTTTAATAAGAAATAAACTACTTGCCAGTGTGGTGATAGCACATACCTTTTTTTTTTTTTTTTTTTTTGAAGCTGAGGATCGAACCCAGCTTGCTAGGCAAGTGCTCTACCCCTGAGCTAAATCCCCAACCCACACATTCCTTTAATCCCAGCACTAGGAGGCAGAGGCAGGTGGATCTCTGCATGTTTGAAGGTCTGGTCTATACAGCAAGTACTAGGCCAGCCAGTGCTTCATAATGAGAACATATCTCAGAAAGGAAGAAAGGAAGGAAGGAGGGGAGGGAGGGAGGGAGGGAGGGAGAGAAGGGAGGGAGGGAGGGAGGGAGGGAAAAGAAAGACTTTTTAAAAAATAATGATGTCCTTTCTTCTTGATGCTTTTAAAACCAAATACCAGCATATAATATTTTCAGAAAGGCATTAGATTTGACAGATTCCCAGTAAAATGTATTTATTTATAACCGTATTTAAATCTCTCAGTAGTTCTGCCTGGTGTTTTAGTGAAGCAAGGAGTCTCGAAAATAAATTGAAACATTAACAACCAAACTCTAATGCCCGCCTTGTGCTCCAAGTCAAGATTTGACTCTGGTGTCCTCCTAACTTTATATTTTATCAAAAAATCTGAGTCACCATCCAGTATGTCACCCTCCTGGCCCTCCCTTGCTGATCCAGTGATGCTTTCTGATTCTAACGGTCCATGTGGAAGAGAGGGTAGGAGAGAGAGCAACCAGACTGCATTATACACCTGTATGAAATTGTCAAGGAACAGACTTAACTGATATTTTAATTCCCATGTCACTTGAATCATTGTAAAGACACAATCGTGTGAGAGCAAGTTGTATCCGTTCTCCCTCAGACCCATCCTTGTGGTGATATTTTATTTGTGCTGAAGTGTGGTGGTATTTTATTTGTATGTTATAAATAAAGTTTGCCTGGCGATCAAAGAAGATAGCACGCCGTTTTAAGGTAGACACAAAAGTCAGACAGTGGTAGCACATGCCCTTAATCCGATCATGTGGCAGGCAGGGTCTCTGTGTTCAAGGAACACTAAGGAGCAACTAAGCGTGGTGACACATGCCTTTAATCCCAGTACCAACCATAGAGACCTGGAGGTCTGTACAGACAGGCAGTAACAAGGAAGTGAGGTGGCTGGACTAAGGTAGCCAATGAGAGGGCAGAACAGCAAGGCAATAAAGGCGCATGTTAGACAGGAAGTAGCCCCTTTTTGGTAGCTGTAGAGCTGGAAAGGTAAGGTTGGTGGCTCTCACTATTTCCCTGATCTCTAAGGCTTTCACCCCTCTATTTGGCTCCTTGATTTTTATTTAATAAGACCACTTAGAAATTCAGCTACAGCCGGGCGTGGTGGTGCACGCCTTTAATCCCAGCACTCGGGAAGCAGAGCCAGGCAGATCTCTCTGAGTTTGAGGCCAGCCTGGGCTACCAAGTGAGCTCCAGGAAAGGCGCAAAGCTACACAGAGAAACCCTGTCTCGAAAAAACCAAAAAAAAAAAAAAAGAAAGAAAGAAATTCAGCTACACATCCTCCTTTCTCAGCTATTCCTTCTCCTTCCACTCTCTTCCTTTTGCCCTTTCCCATTGCCTCCCTTTCTGTCCCACATCCTACTCTATCTCTCTGATGCCCTTCTTGCCTCCTCTGCACTGACCCCACCTTACTTCCAGCCTGTAACACTGCATGCTTAGGTCCTAGCAATCACCTGAACAGATGCGCAGCCTCCAGACTTTCTCGTCCACCTACTGACGGGACCCTCCCCTGTTAGAAGACTTATATACCCGTCTATCATATTAGGATCACACTGGCTGGGTGTGGCATACCCTTTACTGACATGACCTTAGGAAACAAACCAGTTTTTTTCATCCTTTATCTGGGCTCAGACATTACTTCTCTTCCCACTCAGGGCTACCTATTGCTAGCTATGTTGGGAACAGGTACGTAGGAATAGAGTGATCACCGCTTCAAGGTTAGGGTCTTGTTCATAGGAATAGAGTGATCACGACTTCAAGGTTAGGGTCTTGTACATAGGAATAGAGTGATCATGGCTTCAAGGTTAGGGTCTTGTTCATAGGAATGGAGTGATCATGGCTTTGTGGTTAGGATCCTGTTGGTTTAAATTCTTCCCACTCTGCTTCTACACTCTTTCAGGGTCTGCCCAGCTCTGTATGGTCAGTGGGGACCTGGATTGTGTGTCAATCTATTTTCAGTCTTTTTTTAATCACTCCTCTCCCATGCATTGTCAAACATGAGTGATAAGAGAAATAATGAGAAAGAATAAGACACAAAAAGATATATTTAAAATTAATATTTGCATATATGATTTCTCCAGAGTCCAGGAAAATGACTTAAAAGAGATAAGACGTTTTTTGTAGGGTGTTTCCTTGTGAACATATGGAACAAGTATATTTGATGAGTGATTACTCATAGTAGTAACAACCCTAGTTACACAAAGGTCCAGCTAATGCTTTGAAGGTATCACTTAAGAAAAGTTCAGTTTCAGGTATGTAGAGGAAAGGGAACTTCTTTCAGTAACATCTTTTTTTTTTGCGACTTTGTCTCCTTTTACAATCCAAATTTATATTAAAACACACACACACACACACACACACACACACATACACAAATGTAGAGAGATATTGTGTACCCATATGTGGGTAAATGTGTGCAATTTATACATATGTGTTGACATGCATGCAGAAATGTGTATATAGGAAAATTAGTTTATAATACTTGTAAACCTATAAAACATTTCTATTCAAAAATTACTTTTCCAGGCAGTGGTGGCATGTGCCTCTAATCCCAGTACTCGAGATGTATAGACCAGCAAATCTCTGAGTGCGAAGCCAGCCTGGTCCACAGAGTGAGTTCCAGGACAGCCAAGGCTACATGAAGAAACAACCCACACACACACATACACACACACACAAAAAAAGCTATTTTTTAAAGTAAAATTTGTCCTAGAAAGGATATATTTATTACACATTCTAAAGAAATATTTTAGAAATTGAATTTCATTTTCTCAACCATAAAATATAACAAAACATAATATTTACTTGTAGATTCATGTATTTTAATCAGAATCTTATTTGTAAATCTCTCTAAAAGTAAATTTCAGGTGCTCTTCCAATGGCTGCATGATTTAAAGACTGCCTTTGCAAATTTTTGTTGGCAAACTAACAATTTTCAATGTTACCTTTAAAATGTTTCAGTTAATCTTAAGATGTTTGCAACTGCAATTATTTCTATAGAACGTTGTTTCTTCTTCCATTTTGTTTTGAAAGTTGTAAACCTACAAAAAATTACAGGGATTAACTCTTCCTACGCGAAACTGGACCATTTTTTTTTTTTATGGTTCCATCCTCCCTTCCTTTCTTTTGAATCACTTGAAAATAATTTACAAGTCTCCCTAAACACTGCAGCATGTACTTTCTAAAAATAAAAGCACATTACCTTTCTCTTACATCATCACATTTCTCAAAATCCTGAAGATTAGCACTTATACGAGACTGCTTTCCAAATAGCATTTTCTTCTTCCTGCCCTGGGTAACAGTGTCTATTCCATCTAAGTTCACGCTGCCTTTGGGTGCCACATAGTTTCAGTTTTTTGGGTTTTGGTTTTTTTCCAGTCTGGAACATTTCCCTATTCTCTGTCTTTCTTGGCATTTTCCTATTTATAGAGTAGCGGTCACTTGTTAAATAGAATGCCCTGCCTTGGGTTTGTCTGATCATTTCCTCATGCTTTTAGACAGGCTGTGCATTTGGGCAAGAACAGGACAGAAATAACATTGTGTCCTTTTCAGCGCAACCCATGTGGAGGCTCAGGATACTGAATTGTCCCATTATTAGTAATACTAAGCTTAATCACATCTTCACTGTGAAGACACCTTGTTCTTCTTTTGTAATTACACTCGTACTCTGACACATAGCAACTATGTTCACAATTTCCAGAAGCTGGAATCACCTCAAATGCCATGCATGACCAGAGCAGCACAGTGTACACTAGCTTGACAGTTGTGGCAGACCAGCTCCTACATTTATTTACCCTAGGGACTCTTGAGGAGTGAGAGATAAGAGATTTAGATAGAAATATAGTGGAGAGAGACAGTTAGAAACACAGGATAGCCTCGGGAGGGCCTAGGTCAAAACTCGCCAGCCCCTTCTGTCTCTACTAAAGGGCTTTTAAAGGAATGCCAAGGGATAGAGCAAAAGGCCTCCCCATAGCACAGCCAAGTACAGACCATCCCAGGCACCTGGTGACCATGCATGTGGTCAAGCCATCCCCTCATGCAGCCCTGCTGTGTAAAGCAAGCTCAGATCTCACTAGGAAGCTTTTGTGGGCTCCCACAGATAGTGACATGAAGTTTTTACAACTCTTATCATCTTTCTCTTGTGGTGAATCAATCCCAATCATATAGACTGTCTTAGTTAGGGTTTCTATTGTTGCAACAAAACACCATGACCAAAAAGCAAGTTAGGGAGGAAATGGTTTATTTGGCTTACACTTCAACATTGCTGCTCATCACTGAAGGAAGTCAGGACAGGAACTCAAACAGAGCAGGATCTTGGAAGCAGGAGCTGATGCAGAAGCCATGGAGGAGAGCTGCTTACTGGCTTGCTTCCCCTGACTTGCTTCCCCTGGCTTGCTCAGCCCACCTTCTTTTAGAACCCAGGACTAGCAGCCCAGGGATGGCACTACCCTCCATGGGCTGGGTGGGCATTCCCCTGATTGATCACTAAATGAGAAAACTCCTTAGAGTTGGATCTCATGGAAGCATTTCCTTAACCAAGGCTCCTTCCTCTGATGACTCTAGCTTTTGTCAAGTTGACACATAAAACCAGCCAGTACATAGACCAAAAAAATTGATATTGCTAGGGACTATGCTTTTCCCATATAGGCACACTAGGAGGTTCATGAGAAAAATGGTATGGTTCTTCTTATTTCATTAATTAATGCATCTAGAAACATCATGAGGTTCTGGCATATATTTTTCATTAGCAAATTTTTGCCCACAATATCTAGCTAAATAAGCTACAGGTGTGGTATAGGTATTAAAGTATACATGATATTAAGGAACATACATTTGGCTTTGGTTATGACAGAAGCGTCAAAGAGCACTACCTCACTATAGATTGAGACCTTCTTTCTGGTTATCTGTAACATACTTAACCTTTGCTTCTGTAACGGCCATTTACTGGTTACAAAACTGAAATTGATATTTCATACTCAATAAACAAATTATAATATGCAAGTATCATCTATGATTTGGAAGAACTCAGCAAAGATCATAACAAAATAAACATATTGTTAAGATGATAACACCATGCATTAAAATGACAAGGAGATGTGCTAGATAGTTTTATGTCAACTTGATAAAAGTTAAAGTCATCTTAAAAGAGGGGAACCTCAATTTAAAAAGTGCCTCCATAAGATGGAGTTGTGGCAACCTGAAAGGCATTTTCTTAATTACCGATCAATGGGGGAGAGCCCATCCCAATGTGGGTAGTGCAATCCCTGGGCTGGTGGTCCTGGGTTCTATAAGAAAGCAGGCTGGGACTAGAGTGATGGCTCAGAGGTTAAGAGCACTGGTTGCTGATCCAGAAGTCCTGAGTTCAATTTCCAGCAACCACAAGGTGGCTCACAACTATCTGTAACAGGATCTTCTGTCATGAAGACATACATGCAAATAGAGCACTCATACATAAATAAATGCATTTAGAAAGGAAGGAAGGAAAGAAGGAAGGGAGGGAGGGAGGGAGGGAGGGAGGAAGAAAGGGAGGAAGGAAGGAGGGAAGGAAGGAAGGAAGGAAGGAAGGAAGGAAGGAAGGAAGGAAGGAAGGAAGGAAGGGAAGGACAGAAGGAAGGAAGGAAGAATGGAAAAAAGGAAGAAAGGACAGAAGGAAGGATGGAAGGAAGAACGGAAAGAAGGAAGGAAAGGAAGGAAGGAAGGAAGGAAGGAAGGAAGGAAGGAAGGAAGAAGGAAGAAAGGAAGGAAAGAAAGGGAGGCAAGTTAGGGGAAGCAAGACAATAAGCAACACACCTCCATGGCCTCTACATCAGCTCCTACCTCAGGGTTCCTGCCCTGTTGAGTTCCTGTCCTGACTTCCTTCAATGATGGAATTAGAAGCCAAATAAACCCTTTCCTCCCCAACTTGCTTTGGTCATGGTGTTTCTACACAGCAGCACTAATGCTAACTAAGACTGGGGGTAGCACAGGAAAGTAGAATTAATATTGACTGAGCTGTCAGGCTCATGCCAGACTCTGCCTTAAGTATTTCATCAACATCCTCCTGATCACCACCCAGTCCTGGGACACAAACCACATTTTGTTCATCTTACCACAGCAGGTAACTTCTAACAGTAGGAAATGCCTTATATGCCCCATGCCATAGGCCTTTAACCCATCTAGTTTTAGTGTTAGTAATATGGATGATTACCTACGAATGGCAATTGTCCATCTCCAGTAAAGGCTGTGGTGTCTCTTGGGTATTCACCAACAACATAGGAGCTTATACAGCCTGAGTGGGAGAGCTAAATAATTGAGATGGAAGTCAGTTGTTATGGCTTGAATGACAATGGCCCCCCTGGTGACATGTATTTGAATGCTTAGTCACCAGTTAGTGGAACTCTTGGGGAAGGATTAGGAGCTGTGGTCTTGTTGGAGAAGGTGTGTCACTAGGTGTGGACTTGGAGATTTCAAAAGCCCACTCCGAGGCAAGTCTCTCTCACTCTGCCTACTGCCCGTAGATCAGGATGTAAAGCTCTTGGCTTCTGCTCCAGCACCATGCCTGTTTATTTCCCACCATGATTATAATGGAATAGCCTTCAAAATTCTAACCAAGCTCCCAACTAAATGCTTTCATCTATAAGAGTTGCCTTGGTCATGATGTCTCTCTTCACGAAATAGGACAATAATTAAGACATCAGTGGATAATTGCCCAGCTTTCTCGTCCTCCAGTGGGTGATTCTAAAGTGCCTTCTATGTGTTTCTACAGATGACCTCAAAGGAATCTGATGCCCATTTGCGGCTTCCAGATGAGTAGCACACACATTTACACATTTAAAAAAAAATTGATTGATTGATTGATTCTATGTGTATGGGTGTTTTGTTTGCACATATGTCCCTGTACCACATGCTTGTTGGTGTCAGGGGCATGCAAAGGCCAGAAAAGGGTGTTAGAATCCCTGGAGTTGGAGTTACATATAGTCATGAGCCTGCATGTGGGTGCTGAGAATTGGATCTGGGTCCTCTAGAAAAACAGGCAGTTCTCTTAACTGCTGAGCCATCTCTCCAGACCCAGGGTAGCACACTCTTTATTTACCTTCTCTCCCCATCCTTTCACTTCTGCTACCTAAAATCAATATCAAGTCATTAGGCAAATGTAGATAAACTCCCTAGATTCAAATTCTTGCCACAAGCTCAGATTTTTCAGGATCCCAAACTAAGACATACAACAATATTCAATATTCATTATTCATCCTTTCTTTCGACAGTAAAACCCTGTTTTAGCATTCCCCTGGCGTGGGGTGATAGATTACATTTCCCATTATCTTTGCCACCAAGTATGATAGTTACTTTAGGTTAATGGAAGTAAGTGGTCTTACATACTAAATCTCACCTTTAAAACAAATAAATGTGCATTTTTATGTTTTCTGTATTCCATTAAAGGGTTCATAGTGAGCCCTTCATTTTTGGTGATATATCACATGCTTTTATGTCATTAGTTTAAAAAAAAGCTGAGAAATATTACATTATCCATGGCATCTCTCAGAAGAATATGTCTCCATCTTTTTCTCATAAGAAAAAGTCACAACAAAATACAAATAAAAATTAACCTATGAAGAAAGTTTAAATTTATTATGATCAACACTAAATTGATAGATAAATAGAGAAACATAGACAAATTGTAGCAAAATATTAACCATTGTTATGGACTGAGTTGTGTCTTCCTCTCAAATCCTTATTGATGCTCTAACTCCCAGGATCTAGGCCTGTGTACACCATTAAGGGAAATTCATTAAAGAGGGGATTATGTTAGGATAGGGTATAAGGTGGATTCTAATTCAGTCTGATACAGAGTCTGCATGGGTTCCAGCACAAAGAGAAAAGCATCACCAGTCTGAGGAAAGAGACCTTAGAAGACAAGGATTCTGCTTGTACCTTGATCCTGGATTCACAGCCTCCAGAGCTGTAGGAGACATTTTGTTACTTAGCCCCCGCAGGCCATTGTACTTTGTCACAACAGCCTTACAACCTAACAAGACATTTACCTTCAAAACCAAGGGCTTGTTACGGCACCCTTACAAACTCATAGTCATTTTCCTTCAAAACCGAGGAAGAACACAGCCCACCAGATAAATAAGCAAATGAATAAATGAATGATAAAGTCCCAGTGACAGAAAACAGTAACATTTTGTTCTCTAACATGTCATTAACATTCATTAAACAAATATATTTCATCCAGTTATGACTGAGGGAGAAGCATGGTGGCCTGACTCAGCTCATCGCGTGTGGCAATCCGAAAGAACACCTGCATCTCTGTGAACTAGTTCAGTCTTGCCGAATGCACTATGACACTGGCCTAGACACATCTGTAGCTGAGTCAAGAAATCGAAAATGATGACACGGCAGAATTCCAAAGCACAGGCTGAATGATCGCATGAATTTCAAAAGTGAAGGATTTCTTAAGTGAACCACCTACCTTTTATCCAAGCAGACCACAGGCGGCAGTCAGGAAAAGGACGCTGTTTGACATTAATGAGCCAATTAGGAGGCTTCTTATAGTGCTACATTAAGTACCTGAAACACCAACTGCTCCAAATAAACTTTTTTCTTCTGAATATTAAAGATGCTGTGTTTTGGCTACTGGTCCTATCATTCTAAGTCAAATTATAACTTCCTTCCTGTATAGAACTAAGGACAAGAGTTTTTCTTTCATCTCTTCTTGT
This sequence comes from Peromyscus leucopus, assembly GCF_004664715.2. Classification (NCBI taxonomy): domain Eukaryota; kingdom Metazoa; phylum Chordata; class Mammalia; order Rodentia; family Cricetidae; genus Peromyscus; species Peromyscus leucopus. The sequence continues at coordinate 19,994,111 of NC_051073.1, read as the reverse complement.
AAAACAACTACCTTAAATTTCAAGATCATGAAAAGACAATCTGCTTTAAAATTTGCCATTTGAGATCACATGTCTGTATAAATCAAAATAATCTTGTTATGGTAACAAACAAAACTCAGAAAGAAAAGAATTCAGATCCTGCTGCTTGCCTAGGTAGCCGTGGTAGAGCACACCTTTAGTTTCAGCACTCATGAGGTAGAGGCAGGTGGATCTCCATGAGTTCGAGGCCAGTGTGGTCTACATACAGAGTGAGTTCCAGGACAGCCAGAGCCACACACAGAAACCCTGTCTCAAAAAAACAAAAACCAAAAAAAAGATCCTGCTGATGATATAAGACAACTTTCATCTAAAACAAACATGTCATGTTTCCACTCTTTTTTTTTTAAAAAGATTTATTTATTTATTATGTATACAGTGTTCTGTCTGCACCTATCCCTGCAGGCCTGAAGGGGGTGCCAGATCTCATTACAGATGGTTGTAAGCCACCATGTGGTTGCTGGGAATTGAACTCAGGACCTTTGGAAGAGTAAGCCGTGCTCTTAACCTCTGAGCCATCTCTCCAGCCCCATGTTTCCACTTTTAACCCAAAACAAATACATGATAATTAAATTTCTTTTTATGTTGGTGTACTGCATAAGAAAAAATAAAACTACAAATGTCATTCTGCTGTTAAAACCCCAAGAAAAGGGCCAGCAACAGGCTCAGTGAGTAAAAGCATTTGCTGTGCAAGTGTGGGGACCTGATTTGAGTCCCTGGAACCCACAGTAGCAGGAAAGAACTGATTCCTGAAAGCCATGCAGCGACCTCTTCACAAACACCGTGGCACATATGTGCCCATATTCATACACACATGATACACCACAACGTAAGCACACAACAATAAAAATAATTTTCAATAACTATGAAAACGTATTGTTGATCCTTATAAAGAGCAGACCTTCAGAAAGAGGCATGGCAGAAGGACCACGCTGTCTCAGTCTGTCCCTTGTCCATCATCACTTTTCTCATTCCACTCCTGCTTCTGCGGCCCTCACTCTGCAGGGTTCTTGCTGCCTTCTTCATGTGTGGCTGACTCCCACACACCCTGAAATGCTCACCCCTGACCGCTCCCAAAAGCCCCTCCTGCCCCTGCTAAGTCCTGGCTCTGTGCACCTCTTTTGTACAACCCTTCTAATAACAACTGGCTTTAATTTTTATATTTATCTCCATCAAATGAGCTCTGGAGAAAGGGGCTGTGCTAAAGAAAAGCCTAGCATCTGGTAGACATTCAGAAATGTGGGAGGAAGGAGGAAAGAAAGAGAAGGGATGGGGGGAAGAAGGAGAGAGGGAGCGTGAGAAGAAGGGGGACATTGAAGACATGAATGAAGCAAGTGATACAGTATGAGCGCAAGAAAATAGTGGGTGGACTGATTCCCAACACCGCCTTTAATGCTCAGCTCTCTGGAAAACCGTAGCGCACATCCGTTCTAGTTTGGTGTCTGCTTTGTGATAAAATGCTGACCACAAGCACCTCCTAGGGGGAGCAAGGGGGTTATTTGGCTTCCATTTACTATATCACCATAATCGAGGGAAGTAAGGGTAGAAATTCCAGAAGAAACACAGAGGAGAGGCTGTGTACTGGATTGCTCTCCGAAGCCTGCTCAGCTTGCCTTCTTGTACAACCCAGGAACCCCTGCCTAGGGGTGACACTACCCACAGTGAGCTAAGCTCTCCCACATCGACCCTTAGTCAGGAAAATGGCCCGCACTGATTTGCCTACAGGCCAGTCTGGTGTAGGCAATTCCTCAATTTCACTTCCCTCTTCCCTCTAGTTTGTGTCCAGTGTGGCAAAAACTAACCAACACACTGCCATAAAAGACTCATTTTTGGAAGTTAAGAATTAGGAGTCTGAGGTGCTGGGTGAAATGGCCTATGCCTTTAATCACAGCACTTTGGAGGCAGAGGCAGGTTAACAATCTCTGTGTTCAAGGCCAGCCAGGGCTATGTAGTGAGACCTGACTCAAAAAAAAAAAAAAAAAAAAGAAGGAGGAGGAGGAGGAGGAGGAGGGGCTGGGGAGAGATGGCTTTAGTGGTAAAGAGCATAGGCTGCCCTTCCAGAGGACCTGGGTTCAATTCCCAGCACCCACATGGCAGCTCACAACTGTCTTTAAACTCTAGAGCCAGGGGACTCAACATCCTCACACAGACATACATGCAGGCAATACACAAATACTATTAAAGAAAAATTAGGAGTAGGGGAGCTGAGGGTGTAATTCACCCACTTTCTTAGCTTGATTGACTCCATGTGTATGAAGCCCTGGGTTTGATCTCCAGTATGAACACTTGATGTCTGGTGCCTCCCTATAATCCTAGCACCTGAGAGATGGAGGCAGAAGAATGAAAATGCAAGGTCATCCTTGGCTACAGAGCAACTCTGAGGCTGACTTGTGCTATATGAAACTGCCTCAAAAAGGAAAGGGTGGGGGTTGGGGGGGTCATCAATGTCTAAATAAGACGGCAAGTCCCCAGGTCATTCCACCAGGCGAACCAGGGGAGCAAAGGACCAACATTCAGAAACGGAGATCCTTCAGCAGCAATGAATGCCCTGCCGAGGCAAGACATGCTTGCACACTGCTTTGTTGCAGCAACTCAGAGGCCGGGAAGGTGGCATACATTTCCTCCTCTGGAGAAACTGAACTCCTGAGAGATTAATTAGATAGAGGCAACACTGGCATCGGCAGCCAGGCTTCCAGGAGCTTTTCTCTCCCTGACCGGTGTCCCGGAGATGGGGTAGAAAGCGCCCAGCCTCCCCCACGATAATGTGCTGATTCAGCTCGTTGTCGAGCTGGCCCGGCACCGGGTTGGCAAGTCCTCTCCCGTACTGTGCTGCGCAGAATGCCTGCCTCTTGGAGCTGAACTCCGAGGAAAGGTTTCTCTCGAGGTTAAGCCAGGCTGCGTGAAAGCAATAGTACTGTCGCCCTGGTCACGTTATCTGAGCAGCGGGATTTCCTAAGGCTTAGGTTTCCAAGGGTTCACTTTGATTTCTTGGGGTGATAAGTAAGCTCACTTGTTTTTTAAACGCTATCTTTTCAGTGGCCACACCATAGTAAACTCTTAGATAATTTCTCCTGTGTTTGGAGCAGGGGAGAGATTTGCCTTCCATTGGCACACCTCATTAGAATTTCCTTAAGGAAACACTCCTCCCCTCCTTCCGCCCCCCCACCCCCGCCTTTGCAAAACATAAAGCCATCTACTGTTGACATCTCTCTGTATCTAGCCTAGCGACTTCCAATTTTATTCTCAGCTCCTTGAGACGCAGAAACAATAGCCAGGTCGCCCAGCCCCGACAGTGGTTAACTACGGTGGATGGGAAAAGTGGTCTCTCACTTTTGGCCAGAATCTTTAATGCTGTTTCTGCCCTCTGCCTGGTCCTTTTTCCATTTACAAGGGAAAACGAATTCTAAGCCTAATTGGACTGAACTGTAAGAGAAAAACCAAGGAAGGTGAGCTGACAGGACAGATCTGCTCCCCCCTCCGCCCCCCCTTGCTGTCCTTGCAGACTTCCCTGTCACTAATGAATAGTGGCCTTGCTGAAGCATGCTGCATAATTCTCATATTCTCTCTCTCTCTCTCTCTCTCTCTCTCTCTCTCTCTCTCTCTCTCTCTCTCTCTCTCTCTCTCTCTCTCTCTCTCCCTCCCTCCCTCCCCCCTCCCTCCCTCCCTCCCTCTCTCCCTCCCTCCCACAACCCTTCTCTTTAATTAGGGGCCCTTCGAGGGAGGTCACTAATAGTTTCTGACAGACAGCGTTAACTTCCCAGAGAGCAGCCTTGTCTCCTAGGACGGAAACCATAGAGAACATCAATTTTCATTCTACAGCAGTTTAACTGATGCCCACAGGTAACAAATACACAAGCAAGATTTCACTGGTAATGCTTATCCCCACCCTATGCATGTCACTTTCCTTCCTTCCTTCCTTCTTTCCTTCCTTCTTCCTTCCTTCTTCCTTCCTTCCTTCCTTCTTTCTTCCTTCCTTCCTTCTTGCTTTTTTTTTTTTTTCCGTATTTTAAATGCAAATCTCAGCCCACGAAATTGATTCCTTCACATGAAGTTGTGGCAACCCGGGAGCCCTGAAAAACACTCTACGGGTTGCCCTTTTATTTCTCTCACCCTGTAATTCAATCCAGAGCGATTCGGAATTGAGGACAGGCCTGATGAGTTTGAGGTACGGAATAAAGGGATCCGACCAGCTCTGAGCTCATTGTGTTTTTAAACCTTGCTCTGTGTGTTCATTCTCACCCCCAGAGAGGATGCTATTATCTTTGCTCAGAGAGCAGACAGTGCCCGGCCTGTTTCCCCCGTTCCTCTTTGATCCCTGCAGCCAGCTCAACCCTTCCCCCTAGCCCTCGGTCCAGATTGGCCGAGGCTGCTGTGACTCTGGGGATTTGCCGGCCTCCAGCCTGCTGAGCGTTCACTGTTCTACCCCAGAGCTGCTCCGTCTCCCCGCTGAGCATTCTTTCCTGGTCTGGGTCGCTGATGGTTGAGTTTTGCGCTTTTTCTGTTTATTCTCTCACTCCATACAAGACTTTAATTTGTTGCTCCGATGATGATAACAGCAAGAGGAGATTTTATTTTAGTTGTGTTTCTTTCTTAGCTAGGACCTCATCAGGGAAGAATTTGTCCACTCTAAAATTACTTTTTTGGAGACAGTTTTTAAAATAAATAAATAAATGTTTTAGCCTTCTATGTTTTAACCTGGTATGGTGTTGCACACCTGGAATCCTAGCACTTAGGAAGTGAGAACATGGGAAGTTCAAGGCCATCCTTGTCTTTCAAGTGAGTTCAAGGCCTATCTCGTCTATATGAAAGCTTGTTTAAAAATAAAAATAAACAAATTAAAAGTTCTATGATTAATTTCTGGAGTATTTTAGTTCAAGGTTAACTATATATAGGTAATCACAGGCTGGATGGGGGATCCCAATGCACATTCCTACCAGAGTTTCTTAGCTCTATACCTATCAGCTCTAAACCTACATTAACCTTAGCAAACGTTAGTTGTGGTTGTGGGTTTGTTTGTTTTTTTCCCCAGCCTTTATTCCTTAATAATTTGATTAACTGTTTGCCTTTGAAAGAGTCTTGGGGTTTCTATGGATGTGAAGAGACACCATGACCATGGCAACTCTTATACAGGAAACCATTTCATTGGGGTAGCTTATGTTTCAGAGGTCCAGTCTGTGCACCTGGATCCTCTCGCTCATCTCCACTTCTCTTTCTCTCCGAACCCTGTTCTCCCAGAAAACAAACAAACAAAATGCCAAAAGTCCAGTTCTGAAGCAGCAGCAGCAACAGCAGCAGCAGCAGCTCCTCCCATGAAGCTACGAGCTGCTCAAGTACCTGCAGGGTATTTAAGTCCCCTCCTTCAGAAGAGCCACATGATTTCTCTGCTGCTCCCTTTCCCTGCCTCACCTCTAGGGGCAGGAAGGGTCACCCAGGAGTGACTTGCCCAATAAACCTCATCTTTTACTTTTTAATTTGGCTTGATCTGGCTTACTGTGCAGGCAGAGAAACCTACTATCGGGGTAAGGAAAACTTTCACAGTCCGTTATCATCATGGCGGAACATGGCGGCAGACGCAGTGCTGGAGAAGTAGCTGAGAGCCCTACATCTTGCAGGCAACAGAAGGCAGTCTGTCTTACTGGGCTGGACTGAGCATGTATGAGACCTCAAAGCCCTCCTCCACAGTAGACACACTTCCTCCAACAAGACCACACCTACTCCACAAGGCCACACCTCCTAATAGTGCCACTCAACTCCCACTGGGGGCCACTTTCTTTCAAGCCACCACAGGGTTCTATCTCTAATTAGAAAGAGCTGAAGACAAAGGAGGGTAATAGAGTGAATACAAGAAAAGTACAGTGGGTCACTATGAAAATGTCACAAAACTCACTCTTTTAGAAACTACTTTATTTGAGAGGGTTGTCTTTTTTTATTATGTTTATGTGCTAATTATACATAATGGACTTCATTATGACAATTTCATATATGTCTATACTTTTCTCATATTCATCCCCTGCTTCCCAAAGTGAACTTTTAAAATGTTTTTTTTTATTCATTTTATATACCAACCACAGATCTTCCTCTCATCCCTCCTCCTACTTTCCCCCAGCCTCCTCCAGACCCACCCCCACACCCCTTCCTTCAAAAGGGTAAGGCCTCCCATGGGGAGTCAGCAAAGCCTGGTACCTTCAGCTGAGGCAGGACCAAGCCCCTCCCTGCTTTATCAGGATGAGCAAGGTGTCCCACCACAGGTAATGGGCTCCAGAAAGCCAGCTCATGCACCAGGGATGAATCCTGATCTGACTGCCATGGGCTCCTCAAACAGACCAAGCTACACAACTGTCTCCCATATGCAGATGGCCTAGTTCAGCCCATGCAGGTTCCACAGCTGTCGATCTAAAGTTAGTGAATTCCTACGAGCTTGGTTCAGTTGTCTCTGTAGATTTCCCCATCACGATCTTGACCCCCTTGCTCATATAATCCCTCTTCCCTCTCTTCGACTGGACTCCCAGAGCTTGGCCTGGTGCTTGATTATAGATCTCTACATCTGTTCCCATCAGTTACTAGATTAAGGCTCTATGATGACAGTTGGGGTGTTCACCAATCTGATTACCAGGGTAGGCCAGTTCAGGTACCCTCTCCACTGTTGCTAGTAGTCTAATCTCGTGTTGTCCTTGTGGATTCCTGGGAATTTCCCTAGCATCAGATTTCTCCCTATCCCTATAATGTCTCCCTCTATAAGATATTTCTCTCATTGATCTCCCACTTTGTCCCTCTCCCAGGTCAATCATCCTGATCCCTCATGTTCTCATCCCCCATCCCCTCCTCTCAATTGCTCCCCTCACCCCCAGTTTACTCAGGAGATCTCATCTATTTCCCCTACCAAGGTGACCCATGTGTCCCTCTTAGGGTCTCCCTTGTTTCCTAGCTTCTCTGGAGCTGTGGGTTGTAGTCTGATTACCCTCTGCTTTAAATCTAGTATCCACTTATGAATGAGTACATACCATGTTTGTCTTTCTGAGTCTGGTTTACCTCACTCGGGATATTTTCTAGTTCCATCCATTTGTCTGCAAATTTCATGATGTCATTGTTTTTTTATAGCTGAGTAATATTCTATTGTGTATATGTACCACATTTTCTTTATCCATTCTTTGGTTGAGGGGCATCTAGGTTGTTTCCTGGTTCTGGATATTACAAACAATGCTGCTATGAACATAGTTGAGCAAGTGTCCTTGTGGTGTGATTGTGCATCCCTTGGGTTTATGCCCAAGAGTGGTATCATTGGGTCTTGAGGCAGATTGAGTCTCAATTTTCTAAGAAGTTGCCATACTGATTTCCATAGTGGCTGTACAAGTTTACACTCCCAACAGTGGAGGAGTGTTCCCCTTGCTCCACATCCTCTCCAACATAAGCTATCATCAGTGGGTTTTTTTTTATCTTAGCCATTCTTGCAAATATGTTATCTCAGAGTCATTTTGATTTGCATTTCCCTGATGACTAAGGATATTGAGCAATTCCTTAAATGTATTTCGGCCATTGGAGATTCTTCTGTTGAGAATTCTCTGTTTAGTTCTGTATCCCATTTTTAAATTGGATTGTTTGGTATTTTGCTGTCTAATTTCTGGAGTTCTTTGTATATTTTGGAGATCAGCCCTCTGTCAGATGTAGGGTTGATGAAGATCTTTTCCCATTCTGTAGGCTGTCACTTTGTCTTATTTATCATATCCTTTGCCTTCAAAAGCTTTTCAGTTTCAGGAGGCCTCATTTATTAATTGTTGCTCTCAGTGTCTGTGCTACTGGTGTTATATTTAGGAAGTGGTATCCTGTGCCAGTGCATTCTATGCTACTTCCTACTTTCTCTTCTATGAGGTTCAGTGTTACTGGATTTATGTTGAGGTCTTTGATCCACTTGGATTTGAGTTTTGTGCATGGTGATAGATCTATTTGCATTCTTCTACATGTTGATATCCAGTTATGCCAGCATCATTTGTTGAAGATGCTTTCTTTTTTCCATTGTAAAGTTTTGGCTTCTTTGTCAAAAATTAGGTGTTCATAGATGTGCGAATTAATGTCAGGGTCTTCAATTTCATTCCATGGTCCACATGTTAGTTTTTATGCCAATTCAAAATTAGAAGTTTTTAACAGAAGACAACATGGTGTGTCTATTGTTTTGCTGCTGGACATGGAACCCAGGGCTTCACACATAGAAATCATATGCTCTGTACACATGTCTAAAACCACAAGACACATAAGACTATGAGGACTCAGATCTTCCCTGACAACCTGAATGCTGTTGTGATACAGAAATACAAAATATTTGCTGAATATGAAGGTACAAAACTTCATTTCCAACACTAAAGAGGCAGAGGCAGGCAGATCTCTATGAGTTCCAGGCTAGTCAGGGTATGGCAGTTTGAATGTAATTAGTCTCCATAAGACCATGCCTATTCCAACAACGTCACACCTCCTAATAGTGCCACTCCCTATGAGCTTATGGGGTGAAGCTTATCCAGTGAAGCAGGCCACTTCCTGTTGCCTGCAAGATATAGGACTCTCAACTACTTTTTCAGCACCAAACACCCACCATGATGAAAACAGACTGAACCCCCGAAACTGTAAGCCACCCCAATGAAATGTTTTCCTTTATAAGAGTTTCTGTGGTCATAGTGTCTCTTCACAGCAGTAGAAACCCTATCTAAGATACAGGGCTACTTAGCAAGATCCAGTTTTTAAAAAGAAAGAGAAAGGAAATACAAAATACTACAAAGTCTAAAATTATAGATTTTATAATGATTCTATTTGAGAAAGTAATAACAAATAGATTGTGGTGATATTTGTAATCGAAGAAATAAACCTTGCCTGGAGATTGGAGGACAGAGCCAGCCACAGAATTAGCAACAGAGCCAAGCAGTGGTGGCACACACTTTTAATCCCAGCACTAGAAAGGTTGAGACAGGAAGTGATATGGCTAGGCAGAGAAAGGAATATAAGGCGGGAGGAAACAGGAATTCGCTCTCTTGCAGAGGCTCTGTGAGGCTAAGGAGTTGGTGAGGTAAGAGGTGGTAGCTGTGGCTTGCTCCCTGATATCTGGCTCCAGGTTTTTATTTTAAGACCATTTAGGATTCATGCAACAATAGATTTATTTCAACAATCTATTTTATATAGCCAAACAAATCCAAAATACTTACTTTAATCACTGTAAGAAAAACTAACACGATATTTTATTTTTATATGGGGTAGAGATTGGAACTGTTTTCAAAATCTGTCATGCATTCTCTACCTGCAGAAGGTGTGTTTTTATCCGCCTGAATGTCAGGTAGGTTAAATGATTTGTCTCAAAGTATCGCCAACCATAACACGAGTTGGTTGAAAACTGAACACTATGTATCCCGCCAAGGCAGAGCTTCCTGGCCACAGATGGCAAAGCAAATATTTACAAAAGAATGGATTTTCTTCTTATTCTTTGGCAAAACCCCAACTTTGGTTTAATCCAAGAAAATAACTTCTGATTACTTGTCAAAAGTATCATAATAAATTACTCCCTAGCCCTCCTCTTAATTGTTTGGGGTTTTGTTTAAGTTGGACAGTATTGCTTAACTCGGCAATTTGAAATATTTCATTTTTGAGATCAAGTGGACAACTGCAGGAAAATTCTTACATTGCTGTAATCCTTCTTGTCTTCAAAGGGGAATAAAAGTGGGTCCACATGATGGTTGTCACCAGATGGGAAAGCCAAGTCCGACCCCAGAACACTGGTGACCACCTTTCAGGCAAGGCTCACTGGTAGATGGTTAGTTCTCTGGGCATGAGCTGTTTGGATTTTGCTGTTCTATACAGGATGTAACTTCACGAGTGCCATGTAGAGAAGCACAGCATCTCAGCTTCTGATTCTGCCTTCTGATGCCGTGTCGAAAAGATCAGGACAGATTCTAATGTCTCCAGCAAAAGATGGGCTACATGTTCGTCACTCTGAATTTGAGAAACCTAGTGGTTTCTAATACTCTATTTACATGGATGTGTTTCAGGTGCTCATGTTTTCTCTGCTACACTTAACTGCTTTCCTATTTTTACTTCTTTTTACTCTGGAGCCATATGGCTTCCTGGTTAGGGGCCCCATGTCTCTTTTGTGGACTACTTTTTTTTAAAATAGTTTTTCAGAGCTACTAGTTTTCCATAGTCACCCTTTGGCAAATCATAACGGAGTTGTATTCATTGGTGGTAGAGAATCAGAGTTACTGTGGAGGCGCCGGTGGGTTGGTTTTGCCTGTAAAGGACCTGCTGTGCAAGTGTAAGGACCTGGGTTTGATCCCCCAGCACCCACATTTGGTAGCAGTGCATGCTTGTAATCCCAGTGCTGGGAAGACGGACAGGAGAATCCCTGGAGCTGACTGGCCAGTGAATCTACCTGAATGAGAAAGCCCCAAGTCCTGATGGGAGACCCTATCTCAAAAAATACCCCGGGTGGTTCCTACAGTTAACTGCTGATCTCCTTGGGCACACAAATAGGAAACACACACACACACACACACACACACACACACACACACACACACAATCACTGTGGAATCTGTGAAGCTCCAGGATCAAATTAAAACTCAGTCTTCCAAATACAAGCAAGATGAGAACCAGCTGAAAGTCAGTGTGGTCGGCCTCTTTGTCTCAGCAAATCCTCTAGCACCTTTTCCTGGCTGCCACAGGGATGCTGGCCATGGGCTGTGTTTGGAGAAGTGCTGAGTGATGAGGCCTGTGCCCCAGTTAAGCGTCACATTCTGCTATTTTCTAAACAGCACGCAGGCAGCGAAAGAGGCAGCAGAGGAAAATCCTACCGCCCACGAATCCCCTCTCATTGTCTACTTTATCGCTCAGTTCTATCCCTTCCTTCCTCTACCGGAAATGAAGAGTATGTAGATGATAAGTAATGTCAAGCTTGCAAAAAAAAAAAAAAAAAAGTAAAATATTAGGCCATTTGTGATAACCAGCATTTTTTGGCAGGAGGCAAGAAAAGCATAAACAATGAATGCTACCATCCCCCACTTCTATCTGCCCAACAGCTCAGAACATAGTAAACAAGCATTTTGGTAAATTTCTTGATCTATTTCACCTATTCAAGCGGCTGGCTGGCTGCCTTAACACTTCTTTTTACAGTAATGACTGGCTGTATAATTAACTATTGAATCCACCAAGTAGGCAAACTTCATTGGCAGGTTAGGGTCACGGCTACCAAAACTGTCTGAGCAAAGGAGGCTGTGTGGGAGCCAACAGGTCTTTCTCCAGTCACTGCCTGCACATACAGGCACATCCTCATCAACAGACGGCTCCCGCAGGTTATGTTACTTCGCAGTGTAACTCAACCACCCAGTGAAAGGACATCTATCGACAGACTCCCATACTGATAGGATGTATCCCCAGTCTGCTCCTGTCCTCCGTTCTCTATCCTCCATTTAAAACTCAACTGGTTCTCTTTCTGGACTAGCCCTAACTCTTTGTTATTTAAAAGATGTTTCTATAAGGCGAAGAAGATAGCTTAGTTGGGAAAGTCCATCCTTGTAATTACTTGCAAACACGAGGATCTAAGTTCAATCTCCAGAGCCCAGAGGAAGAACATCTGGGCTTGGCAGCTTGTGTCTATAATCTTGTGATGGTTAGGGAGGCAAAGATAAGCAGATGCATGCATGGGCCAGCCAGCCTTGCTGGACAGGAGCTCCAGGCCAGAGAGACAGCCTAACTCAAAAAAACAAAAACAAAACCAAACAACAACAACAACAAAAAAAAAAACCAAGGTGTATAGGACCTAAGAAACAATGCACAAGGTTTCCTCTGGCCCCCACACACATGAGCATGCACAATGCGCGCACACACACACACACACACACACACACACACACACACACACACACACGATTCCCTAACACAGCAAATTTCTGGTCTATGTGACTCATGTACATACTCTGTGTTTCTCGGTCCCTAAAACTAAGAGATTATTTGTTCCTTTCTTGAGAGGCAGCCACACTGAAAGGTATTTTAAAGAGTTAAACTTCACTTAGGTTCAAATATAAGAGTCCCTCAGGCTGGTGAGATAGTCCAATGGGTAAAGGTGCCTGCCCCCAAGTCTGACAATCTGAGTTCAGTCCCTGACACTCACATGGTAGAAGCAAAGAACCGATTCCCATAACCTGTCCTCTGATCTCCACACCCATGTTATGGCATGCATGCCCCCCCCCACACACACACACATGCACACAAAATAAAAATGTGAAGCATTAGCCAGCTTGTCACACATGTAGAAAATATAAGGAAAGGGATCTGAGTATGTCTGTGTCTGGACTCCATCTGACGTGGTGGTGCTGGCCTGGTGTCAGCACTTTGTCTGAGTGTGTTGATGTGCACACAGTCCCGGCAGCCTTCCCAAGCTGCCTTCCTTCACTCCTGCATAGACTTCTCAGAATCACACACTGAAATTGCCTTCGGAGGCTTTGTCAGAACAGATGCCAAAACAGCGAGGTTCGTACTTGTAAACACACCTGGGGCTCTCAGGGAGGCGTGGACCTAGCTTCTCCACAGCTTTTCTTTCCAAAAGCTACAAGGAAAGACGCAGTTCCCTGAGGGTTTCGGAGAAGGCAATTGCCACATCTTAAATATGAAAGGTTTCTTTTTTCTTTTTCTTTTCTTTTTTTTTCTTTTCTTTTGGTTTTTCAAGACAGGGTTTCTCTGTGTAGCTTTGCACCTTTCCTGAAACTCGCTTTGGAGACCAGGCTGGCCTTGAACTCACAGAGATCCGCCTGGCACTGCCTCCCGAGTGCTGGGATTAAAGGCGTGCGCCGCCGCCGCCGCCGCCGCCGCCGCCGCCGCCGCCGCCACCACCACCACAGGGCTATGAAAGGTTTCAAGTTATGGACAGTGAAATGAGATCATAAACTTCCGTATTTTTTCAGGAAATATTAAACTACTACAGCCCTCAAGGGTCAGATGAGTCATGTTTTCTTTATCATCATCATCATCATCATCTCCTAAGTTAGTCCTATCTCCTTTAAAGAACAGAGCACTTAAAGTGAAAGAAAAAAAATCATCGTTAATTCTCCACAGTTCTACCTTCTAAACTTGTACATACAGGTCCAATGAAAAGGTTCTAAATTTAAGGTTTTTCTTAAGTTCCTGAATTGTAACTTCCGTCCCTAGTCAACAGCTCAGCAGATTTCCACTTGGCTCACAGACACACTCTCCGGGGAGCTCCTGCAAACTTCAAGCTGCTGAGCTCTGGACTTGCTGAAACCAGTCCAGCCGCCATAATTGCTCCCCGTCCCTTCTCCTGGGTCAGCTAATCAGAGGCTTCTGATAAATGCCTGGCCTTTGACTAGCCCTTCAGCCTTCCTGGGCCCTGGCCACTGACGCCCCATGTCAGCTAGAAACAGCTGCAGAAGAGAGTGCATCCTCCCCGGCCCTAGAACAGGCTAAACGTTACGTCAGAAGGAGACTTCCTGACATAGGGGGACAAAATGGTCACCTATCACACCAACTGGCATACCAGAAGAAAAAAAAATGGGCTTGGATTTATCAACAGGCAGATTCATTAACTAATACTTCGACAATATGATAGGACACTTGGCCTGCTTTATACAAAATAAAGAGATGTTATCTATCACGGGGGGGGGGGGGGGGCACGGGGGGGGGGCTTTGGCCCTTCTGTTTTCTGTTAACTACTGTTGGCTCTTGCATCATTGATATAATAACTAAATGATCATTTCTACTAGCTCCCAATTCAAGGCCTTCTGCTCACAATGGGAGCTTGCCCACCACACTCATAAGTGGATTCTAGATATAAAATAAAGAACAATCAGACAACAACCCATAGAACCATGAAGGCTATATATATAGCATGGAGGTCCCTAGGACAACTGTGGCTTATAATAAATTTCAGTTTTACTCAATTATTGAAAAAAAATAGCCAAATGAATGGAAACACATGAACTATGAACCAAAGGCTGAGGAGCCCCCAGCTGGATCAGGCCCTCTGAATAGGTGTGACAGTTGATTGGCTTGATCAGTTTGGGAGGCAACTAGGCAGTGGGACCAAGTCCTGTGCTCATTGCATGAGTTGGCTATTTGAAACCTGGAGCTTATGCAGGGACACTTGGCTCAGTCTGGGAGGAAAGGAGTGGACCTGCCTGGACTGAGTCTACCAGGTTGATCGCAGTCCTCGGGGGAGGATTTGCCCTGGAGGAGGTGGGAATGGGGGTGGGTTGGGGGCAAGGGGAGGGGTGGGAGGGGGAGAATAGGGGAACCCGTGGCTGATATGTAGAACTGAATGGTATTGTAAAATAAAATAAATAAAATTAAAAAAAAAAAAGAGGTCCAGATGAAAAAGAAAAAACAGCCTCTAAACAGGTTCCCCTGTGTTTTGCAATGTGTGTAGGCTTAAGAAAGAAAGAAAAAGAGGAATGGATGGTTATAGAAAGAAACAAATAGTCTAGAAATGGTAAAGTCTTTAAAGAGTCAGCGAAAAGAAAGAATAAAAAAGCCATGTAAGATGAGAAATACATAGGGAGTCTGAATCCTATGTAGTATTGTGTTGATTTTGAATTTTTTGGATGTTGAAAAGCAAATAATAGCTGTTGAGAGACATGGGGTTGTGAACTGGATGGCCACATTGAACCCATCTAGACACTTTAGGAATGCCTTAACTTTAAAAAAAGAAGTAAAAAAATATATATATTTGTCAAACGGAAATCAAAAATGTTTTGGAGTTTTGTTTCTACAGGAAACAAGAGGCTATGGATTCGTTCCAGGTTAATATGGATCAGGTCTGATCAAGGAGGATCTCCTGAATCTTGACAGGTGATAACTATCAACAACAATTATAGCTGGTCTTCCCAGGACTTGGCCGTTATCTCAAATTTTCTCTCTGGGACCCTAAAATACTTCATCCACAGACAGTGGGAAGCAGTTTGGAGAACAAAACATCCTCATTCCCAAGAGGGGTATGGGAGGTGTAGCCGGAAGCTTTTCTGTGTCCTGCCTGCCACTTGTAAATAATCATTTAGAGGCTTAATATTAAATACAAACTGTTTGGTCTATGGCTCAAGCTTCTTGCTAGCTAGCTCTTTCATCTTAAATTAACTCATTTCTATTAATCTACATATTGCCATGTGGTCATGGCGTTACTAGTCTGCTGGCATCTCGTTCTTCCTTCAGCAGCTGAATCAGGTCTGCCTGACTCTGTCCTCTTTCCCTGTATCTCTCTTGGATTTCCCAGCTGGCTCTCATTCTGCCTTACCATAGGCCAAAACAGCTTCTTTATTAACCATAGTAACAACACATATTCACAGCGTACAGAAAGACCATCCTACAGCAGAGAGGCTTTTGGTTATTTGGTTGGTTATGAATGTTTGTTATCATTTAGGGGAATTTATGAGTGATAAAAGGGTAGATTATTTAATCTACTTTAAACTAAAAAACAACTATTAATCTCAAATATTTTGTATTGGTATGGACTTTTGTATATTGATACAAATTTAAGGTCATTTTTATTATATCATGCTGTATATATTTTTCTACTCTTGTTTAAAGCATTTTTGTATATCGATACAAATTTAAAGTTATTTTTATTACAACATATTTTATATATGTGTGTGTGTGTGTGTGTGTGTGTTTGTACTCTTGTTTAAGGTACTTATCTATGCAGTTCATTTACAAATGTAAGGTAAAATTCTAGCTTTTGAAAGCTAAATGAACTATTTAAAATAATCAAGAAACATGGGTCAGTGGTTAGTCATCTATAACAATCAAATTTTTAGATATGTTAAGTATGTTTTCAAGATCATATAGAGATATATTTTAGATAATCTTCAAATATGTCAAAGACCCACAGAACATGGCATTTAAAAATGTTTTGTTAACTTATAAAGCTTTTCATGACAATGAAACACATCTGCTCTCAGCAGCAACAATTTACTTCAGAGAAGATGATGGGCATTGAAAAGTTTGCTTTCATTGTGGCAAAGTTAGGCACTGGGCAAAGAAACTGCTCTTGCCTTTGACTGATGACAATGTGCTGTGCAGACTAGACATGCAGGACACACAGGGAAAGACTGTTGAACTTTGCCAAAACAAGGTAGAACAGTCCTTCAAAATTCCTGCCTCACAGAAGAGTTTGCCAGATATTCTGGAACTGTAGGCCGAAGATGAATGCCTCAACATTTCAGAGGAACTTTGGGTGACTGTCAAGGCAGCAAGATGTCTCTGTTAGGTAATATTATATCCTTCTGGAGTCTTTGGTGGAGTTGAAGACTAGATAGTTATAGTTGTAGCTTTCCTTAGTTATGACAGAAAGTAAATTAGGTGTAAAATTTTGGATTCACTATGATAGGATAGATAATGCATTATTTATTTTCTCTGAATATGCTAACTACAAATGGACTGAATACTGTAAATATAATTCTTACTTGATAATTGTTTTTGTTGTGTATAGTTTTACTGTGTTAAAGTTAAAATCTTTTTTTTATTTAGACAAAAGAGGAAAAAGTAGAATATTATTTTAAGATGTGTTACATTTATTTATGCTGTAGAACATTTGTTTAATGATGCAAAGATGTGTTGCATTCTTTTATGTTGCATTTGTTTAACTCTGTGAAGCTGTGTTACTTTGCCTGTCTAAAACACCTGATTGGTCTAATAAAAAGCTGAATGGCCAATAGTGAGGCAGAAGAAAGGACAGGAGGGGCTGGCAGGCAGAGAGAATAAATAGAAGAAGAAATCTGGGAGAAAAAGAAGGAACAAGAGAACGAGGAAATGAGGACTTCAGGGGCCAGCCACTCAGCTATATAGCAAGCCACAGAGTAAGAAATGATGAAAGGTATACAGAAATAGAGAAAGGTAAAAGCCCAAAGGCAAAAAGCAGATGGACTAAAGTTAAGAAAATCTGGCAAGAAACAAGCCAAGCTGAGGCCAGGCATTCATAAGTAATAATAAGACTTCACGTATGATTTATTTGGAAGCTGGGTGGCAGGCCTCCCAAAAGAACAAAAAGAAACAACATATGAAGAAGAAGAAGGACGAATTATCCTCAGAAAAGTGTCCTAAGAAAAACAGTAAAATTGGCTTAATGGTATAGCACATTTCCAACAGGATAAAATTTAAATCTTCCCAAATAGTTGCTTCTGTTGCTCTTTACACCATGACCTCCCCCTGACCTTACTTTTTGACTCCTTCCTCCCCCTCTGCCTTGCGGGGCTCTCATCTCAATCCCATCCCAGGTGCTTTTCCAACATCACTGTCACTAAAACAATCTGTGCTAGCTGCCCTGCCTTTCTCTGGTGTCAAGGAGCCATTAGCCCTTGAGTTAACTCCTCCTTTACAGGCGTTTGCACCCCTGTAATGACGATCCCGCAGGTCTGCCTCTGAACTTGAGGAACTTGCCTGGCTACTAGTCATAGCCACAAACAGCCTTGAGTCTCTTCAACAACAGATAACCTTCCTAGCGGGAGTTGTACTACAAACTAGAGGTTTCCTAGATTTAATAACTGCTGAACATGGGGGACTTGGCATAGTATTGGGAGAAGAATGCTGCTTGTATGTAAATGAATCAAATGTTGTTGAGACCAATGTTAAAACCCTCAAAAAAAAAAAAAAAACAAAAAAAAAAACAAACTTGTTAAAGACCTGTTCTTGAGATTCCAACCCATAGGACAATTAAGTTGGTTCAATAACCCCTTGTCCTCTTGGCTCCTACTCCTTGTTAGCCCCTAATTATGCTGTGTTTTATTCTGATGCTTGCTCCCTTCCTTATACAACTTCTCCACCAACAGTCTACCACCATTACTGGAATTACCACCAACCAGGATATGGTCCACTATCAGACCCTCGAGCCCTCCGATACAGGTTATAAGGCTCTCGCAGCCTATGATGATACCTCTCCACTATAAAATAGAATAGGGAGAGATGTTGGAGATCCCTGCTACTAAGATCACAGTCACCCATGTCCTGATAGCTCTCGGAGCTCGGTGCAAAATGGAGGACTCCCTTTCCCAGTGGGGCTTCCTCTTCTCTAACTTTTTGGAGAGTGTCTCTTCGCTCAGATGCCTGATCTTACTTGGAGGATGACCCTGCAGTGAGCTTCCTGCAAATACTGTATGACTTGGCACATAAGACTTCGTCTTCCTTCCCACCCAGATGGTAATTAGGTGCTGTGTTACAACCAATCAGCCCTTCCGGCCCAACCCTAAGAACCCTTATATACCTCACCCCTGGAACAGTGAAATGAGCTGTCTCTCTGAAGCTGACTCCTGGAAGTTCTTTCCATCATGCTCATGACCATCTGAACCCTGCCCTCTGCTTCTGTTCCTTCGCCCTCATGGACCAGTGGACCAGTGGTCCAGTGGACCAGTGGCCAATGACCCTGGGGGGAAGGGAGAACCAGAGTTGTATACACACATATATATGTACCGAATCCAAAATTACTAGTAAGAAACAGGCCTATGTGATTCATGTGCTCTGTGCCTCTGCAAATATACAGAGAAATCGTAGGAAAACAGTGTCAGAAATACATAGTGTTAAATAGATTGTATTTTTAAAACAACAGATCCTAAGAACCTGTCCATCTCAGGAAACAAGTACCTATCATAGCATTATGGGCAATGCACCATGCTCTTTAATGTGGTTACACAACCATTTAGCCTCTACCTCATGTTTGACTCTGAGCTTGTTCCAGCCTTTGTCATCCTAAGCCATTCCACAATAAATATTCTTCCTGATACATTTGTTATACAAATACCTGATTAGTTTTTTTAAACTCTCAAATTGTGATTTTTAGGGCAATGGCAATACTTATTTTGATTTTTACATAAATAAGACTCTGCCTTGCCTCTTCTAGTACTACATGTTTACTCCCCACTATCAAATAATAAGAGTGTTTTTCTCATGCTTTTGCTATCATCCAGAGATTTACAAATCGAGGAAAGGTGCTGTTTTCAGGCTGAGAGGTGGCCATTTGTAAATATCTTGCTCCCCCCCTTCATGCCTGTTACATTGCTAATACCTGTATCCTTGGTCTGTGTTCTTGAATTGTCTTTGCCCTTCCCTTTTAGATTTACCTAGACTGGAATTGGGACGCCTCTCTTTCATGTAAGTCACTAGAACTTTGGTCAAAAGTAAGCAAGGATTTTTTCCCAAAATAACACATATTTCCAATGTGCCTTAGTGTGAAGGAGTAGAGGTGAACACAGGTGCACAGCTGGCTTTGGGTTTGTTTGTCCCTTGTCTGTGACTACCAGGATACGGGAACTCAGTCTATCTTTGATGCTTTCCAGAATGTTCTTGCGCAAAACCTTGATGAGAACATAAACATTGCAGGGGTTTCCACAGTGAAGGTGGAAAGCAGGTTTTACAAAACACACCTCAGGAAAATCCCTCTTGGACATGTCTGTTCTCATTCACTCAGCTCTATCTGGTGCTGGCAGGGGGAAGAGTTTGGAAACAACACAACTCTTCTCTCCATCTCATTATCTCAGAGGAGCCTGGATCTTCAGCCAAACAAAGGGCCATCCAGCTACCGGAAATTCTCTCTCCTCCCTGTTTTCGGCAATCTTATTAACATGTCTTGAATACACCTTTCAGAAAATCATACCAGCTCTGGCAGTCTGGCAAGACTCTGAATGCCATGTCAACTTTTCTCTGGTCAGAGCACATCGTTCTATGTTAAATCCCTTATCAAGAGCTCTAGATTGTTGCTGGGCAGTGGTGGCCCATGCCTTTAATCCCAGCACTGGGAGGCAGAGGCAGGCACATCTCTGTGAGTTCGAGGACAGCCTGGTCTATAGTGCGAGTTCCAGGACAGCCAGGGCTACACAAAGAAATCCTGTCTCAGAAAAACAAAACATGCTTAGACATGCATATGCACCATTAATTTCATCAGACTAGTCTATAAGACACTAACTTCCGTGTTATACACATCTATTTACTGAACTGTTATTTTTTTAGACAGACTCTGTCTATAGCTGAGTACAAACCCACAATTCTGCTTTAGCTGCAAAGAGTCAGGATTACACCATGTAAACCACCATATCTGGCACTTAACACGAGTGAACATTTTAACAAGTTATAATCATTAGCAAGGCAATCCCCTTTATGTTGTTTTTAACATTTTATTGGTCAGTATATCTTCTTTGCCCTCATAGTTCCTTATATTACTATCGTCTAGGAAGTCAAAATTTTTAAAACAGAAAATGACGCAAAATAGTTTGAAATGCTTTGATTAAAAATTAAAAATAAAGTAAGTTATGTTATACTCATTTTATAATTTTCCTATAAATTATAGGGGAGCTAAAAATCAGTACGAGTCTAATGAATGACAGAAAATTTCATACTTCTTTTTCTAACAGCAGCAGAAGAATAGAAGGAGAAGGAAGAAGAGGAGGAGAAAAAAACACAGAAAATTACCGAGATACAGAGAAGGCAGATATCATCATGCACCATGATTGACAGTCACTCGCTACAGGCTGAAAGTGAGTGAGTGTGTGAGTGTGTGTGTGTGTGTGTGTGTGTGTGTGTGAAAAATGAGTTATCCAAATACCATTAAAATAGGAAATAAGAAATCGTAATTGGAGATAATTCAAGTTTAAAGGCAGCAGATGTAGCTCCAAGTCATTTGACTAACGTCAGCAAGGCCTTTGGTTCAATCCACAGCCCTGCAAGAAATAAAAGTCAAACTCTAACACAGTGATATTGGGTTCAAAAACATGAATGAGTTTTTTTTTTTTTTTTAGTTGTCTTTTAATCTTATTTTGTGTGGATGAGTGCTTTGCCTACAAGTGTGTATAGGCACCATGTGTGTGCCTGGTACCAGAGGAGGGCAGAAGAAGGTATCAGATCCCCTGGAATGGAGGAACCAAACCCAGGTCCTCTGCAAAAGCAACAAATGCTCTTAGCCATCTCTCCAGTCCTTGAATAAGAATTCTAAAGGAGGCACACACCTTTAATCTCAGCACTTGGGAGGCAGATCTCTGTGAGTTCGAGGCGAGCCTGGTCTACAGAGTAAGATCCAGGACAGGCACCAAAACTACACAGAGAAACCCTGTCTCGAAAAACCAAAATATTAAACCAACAAACAAACAAATAAATAAAAAGAATTCTTGAAACTGTTTCAAGTGAACAAGTTTCATCAGACTAGGAATTTGTTCTAAGGATGCCGCAAGTTAACATCTCCCTGTAGTATAAATTCCTGAAAACAGTTGATTAATAAGGTCCTTATAAAAGAACAGAAGTTAAGCAATAGCATTCATCTCTAGGGAGAAAGAAAATTCAATGAGAAAAGTTTAAATGGGGGCCTTCCCAATGTATGTCCCCATCTGACCTCTCTGTCTTTGGCACCCCATACTGAACTTGCAGGTCTCTGAGGACAGCACGTCTTCCCGGCTATCCCTCCTCCAGCCTCCATCACCCTGTTCCTTTGGGTATTTGTGTTCCCTTTCATGAAGGGCATCTCATTTAACTCTCTATTTGGACCAAATAATTTTCTACAGTTCCTCAGATGCTTCCACCATGCACCCAGAAGAGAACAGTTACTCCCGCTCCCCTGCCTCATTGGCCAATGAGTTAACCATGAGAGAGAAAGTCCCCTGAATGGCCATGAAGAACCACTCAACAGGCAGTAGTGTTATCTTCTTTCTGTCAGCTACACTCGACTAAAAACAAATTGTGTCTACAAGGTGAGGTCATCCAATAGACCCGACAATACCTGATGATCTGTTTTGATTGACAATAGAAAGGGTGACGACGGGGACATCCAGAGCCTTGGGACAAGTGCTTTCCTCAGATGGCCAGATGAACAGAGTAGCTGAAGTGAAAAGGTAAAGCAAGCAAAAGCTGTGTGTGGAGGCAGTTCGTGTGGGTGTGAAGGGAAGAAATGTGACAGGAAAGAAGTATCCACTGTACATGAGGCAGAAAGCAATGGAGACATCGGAGGAGGAAATAGCAAGGCTGAATAAACGCGCGTGGAGCTGACTGGGTATCTACACCCGAGGGCATTTCTGCATCAGGAGAGCTGGAGTTTCTGTCAGCCATACAGACTTTTCCCTTCCTCTCTGTGTGAGTCTTCCATGCTTTTCTTCACACCGCTCCAAGCCTTTCTGTCCCCTGAGGAACTGTTTATGAAAAAGGGCTCCTAGGTCCAAAGGTACCGAGAACAAAATTACATTGGCGCAAAGGGTCAGATATTTCTCAAAGATTTATTTTGTAAATTTAGGCCGTTTCCAAAATGAAAGTAGGGATGACAATGAGGAAGGTCACCTTAGAGTCAATGACTGTTTGCTGGCAGAAAGAACAAGGGGGAGGGGAAATATGTTATTCTGTTTCTCAGTAACAGTTTAAATTTCTCACATCTTTTCTTCATGCCAAATCTATTCCCAGGCAGGTTTTAACTTCCAAGAGTTTAAAAAAAGAGAGAGAGAAATAAGGAAGGAAAACCAGATAATCCTCAACGTACAGTGGGAGTTTCATCCTGAGTAATTCATAATATGTAGGAAATGTAAATGTGTTTACTACCCTTGACTTAGCAAATATTGTTTCTTTTGATCATGCGGCTCCCTGTGCCTGTCCATCATAGCACTAGAGAAGCTTCCTGCATCTGGCTAGCCTAAGCAAAGGTCAAAACTCCAAGTTCGAAGTATGATTTCTGCTGACTGTATATCTCTTGTGACCCACAGTCAAGTTGAGAGCTGTTAAGTTAAACCATCCGAAGTAGCGAATTATGTATACTGTTTCATGGAGGAAAGAAAAGGTCTTGCATTATTACTTGCAATTTAGTTTCATCTAGTAATCACTTTACATTATTTCCCAACTTTTTAGAATATTGATTAGCCTTTGCACACATAGGAACTATAACCCAGTTTGGGAGCACGATCATGTAACAAACAATGCCATTTTGCAACTCAGATTAATGTTGAAGTAGTTTTCTCAGTTTCCTGTTTTTATGCACACATACACAAGAAAACTCCTTTAAAATGTGTCCGTGAGGCTGCAGGTAGCACCTCTGTAGAGCACATGTTTAGCATGCCTGGGGCCCTGCACTTAACCCCCCACCCCACCACCCACCATCCCACCCCACCCCACCCCCGTGCCACCAACAAAAATATTTTAAAATGAAATCAAATATGACCGTAGTCCAGAGACAATAGTGAAGTCAGACGTACTCTTGCTCCTTACCCTGTTCTCTAAACTAGCATTAACACTAAAATTTAGATATCTTAAGCAGGAAAATAAGACTCAAAAAGTAAGGTCTTTTTGGACTAGCAAAATGGCCCAGCAGGCAAGTAAAGCCTATGGCCAAGCCCGAGGACCTGAATTCAATTGCCTGGATCCATGTGGCATAAAGATACAGGACTCCTGCAAGTGTTTCTCTGACCTCCCAGAACACTGATGGCAGACCAAAGAAATGCCTCCACCCAAGTCAAGCTTGATGAACTAGTGAGTTTCCTGGGATTATGCAGCATGGGTACCAAGGCAGCTGCATCACGGAAAGGCCCTTTACTGGGGTTTATGCAGCATGGGTACCAAGGCAGCTGCATCACGGAAAGGCCCACCGTACATGGATGACTCACTAAAAGCTGCATCCCTAGACATCCCTGACCAACTCTCAGGTAGCTTTGCTGATGAGTCCTCTTTGCTTAGCAACTGTTTGCTGCATTTACGATCTCAGGGAAGAGCCTCCCAAGCCTTGGGATCGCTGAGCTTTCTGAGTCTCCTAAGCCTCCTTAGCTTCTCTGAGACGCTGCATTCTCTCCACAAAGGGATGCTTCAGTTCAAAGGGGAGAGCCACACAAACATACAACAACATGATACTTCTCTGAGCCTTATGAAGTACTGATGTCTTCACAGGGACTCTGTTTTCATGTCCTAATCACCCTCCAATGTCCAGCCTCCCAGTCAGCAATGTACCTGGGCAGGGGGGTGAGTATTTCAATGCAGAAATGTGAAATTTGAGGGGTAGGAGATAAACATGCAATGTACAGCAAGACTGTTAGGAATAAAGAAGTTACATACATCACATGTAGGTTTTAACCTTTATTTTCAAATGACTTCCAGTATGTAGGTCTATAGCTCTTTCATGAGACAAACACAACTAATCTAAGAAAGAATTCATCTCAGTTTCTTCATAGACATGTTTGGTATTTTGGATGAAGGACATTGTGATGGCTAATACTGATTGTCAGTTTGATGGGATTTAGAATCAGCATGGAAATAAATCTTGGGCATGTTCATGAGGCAGTTTGAAGATTGGGTTCATTGCAGTGGGAAGACCCATGATTCTAAATGTAGTTGACACCATTCCAGAGGGTCCTAGACTGAAGAAGAAAGAGAACATGAGCTGAGCTGAGCCTTTGCCCCCTCTTCCCCCCACTCCCTCTTTCTGTCTCTTCCTCTTCTCTTCCTCCTCCTCCTCCTTCTGTCTTTGGACAAAATGTGACCAGCTGCTTCATGTTCCTTCCGCTGTGCTCTTCCTGCCATGGTGGATGGGACCTTCAAACTGTGACCCCAAAATAAAACCCCCATTCCTTCAGTTTCTTTTGTTAGATAGTATAATTATGACAGACACCTAATGGCATGAAATTTATGAATGACATATAAACAGTTTTCATGCAGATTTTCACAGTTGGAAATCAGAAGTTGGCAGAAGTCAGGGGTAGAAACGTAGCTCAGTCTATCACGTGTTTGCTATGCATGCATAAGGACCACGTTTGATTCTGGAGCCCACATAAAAGTGCCAGACATGGTGGCAAACACCTGTAATTCTAGAACTTGGCCAATGAGACAGGGGGATCTCTGGAGCTCAGTGACCAGTCTCTCTAGCCTAACAGTGAGTTCCAGGCCAGTAAGAGACCCTGTCTAGAAGTAGATAGATGATGTCCACCAGAATGACACCTGAGCGTATCCTCTGGCCTCCACACATTTGTGTGCACACACACATATGTGCACCTGCAGACACATAAGCACCCCTACACACACACACACACACACACACACACACACACACACACACACACATGTTAAGGTTTTTTAAAGAAATATTCCATCACTGTATTTTATCATATTTGTAAAAACATTTTAACATTTATCTTATATGTGTATGTTTGAGGGGAGCTGTCATGATATGTGGGGGGAGTCAGATGACAATTTCAGGGAGCTTTTCCCCCTCCACCATGTGGGCCCTGGAGGTTAAACTCACGCACCAGGCTTAGCAGCAAGTACTTTAACCTACTGACTCATCTTGCCAGCCTCATATTGTATTACCGAAGCATGTGCCTTGCAAACGCAGGTCTCAGGACTCTGGTTCTAGTTTAGAACCAGTTGAAACCTCTGCACAGAGAAATACACATGCACAAATTTAACTGGCTATCGTCATAATGGTAACTCCACGCCAAAATAAAAATGATTTACTGTAGGAACTGAGACCCATGCTTCTTGGTCCCTCTCACCGTGGCTACCTTCCAGGGTGCTCTTGTGGTTTATGTGCCCACGATTTACAATTCCTCTGTCTTCTTGGGACTGTCAGGTAACTGGTGGTCACTTCTTTGTGCAATCACTGCTCTGAGCAATGAATAATGCACATGAAAATCTCTTGGGGAACTGCTAATGCCAAGTAAATGTGCATACAGCTCTGGGCTCCTCTGGCCTCCTGGGGGCTAGATAAACCCTGATAACCAAGTTTATTATAATCGTGTCTTAAATTAAATAAATGGTGAGGGCCTAAGTGTCTCTGATTCATAGACTGGCTCACTGCCAGAACCTCATGACATCAATTCCTATACAGAGATTGGAGGGATCTTTCTTAGTTCTGGGTTCTAAATGGGAGTCGGTAGGACAGGGGGATTTTACATCTGTATTATCCTGAAGAAACCACCTGCCTGAATCCATGGGACCAGGCGCCAAATATAAATACCACGAATCGACAAAGAAATAAACAGTTCTCCAGCTCTAGTATTCTTCGACCCATAAACTGAAGAATTAACCTCACCATGCTTTGCAGCTTCACATGAAATTCTTTTGCTTAGAAATACAAGTTTCCGGAATATGGTTAAAAATTCAGCCATGGGAAGAGATCGCCTGCTGTCAAAATTACACCAGGACATTTTCTTTTTAGCTACCATTTTAGCAGCTAGGTATTAAAAAATATGTAATGATAAGGAAGTAAGTGCAGTCCATAATCTGTCATCATCTGCTCCCTGCGAGAGACCCCTCATTTGCCTTGGCATTAATTGTATACCTTTTAGATCTTCCTAAATCAATACCTATGCTAAATTACTACTCAAAGCAGGACGGGGCTTACATCTTCATCCTGTCTGTTCCAGTCTGAAAGCCCGGGCACTCTGCTGTCTAGTCCTTATTCCTACATCACGCTGGAATCTGGCTGGAAGCCGTGGACCTCCTCAGCCTCAGCTGCTGGCAAGCAAACCCTTACAAAACAGCTCTCACATGTATTAAAACAGCTAATATGACGTACTAACACTTCTTACACAAACCGCAGGACAGCTCCTGTGCCTGGGATTAGGAAAGCATGTGACAGAGGAGAGCGCCAATATTCAGAAATGACTTTCTTTTCTAAAAAAAAAAAAAAAAAAAAAAAAATACTTTTAATCAACACAGACGAATTGTGCAAGTTTGTGAAGTACCATGCAACATTTCAATACATACAAGGTATAATGTTCAAAGCAGGGTAAATTTGTTTATCTATCCCTCTATTATTTCTTTGTGTTAGCAACATTCAGAGTTCTATTCTAGAGGTCCTCAACCTGTGGGTCACAACCCTCAGAAAACACATATCCCCAATGGTTTTAGAAACTGAGACATGGCTCAGTAGCAAAACTACAGTTATAAAGCAGCAATGAAAATAAATTTATGGTTGGGGGTTCCTAAGACCACTGGAAATATATGTTTTCTGATGGTTGCAGCCTACAGGTTAAGAGCTGCTCTGACCCATTCCACATTTTGAAATATATTAATTGTTGTCAACCAGAAATAATATTCTAAGCTGGGTGTGGTGGCACATGCCTTTAATCCCAGCACTTGGGAGACAGAGGCAGGCAGATCTTTTTGAGTTTTAGGCCAGCCTGGTCTACAGAATGAGTTCCAGGACAGCAAAGATACACAAAGAAACCCTGTCTCAAAAAAAGCAAACAAAAAAAGAACATTCTAACTTGATATTCATCCTCAATCTGCCACAGGCACCCCTACCCCGAAGCACAGCAAGCTAGCCATTCTATCTGTTACAAAATTGCCCACCCTTGACTGGTTTGCCTGGGAGAGCACATCTTAAGTCACTGGGTTGGCTCATATTGTACAATGATGCTTCTTCCTAGGTCACAATTTTCAAACTAATATCACAATAAGCTCCCAATTTCAAAACTACCTTTTGTCAAATTTTTCTGCCTTGGCCCTTTCATTCATTCATTCTTTTCTTCAACTGAGTAAGTCCCATTGTTTCAAATGAATTTATTTATGTTTACCATTTATTTATGTGTGTGGGAGGGTGCCGAATCTACGGTTTTACACACAGTAGGCGAGCCATCTACCATTGAGCAGCATTCCCCAGCTGAATGAATATCTTCTGTAGCAGACAAGGACATCACGGTCCCCAGCTGGTGAGAACAGCATTCTCAGTACAATACTACCTGGACTTATTTGCTAAGGGAAGAGGTACAGGGAATCCCCGAAGTTGTTTATTTACCAAAGGAGCTAGAAAGTCATGTATGATGTAGTCCTCTATTCCTGGCCTTCCAGGAGTGATTAAGAAATAGTTCTCAAAACAAGACTATGGTGCATTTGTTACTCATTCATACCTATTATTCATTCATACATGAATAGCCCAGACTTATGCTTTTCTTGGCCTTCATTGAGTAGTATTCTTGGTGTCCAGAGACTTCCTCACCCCTCACCCCCATGTATAGATGGTGTAAGCACAGAACAGGTATAGATTCAAAACCAACTATGACCTAAGCAATAAAAAAAAAATGCCTCGTGTAAAGTTTCGGTCTCGTAAACGTTGATAGCATTTATCAACCAAAGTGCCAAAGTCCAACTCTGTACATGACTCAACTGAAGCAGACAATATTAGCTTTGCAATACGAAACAGTCAAGTTTGAGCATTCTGATCATTCCTGCTGTTTTAAATCAAGCAAGGATAACAGAATTTTTTTCTTTAATATACTTAAAGCAGGAGTGCTAGAAAAGTTTCTTCCCAAGATGTCTACATATTATCATTTCTAAAAAGATACACTTTCCTTTTTAATACAATTTTTTTCCTAGTAAGTCACTTGCTGTAAACTTGCACCTTGACAAACATTTCTAGGATGTGACAGAATTATTTCCACCTGTTGGATCAAAAATATGCTGCAGTTCAAGTAAGACGGATTCTTCAAGCAGAGAAATATATATAAACCTGCCTTCTCTAGCTATTAAGCAGCGTTTTATGTTGTACCTATTATAATGTGTATTGTCAGTTTGTGGGAGGGAACAACATTCAGAATCCTCAATATCTCACCCTGAGAAAAAACTATTTTAAGTAACCCTCACGGATACTACTCTATCCCTGAGTCCAGACAGAGGGTGGAGGCAAAGCTCTGTCCACTCTCTATAGGCATACAACCTGAGAATAACAAAGAACACAAAGAAGATAATCAAGAGACAAATTAACCGATGTTACGACCATGGGTTAAACGGAGTTCGTTGAGAACATGGGAAGATCAATTCTAACTTGGGAATTAGCAGTGCGTTTGTGCATGTTGGAGGAATGAGAAAACAGGGAGACTAAGGGAGAAGGAGTTTGACATTTTGCAAGAGGAGGACTGGTTGAGGAATTCAAGCTTGAGTCCTGGGAGTTGACTACTCAGAGTCACATTTCCTTAAGGGCTCTGCATGACGCAACCTGACTTGTCCTATCTGAGGTTTGAATAACTCTCCCTTGAACCTGACATCTGCTGTCATCTTCTGCTTGCCTTCTTGACCCCTGTTCCTGTATGAGGAGTTTCACTTCCTCACATCAGCCTCGCTGACCTTCCACCTGTCTTCTGTT
The DNA here is from genome assembly GCF_004664715.2 of Peromyscus leucopus. Classification (NCBI taxonomy): domain Eukaryota; kingdom Metazoa; phylum Chordata; class Mammalia; order Rodentia; family Cricetidae; genus Peromyscus; species Peromyscus leucopus. The sequence continues at coordinate 19,965,022 of NC_051073.1, read as the reverse complement.
CCATCATCTGGTTCGTCTCTCAAGCTTGTCCACCAGCTGGGATCCTTCCCTTTTCTTCTCTAGCTGTGAAATGTATACACTCAGCATTTATTTAAATTACACACACACACACACACACACACACACACACACATATGTGTGTGTGTGTGTGTGTGTGTGTGTGTGTGTGTGTGTCGGGTGTTGGTAGCACATGCTTGTAATCCCAGCACTGGGGAGGCAGAGACAGGGGTGATGCCTAGGGCTAACTGGCCAACCTAGCCTACTAGATAAGGTTCAAGCCACTGGAATACACTGTCTCCAAAAGAGGGAGATGTTATCTGTGGAACAACAAAAGATTGACGCATTCCACACATACCACATACCACATACCTGTTTCTGTGTGCGCACATGCACGACAGACACACACACACACACACACACACACACACACACACAACAAGCAAACAAAATATGATTATTTGTATTTTTTCGTTATTTAGTGTTCTATCAAATACTTTTCAGTTCCTTCAGAACAAGGATCTCATTTCATCTTTCTTATCTAGTGAAGCAAAATGAAGCATTTACGATTTCCTATATTATTGGTGATGTATGTACTTTTTGATCATGCAATTAATCCTTACAAAAATGCTCACAGACTGGGCATACTAGTATAAACCTTTAATCTCAGCACTCAGGAGGCAGAGGTGGAAATATTCTTGTGAGGTCAAGGCCAGCTAAATCTACACACCAAGTTCTAGACCAGCTAGGTAGGGCTACATAGTGAGCACTCGAACCCAAAATGAAGTTCATAGTAACTTTTCAGCATAATGAGCCTGAGTGCTAAGAAGCAGCAAGTTTATTTAAAATCTGTTTCTGCAGGAATCACACCTCGATATAGTTGCTAAGAAAACAACCTATTAATCTGATATTATATTTTCCCAATGCTGGAGGAAAAAAAAGGAATTTTTAATTTAATTTGGAACAAATCACTTCAAAATAAAGAACTGAATTTTAAATCGAGTAAAACGTAGAAAAATGACTACACTGTCCTAACTATTATTTTTATACTTAAATCATGTAAGTGAAGTGTAGAAACTTGGAAAAAAGAAAGTAAAAACTAGTCTGATGAACAATGACACCTTTGAGTGAGCTGGTTAATCGCCACAAGCAGTGGTGAGCATCCCAGGTCCCACTTGACATTCAAGCATTTATTCCCACAATCGCTGGCCACTGGGGGTGACGGTGCTCCAGGATTTCCCTTACCCAAGAATTGCCCCCACTTGATGACTCCTTAATGGATGGAGGGGAAGATACAGTGTAACCCCAAAGTAGGGGTTACGTAGAAGCTGTCTTACACAATCCCCATTTCAGAATATGGACTCAAGACAGTTGGGAATACAGCACTGATTAAACAACAAAAACAAAGAGGTAATAGCAACAGAGAGGGGTGGTGCTTTGTTATGGTTTAGATGTGGGGAGTTTTTCCCCCAAAGGCTTGCATGTTAAGGCCCCAGGGTGATGCTAAAAGGTGTAGCACGAATCTTAAAAGATCTTATTAATAAAATCAAACCTGAAGCCAGGTATTACGGTGAACGCTGGAAGATCAGAGAAGCAGAACAAGCCACAACTTCTTTGACTCACCAATTCCTCAGCTGATCCTGTTTCTTCAGACTGGAAGCTTCTGAGTCTTCATCCAAATGGATTTCAGCTGAACTGCTGATCAAAAGCCTAAAAGCTTAACCAGCTCTAGTTCCTGTTAAGTGCCCCAGAGATTGTAGGACACAATCTCTCTTTCTACCCATGGCTTGAGACGTGACTGTTCCTTCTATCATGATGTCCAACCATTGTCACACAGTGTATTCACCTATCCAGGGACAGGATCACCCATGTTGAACTTGAACTTCTGTAACTGTGAGCTAACTAAATTTCTCTTTACTTCATATATACCACGCATCAAGTATTTCACTTGAGTAACAGCAAACTGGCTAATAGAGACATACATGTTGAGCAAACAGCAGCAGGGTTGAAGCAAGTCAACTCAGACAACAGTGTTCTTGTAAGCATGAAGACTTCAATTCTACTAATGTCCAGATTCTATTAAAAAAAAAAATGTGTGTGGTGGCACAATCTTGTAATCCCGGTGTTGGAAAGGTGGGAAAAGACAGATCCCCCTGCTCACTGGCTGGCCAGTCCGGGCTACTTGGCAAGTTCCAGTCCAGAGAGAGATCTTAATTCCCAAAATAAGTCAGGCAATGAACAACACCCAGGGTTGTCCTCCGGCCTACTCACACACATGCATTGTCAAGCATGCACACAAACACACACAAAGCAATACTGACAATCTAAAACCAGCAGGGAAATATAATAGCAAGAGAGAGAGAGACTGTGCCAGAACAGAAACTTGCATTCCATGCCAAGGAACTGATATTCTCTGTGGAATAGTGGTTTCCAAGGTATGCCCAAAGCATGCTTACATATGTAGAAAATATTTTTTTACTATTCATATTTTTTTTTTTTTTTGATTTTTGAGACAGGGTTTCTCTGCGTAGCTTTGCGCTTTCCTTGAGCTCACTTGGTAGCCAGCTGGCCTCGACTCACAGAGATCCGCCTGCTCTGCCTCCGTGCTGGATTAGGCGTGCGCCACCACCGCCCGGCTACTATTCATATTTTAATAGCTAGCGGTGCATTTTGTGCATACAGATTATATTGACATCTACATTAAGTAGACAGATTTTTATATATGATCTATTTTCTTTTTTAACCAATAGCTGTGTTCAGTTAAACTTTAGGACATGCCAGGTGGATTTTCTTTTACTCTAGTCCCACGTTGGAATGCCAAAATGTTGTCTGTTTTTGTTTTGTTTTGTTTTTTTCTCTTTTGGGGGCCTGCCATCCAGCTCCCAAATAATTATACAGAGACTTATTATTTTTTATAAATGCCCAGCCTTAGCTTGGCTTGTTTCTTACCAGCTTTTCTTAACTTTAAATTTATCCCATCTACCTTTTGTCTTTGGGCTTTTACCTTTTTCTTCCTTCTGTATATCTTTCTGTCTTACTCCACTGCTGGCTGTGTAGCTGGGTGGCTGGCCCCTTGCCCCCTCCTCCTCCTCCTTGCTTCCCAGATTTCTCCTGTATTTATCCTCTCTGCCTGTCAGCCCCGCCCATCTTTTCTCCTGCTTTGCTATTGGCAGCCGTTCAGCTCTTTATTAGACCATCAGGTGTCTTAGACAGGCACAGTAATGAGCTTCACAGAGTTAAACAAATGCAACATAAAAGAATGCAACACATCTTTGCATCATTAAAGAAATGTTCTACAGCATAAACAAATGTAACACCTCTTAAAATAATATTTCTCCAACACCCAGGAGTGGTGATGAATGCACTGGAGAGGGAAATACAGGAGTCGGCTTGGACTGTATAGAAAGTTCTAAGCAAGCCTGACCCTCACAGTGAGACCTTATTGCAGACAATAGGAACATTGATCAGGTCTTTTTTAGAGGTCTTTTTGTGAGGAAAAATATCGTGCACGTGTGTGTGTTGGTCACAGCATGGGGTGTGTGTGGAAGTCAGAGGACAACCTGCTGGAGTCAGTTCTCTCCACGGGTGAGTCCGTTTCAGTCCCAGGATCTCCAATCCTCAGGCTTGTAGGAAAGTGTCTTTACCCACTGAGCCATCTAGAGGTCCCAAGCAACCTCAGCACACCAAGTGGGAACTAACAGAAAATATTGTTTATGAGGGCATACCCCACACTAATGGAATCAGCTCTAGGATGAGAGCCAGCGTCAATATTTTTCCTTTTTCTTTGCTGATTTGAACTTGTGAGGTGCAATTGAACTAGAGTTATAAGTGTTCAGGCCGAGCTGGAAAAATGAAACATAATCGTTTATTAACTCAAACTAGTAAAGGGCTTCAAAAGCCACAAGAGAGTCAAGGCTACAGATTTAAGGAGTGCTTTTACTTAAGAGTGGAGTATGAGTAATAGTTTTCTCTTCACTTTTTGTTTTCACTTCCTTATGAAGCCCAGCAGTCATGTGATCCGTGCCAGGCTCTCACTGTGGGGGAAGTAATGAGTAACTCACTCATTAAAAGGCCTTTTACATAAGCCACTTTCTTATCAGCTGGAATTTGAGTGCGCTCCCAGAGCCCGCTCAGCTTGTATTCCCAAGTTTACACAATAATAAAACCCACACAATAACCCTCTTACTCTTCTTTTACCAGCCCATTATTCAATACTGATTAGCTTTGAAATGCAAATAGTCCTATCAAATAGCAAGCTCTGGCCTTGGAGAGTGCTGCAGCCTCACTAGAGTGAAAGTCAAAACCACTTTAGGTGAAGACAGAGTAGCCAAGTCCAGAGGCCCCCAGGAGGTCTCCAATATTTTCAGGATTAGGGGCAGGATATGAAATCTTTGTACTGACTTACAGATAATCTCTGCTACATTCCTATGTTTCCAAACTCCCAATCTGCTTACACTTGTGATTAACCCTTCGCTAACCACTGGCTGAACTTTCAAACTCAATGCGTTTGCAGCATACATATCATGACACGAGAAATACCAACTATGCCTTTATTCTGTTGTGGCTGTCTTTTTTTTTTTTTGTTTGTTTGTTTTTTTACAAAGGATCTTACCTAACCTATTACATTACAAAAAATATTTGTTTTTCTTAAGCACAGAGTAGCAAGACAGAGCACAAATACCTTTAACGTTACCTAATCCACGATCTTCGAAGGTAGAAAGAGGAGGTAGAACAGCGGGAGGCTTGGGAATGAAACATGAGACTGGACAGCAGAGAGAAGCCGAGCAAGGTTTAAGACCAGTTAGCAAGTCTTGGACCGATGACTTAAAGCAACAGAACTCCGTGGGTTGCAGTAGGAACCCCGGGCCCAGGCAGGATATTCTAAGGAACTTGGAACAGAAAGGCACCACTCGATGCCAGTGGTAGGAACAGCATCCGTTTCCTTTCTCATTAAAAATACCTCCTATCAGAAAGATGGCTGCAAAATATCTCCATTTAGAAAACAGACTGGGAGTTACCAACAGCTGCCGGAAGGACAACAGAGGACTTTCCAAACGGGCATGACACCGACTAAGGGTCTCGATTGGGTTTGTTTTTTCTGCCAGCTAAAGAATCAAAAGGCAGGAAAATTCTGACGCCCAACAGGGAGCAACAGAGAAATCCCGAACGCTAGCAGAGAGACTCAGCAGTGGAAGACGGGTGTTGGTTGCGGATGAGGAAACACACACACACACACACACACACACACACACACGCACGCACGCACGCACGCACGCACGCACGCACGCACGCACGCACGCACGCACGCGCCTGCGCACGCAACTGGCATGCAGAGAAAAAGATCCCTCTGCAAAGTAGAGGGGGTACCTGGAAAGTGGAAGACCCTGTCTCTTCTCCAGGGCTTGGGGATTTTAACGTTTCTGAGAGTTTTCCTCCCTATTTGGGGTTGGTCCGTTTGAAGAAAGACAGAATGGTTGGTGGGCCCAGAACTGCTGTGCAACATACCCTAATTCCACCTCGAACTTGTAGAGCCAGTCCATCAGCAAGGCTCTGATGGTGGGAGACAAAAGCCAACAAGGCCTCTGTTTTAAGCAGTCAGGCTTTTGTCTCAAGTTAGAAGAGGAAGGAAGAAGTCGGACATCTTGGAAATTTGCTACCTGTGTTACCTAGCCATGGTCCCCTCCCTGGCTGTCTGTCTACCAAGGAGTCAATCTAACTCCTAGTCTCTCAGATTCCACCTTGGGGAGATGACATGGATGGTAGGAATGGTTGTGTTACTGTAGCAATAGAGACCCATTCAAGGAAAACTGCTGGTCAAGAAAACAGAGTTTCTATTACAGATGAGCAGGTCAATACCTGGCCAATGGACCGGGACTGAGAAGGAGGGACTTCCTGTAGGAAAGCCATGTTATAGCAATAGGCGATCTGGGGTGTTTTCCACAAGTACCAGCAACAAGGGTAGACAGAAGTATTTTTATAATGAAAATTTAGGAAAGAAAAGCATTCCTTGGTTTGGATCTAGGGGCTGGTAAACACAAAGCTGGCAAAGTTTGGGAATAGAAACATCCATAAAAAGAAGCACTTGGTGCTTCTATACTGGTTGGGGGTCAATAGCCCAGCTCTCTATGTGGGTTCTGGGAATTAAACTTGGGTCTTCACACTTTCAAGGTGAGCACTTTAGCAGCTGAGCAATCTCCCCAACCCCAGGAAGGTGGTTTTATAAATAAAAAGTGTAGTTTAGATCTAAACAATGGTCTCCTATCATTTTTTTAGCTAACAGCCCTACACCAGGAGTTTCTCAGCATGGTGTGAAGCTTTGGGGCACAACCTGGGATGAAGACTGGTGAGTTTCAAAGGAGTCTGAACCGAGCAGTGAAAAGAGCAAATAGAGAGAGAGCTATTTATCTAACCGGTAGGTACAGGTTTTCCAAGGTCCTCTCTGAGCCACTGCTGATCGTCCACGCCCTCAAGGTCATGTAAAATGTCAGTGCCTTGGGTTTCGTGTGTATCCGGAACTGTGCGTGTGTACATATTTATACTAGAGAAGCCGCATAGTCTCAGTTTTGTTTCCTGTGGCTGTGATAAAAATACTCTGACCGAAGCAACTTAAGGGGAGAAGGCTCACAGTTCAAGAATATAACCAATCATGGCAGGGAATTCAGGGCAGTGGGGGCTGAAAATGCTGGGGCTATCACACCTATAATTGGAAAGTAGAACAATGAATGCATGCTGCTGCTCAGCTTGCTTTCTCTGTTTTATATATCATGGATCTCTTGCCTAGGGGATGGCTCTGCCCACAATTAGGATGGATCTTCTGACAACAATCATATCAAACCTAGATAACTTCCCACAACCTGCCTGTGAGGCCGTTTCCTTGGTGATTCCAGATCCAGTTAACACTAACCATCACACAGGTCTAAGATATAACTATGCACAAAACTATACATCTGCACTTCCACAGACCTGTTCCTTCTACTCATTGGGAACTCTATTCTTCTCATTTGTTTCTTATTTTGTTGTTTTGTTTTGTTTTCCTTCAAAGTCATTCTGGGAAAGACTGAAAATAATTCTCACTGTAGTTATTATCAGATATGATTGGTCACTTCCAATATGCAAAGTAATAACCATGCAGTCAGTGTTGATTGAAAACATTTCCTCCTGAGCATGCAGTTGTGATGTTCCACAAACAGTGTCTGATGGGGAGGGCAATGTTCTTTAACTGATCTATGAAGTCAGATGCAGTGGTTCAAATTCCAACCTCATCTTTCTCTAGGTATATTACTCCTGACATAGTCTCACATACAGATCAAATAAGAATTTTAATAGCCCTTATCTCAGAAAGCTGTGGTCATAATTGGATGAATAATACATGCTAATTTCTTGGTGAACGTTTATTGGATAAGTGCTTATGAACTAAGCAAATTAGTGATCTTGGTATCATTGGCAAGAAGGACAGAGTAGAAGATACTCTGAGCAGTTTATGCAATAAGTTACTTTTCCAGGTTTTAATCTATAGTTGTTGGCCCCTATCTTTATAACTTATAATAACACAGAAAAAAAATTAAGGGCAGATATTGCAATACTTGAAAAAGTCTTCATCAGAGACCCATACACTTGAACCAAACAGAACTTCAGTATCTAAGTGTTTAGGACATTTACCCACTTTATTAATTACATAATTCTGATAAAAAATAATCTTTGCTTTCAAGTATCAATTAAAATTAATCAGAGAACTGGACATGACATTAGAAACTAAGCTAAACACTTAGTCTGCAGAAGGAGAACTGTATGTCTAAAGATAGCCTGGGCTACATAGTAAGACTGTCTCAGAAAAAGAAAGAAACAAACGCTATAATTTACAGGGAATTTTGCACATTGTTAAGGAGGGCCTCAAAAGTGTCAGACAACTAAAATCTAAGTTTCTTAGTCTCAAAGCACAGGCAGAGTAAAGCACATCTTTCAAAACAGTGCCTGAAATGCTTTTTCTTTTAGGACACCAACCAGCTCCCAAATCACACAGAGATTTACTACTAGTTTTGAATGCTCATTCTAGCTTAGGCACTTTTCTGGCTAGCTCTTATAATTTAACCTGTTTCTGTGAAAGTCCATAAAAGCTTCCTAGTGAGATCTGAGCTTGCTTTACACAGCAGGGCTGCATTAGGGGATGGCTTGACCACATGAGTGGTCACCAGGTATTTGGGATGGTCTGCACTTGGCTGTGCTGGGGGGAGGTCTTTTGCTACACCCCTGGGAATTCCTTTGACCCAGGCCCTTCTGAGTTATCCTGTGTTTCTAACTGTCTCTCTCCTCTATATTTCTATCTACATACTTCTCATTCCTTCCTGCTCAAGAGTACCCTGGTGGGGGGGGGTAAAGAAGGAACTGGTCTCTCTCACATTTCTCTCTCACATTTATCTCCTTTTTGCATTGGGGCTTATTACCTCTCTGACTTCCATATATCTTACTTTCACTGCTTCTCTAAGGCTGGCTGGCATCTGCCTTTGTTTCTTGTCTCTGGTGTCTCCCTTGTTCTCTCCTCCTTCTCTCCTCTTCCTTTCTTCTCCTTTTCGAGCCTAGATTTCTCCTTCTCTTTATTCTCTCTGCCTGGCAGTCCCACCTATTCTTTCTCCTGCCCAGCTATTGGCCAGTCAGCTCTTTATTAGACCAATCAGGTGCCTTAGGCAGGCAAGGTGAAACAAATGCAACACATCTTTACATAATTAAACAAAAGTAATATAAACAAAAATAACACATCTTCACATAGTTAAAGTAATATTCTGCAGCATAAACAAATGTAACATATCTTTGCCTCATTAAAATAATATTCTACAGGCCGGGCAGTAGTGGTGCATGCCTTTAATCCCAGCACTTGGGAGGCAGAGCCAGGCAGATCTCTGTGAGTTTGAGGCCAGCCTGGGCTACCAAATAAGTTCCAGGAAAGGCACAAAGCTAAACAGAGAAACCATGTCTTGAAAACCCAAAATAATAATAATAATAATAATATTCTACAATGGAAATGTCATTGCCAACACATCTTTAGAAGTTCATGAATTTTTCTTCCTAGGGATTTAGTCTACTAACACATATACATTATACAATATAAGTATGTGAACAAAGATGCTTACTGCAGTGAAAGGTGTGTGTGTGTGTGTATACACGTGCATGTGTCCCTGATCATGTTCACAGGATAAAGGAAATAAAACTACTTCTTTTTATTTATTTATTTAAATTTTTTTTTGGACCAGGTCTCATGCAGCCCATGGTGGTCCTGAATTTAGTATGGATCCAAGAATGGATCTGAACAAATACTCCTACCTCTGCCTCCTTATTGTTGGGATTGCAGGTGTGTGATACCATTCCTGGCAAAGAAAATACTTATTTGTGTTGTCTCAGACCTGGGAGAATTGAAACAGAGAAAGAATTACTTATTGATATTGTACATTTTCTCAATTTGGTTTTTCTGACAAAATCTTGCTAGATTATATAAGGGCCACGACTTATACAAAAAAACGAAATAGAACATAGTGGCGCATACCTACAATCCCAGAACATAGGAAACAGAAGCAGGAGGGTAATGAGATTGAGGCAGAAGACAAGGACATAATAAACACGTGTTAAAAAAAAAAATCTTAGCCAGGCATGGTGACACATGCCTTTAATCCCAGCACTGAGAGGCAGAGGCAGGTGGATCTCTGTGATTAAGTTCCAAGACAGCCAGGGTTGTTAGACAGAGAAACCCTGTCTCAAATAAACAAACAAAATAAAAACAAAACAAAATCCGAATTTTTTCTAAGCTGGTAAGATGGTTCAGTGGGTAAAGGTGCTTGCCACCAAGCCTAATGACCTGAGTTTGACCTCTGTAACCCATATAGTGGAAAGGAGAGAACCAATGCCCAAAGGTTGCCCTCTGACCACATATGGTACACATGTATATGCATATGGACACGTGGGAATGCACACACACACACACACACAAAGAGGAGAGAGACAGAGACAGAGACAGAGAGAGACAGAGAAAGAAATTTAAAAGCAGCTTTAAAAAGCTGTATCATTGGCTAGGCAGTGGCAGCATGTGCTTTTAATTCCAGCATTCAGGAGGCAGAGGCAGGCAGATCTCTGTGAGTGAGGCTAGCCTGGCCTACAAATCAAGTTCCAGGACAGCCAGGGCTGTTACAGAGAAAGACCCTGTCTTGAAACCAAAACCAAAACCAAATGAGAAAGCTCTGTCTTACTGAAAGAGGTTGTGGTGGTTTGAACGACCCCATAGACTCATGTATTTGGATGTTTGGTCCCTAGTCCCTACTTGGTGGGACTGTTTGGGGAAGTATTAGAAAGTATGATCTTGTTGGAGGAGCTGTCCCACTGGGGTTCAAAAGTCCATGCCAGGCCCAGTATCTGGCTTTCTCTGCCTCCAACTTGTGGATTGGGATAAAAGCGCTTAGGAACTGCTCCAGCACCCTGCCTGCCTGCCACATGCTCCTGGACATAATGATCTCAGACCCACCCTCTGAAACTGTAAGCAAGCCCCTAATTAAATGCTGTCTTCTTCAGGGTTACTATTACTGTGATGAAACACCATGACCAAAGCAACTTGGGGAGGAATGAGTTTACTTCACTCACAGTTCCATGTAACAGTTCATCATCAAGAGCAGTGAGGGCAGGAACTCAAACAGGGCAGGAACCTGGAGTCGAGAGTTGATGCAGAGGTGGTGGAGGGGAGCTGCTTACTGGCTTGCTCTACATAGCTTGCTCAGCCTGCTTTCTTATAGAATTCAGGACCACCATCCCAGGGATGGCACCACCCTCAGGGGGCTGGGTCCTCTTCTGTCACTCTACAGGCTTGCCAACAGCCTGATCTTATGGAGGCATTTTCTCAACGGAGGTTTCCTCCTCTCAGATGACTGTAGTTTGTGTGATGTTGAAATCTAGCTAGCACAAATACTTTTAGTAAATTGCCTTGATCTTGGTGTCTCTTGACAGCAATCGAATGGTAACTAAGACAGAAGTAATCGTAATTAAAACAGAAAGAAAATGATTTTTAAAATTAATGTAATTAGCCGGGCGTTGGTGGCGCACGCCTTTAATCCCAGCACTCGGGAAGCAGAGCCTGGCCGATCTCTGTGAGTTCGAGCCAGCTGGCTACAAGTGAGCTCAAGAAAGGCGCAAAGCTACACAGAGAAACCTGTCTCGAAAAAAAAAAAAAAAAAAAAAAAATTAATGTAATTAGAAGCCAGTTCTAGTGCCAAACCACTATATTTCCAGATACCCTAAAGGTTGAAGCAGGAGGATCAGGATGCAGGTGTCATCTTTACCAGAAAGCCAGAGACTGGGCCTGGCGTGGACTTTTGAACCCCAGTGATTCACCTTTGGATCATTCCATGGGGGTAAGCCAGTGGCCATGCCAGGCCAACGAGAGAAGAAGAAACTTAAGACTTGTGCTCACAGTTCCACACATGAGTGAGCATCTGGAGGACATCCTGTGGCCCTGTAAACTGCGGGATGACTACAGCCCGGTCCTGCAGCTGGAATCCAACATGAAGGAAGACCTTGGCAAGATTATGAAGCCGAGTCACTCCCAGATTCCTGATTCTTAGGAACTATGTAGAACAATAAAGGCTTGTTGGATTAAGTGGGTGATATTTCCAGTAATTTGTTTCACCCCATAGATAAATAAAACAGTCATCCAAAAGAGACATAGAATATGATCCAAAAATAATATATATTGTGACCCAGGAATAATACAGTCAGATGAGATGCTATTAAAAAATAAATACAGATATTTTCTTAGGTGAAAAATGTTAGGCATGGCAAGGTTCATTAACAAGACTACTGAACGTGTTAAGGAAACCAGCCAAATAAAACATACATCAATTTTTAAAAAGCATTCAAAAAGGCAGTTTGGTTATAAAAACTGACTCTTTTCAGTTGGAAAGAGGGCCCTAAGTTGCTATGTAAATTTTATTTACTTGGGGCTTTGTAAATTTTAACACAGAGAAGGAAACAAGCCTTAAAGGCCAGACAATGCATACATAATAATAATGTAAATAACAAAGTTAAGAATGCTGTAGGAGCACTAAGTCCCTAAATTGTTTTCTAGAAGGGTTTTAATTTATTTCAGCTAAGCTGCAAAGATCTCATTAGAAATTAAACAAGAGAAGTTTTCTTATTCACTGCCGATAGGAATGTGAACTGGTACAGCCAGTATGGAAACCGGTATGGAGGTGTTTCAAAAAAACTTAAACCAGGATGTAGGAAACAACCATATGACCCAGGTATCCTACTCTGGGCATAAATCCAAGGGGCTCTAAGCCAGTATAATGATACAATTGACATGGTGGATAGGAAATGAATCCAGTCTACTTGTCCATCAAATGACAAATGGATAAAGACATGTAGTACATACAATGCAATTTTATGCAGTCAGATATAAAAATGAAATTGTTAGATTTGCAGGAAATGAATATAACTAGAAGTCATACTAAGTGAAATAAAACAGATTAAGAAAGAGCAATACTGGAGCTGGAAAGATTGCTGCTGAGCTATATTTTTATGATAGCAGCTGAATCTTCTCACTTTAATTTTGTACTTTCTTCGATTCTATGTACGTTTCCCTTAAGAAACCCAGGGGTAGGGTAAGCCTCTGGGAAAAAGGTGCCACAAGTTAATACTTCCCTAGACCCAATCATTTGATCCATGGGGAATCCAGACAGTCTTTCAAAATCTTCCTGGGTGAGTAAGAAATATTTCCCACGATCAATTTGATCTAGTTCACTTTTACATATGCATTTATTGTTTGCACAACAACAAGTGAGTTGAAACAATCAGAGAGAACACCGAAAGCACTAACTCTGGTTTTTCTCTAAAATGAAGAGTAACAGTAAGTTCTGTGTAAAGAGTTAAAAGGGAAAAAAACATGCATTAAGTCCGCGGTGCCAACACAAAAACAGAGGTCGGGGTCGGCTAGCTACACAATGACTGCCTGAGTTATTTATTAGCCTCTGCATATACCTTACCTATTTCCCACAAATCCCTTGTAAACCACTCTCTTGTCAGGAGTGCTGTGGACAGATTTATGGAGCTGTGGGTTATGATGGGTCTAGAGAGAGCTAAGGAAAATGACACAGCACAAAATGACCTGTGCATTAGAGAAGCCACTTCCTGTTGTTCATGCCTCACATATGCCTCCTGAAGCTGATGTCTGGATTTGGCCCAGTCAACTTCCTTTCCAACCTTTGCTATGATATTCACTTTGGAAAGAGGAGACCGGACAGGATATTTTTGGCAAACCAAACTCTTAGAATGCATTGATATGAAAGAACTGATTAATGAAGGCAAAGCTAGGAGGATTTAAGATTAAACAGATAATCACATCACTATCTTGTGACATTTTCCCTTTTGCATAGAAGAAAAAAGGAAGCAAGAAGGATAAATAGTGGGGTATCCTCATTCTTGTTGAGCACCTTGGACCACTCAGACACACTTCTACCCTCACTGGTCTTTAGATCATTAATAACATAGAGACTTCATTCATTGCAAATGACATTATGTGTATCAAGCCATTGTCACATCCCCACTGTGGCAAAGCCCCAATGTTGTTGTGGTGGTTTAAATGAGAACATTGGAAGGTCCCCACAGGCTCATACACTTGAACACTTGATTCCCAGTTAGTGGAACTGTTTGGGAAGGATTGGGGGTTGTGACCTGATTGTATCACTGGCGGCAGTCTTTGAGGTTTAAAAAAACCCATGCCAAGTCCAAGTCTCAGTCTTTCTCTCTCTCTGTCCCTGTCTTTCTCCTCTCCCTCTCTCTCTCTCTTTCCATCTTGCAGATCAGATGTAAGCTCTTAGCTACTACTCCAATGCCATGTCTGCCTATGTCCACAATCTTAGTCATAATGGCCATAGACTCACCCTCTGAAACTCTAAGCAAGCCCCCACTTAATGCTTTCTTCCATAAGTTACCTTGGTCATGGTGTCTCCTCACAGCAACAAATCAGCAACTATCAGACAGTTGTCATAATGAAGATTTTCTTGTAATTTATCTTGTCAGTAAAAATCTCAGGATTAAGCAAAGTATAATCAAATTTAACATAAACAAATTTGACAATGAAAGCCTATAAAATTTGATGACCACTTTCCTTAAAGTAGAGATAAAAGAAATTTTAAATTCTTATTTTTGTTTTAAATTATTCAAAACTTTTTAAAAATTAAAAGGCAAAATACAAATGAGAAAAAAAAATCACAACTTACAATGAAAATTTATTTATTTATTATTTATGTGTTTGTGTATATGTGTGGGGAGTGGGGTGCATTAGAAGGTCAGAGGTCAACCCTGGGTGTCAAAACTGCTCTCAACTTGTTTTTTTGAGGCAGGATCTTTCACTAGGCCTTAGGCTTATATTCTAGGCTAAGCTGGCTGGCAATTCCCCAGATCCCACTTGTCTCCACCTCCCCAGGGCTGGAATGCTAAGGTCACAGCAGCAGAATTGTCTTTTTCTGTGGGGTCTGGGATCACGCTCAGCTCAAACTCATTGGTAAGCACTTACGGGCTAAACAATCTCCCCACTCCAGAATACTTTTCCTGAATGCTGAATTTGAACTTCTCGACAATTTAACCGTTGCTGATTGGCTCCTGAAACAAGCATAAACCTAACACTTAATGTTCATCTAGCTGCCAACATGAGAAAGTCATCTCATTTCGGTATAGCCAGATGTAAGCACGCACACCTGTGAGTAGCAGCTGTTATTCAAATGTGCATGGCACTTATTTCTTTAACGTGTGTATTCATGAATGCACACATGCAGAGAGCACATGGCGCCTTCTGTTTTGTGTTTCGAAGGGATTTTGCTAGGCTGGTCAAGCCAGTCTCAAACTTTTGGGCTCAAGTGACCCTCGCACATCGCCCTTCCATTCAGGTAGGACTGCGGGCTTGTGCCACCTTGCTAGGCTCCACGGGTTCTTGAACGCCGCAGAGTTACTCACAACTGAGAACAGGAAGGCATGCAGGAAAGTGGAGGGGCCACCAACTAGAAAAAAAAAGAAGGACCTCTAAGTCAGTAAAGAGCCCAGAACTCACAGGGAAGAAGGAGAGAAACTATTCTCCGTGCTCTCTCTCCACTTCCATTAGCAAATGTTAAAAGCAAAAAACAACAAGAAGGGCCAGTAAGATGGCTTAGGCAACAGCACATGCCTCTAAGCCTGAGGAACTAAGTTCCTTCTCTGGGACCCACATGGTAGAAAGAGAGAAATAACTCTCAGAAGCTGTTCCCTGGCCTCCATAGTAAGGCGATGGCACAGGTGCATGGAAGCGTATGTAACACACACACACACACACACACACACACACAAATAAACAAACAAACAAATAAATATTTTTTGGCCAGTAGCTTGATCCTTTAATCTCAGGACTTGGGAAACAGAGGCAGAGGCAAAGGCCAAGCTGGGCAAATCTCCGTGAGTTCAAGACCAGCATGTTCTCATAGCAAGTTCCAGGCCGGCCAGGACTACATAATGAGACCCTGTTTCAAAAACGAAATAATTGCCTTTTTAAAAATTACATTAAAATCATTGAAACCAGCACTTTCATCAGTGAAGAATTCCCTGTATTCGTGCTATGGGAGGGGAAAGGTTAAATCACCTGGCCTGTCTCTGACCTGGGCATCCCTGCCCCACAATCAGGGCCGGGCATTTTCTGCTACTGGCAGCAGAGTGCCCTCAGATCTTCACATTTGGTCACAGGACCTTTTTGTTTCCAGGAGATTGATCTTGGGAGCTATTTCCCAGCTCTGAATGTTAGCCCCAGGGGGAGGACAGGAGCATTTAAAGTCACAGACCATTCCGTGCCAGCATACACATTACAAAGACAAAGGTACCCTGTCTTTTACTGCAGTTTTTGTGATGGTTTTTCATCTGTGTGAAGCACAGTGATGGCTTCTTTTGTGCAGTTCTGTAAACAGCACTATGAGAAGCCATTGAGTAGAGTTCCAGTGTTCAGTGTCTATATCCAGAGTAATTGTCCAGACATGGCTATTATTAGCTCTGTTGGCATCAAGCCCTCTAAACTGTGAAGTAAGGTCCAGTCAGATGGCTCAGTGGGTAGGCACTTGCCACCAAGCCTACGACTTGAACTTGAACTTGAACCCCAGAACTCACATGGTAGAAGAACCAATTCCCATAAATTGTCTTCTGACTTCTACACAAGCCCTGGGGGATACATAAACCACATACACATACACAAAATAAATAAAGCAAATGTAAAAAAAAAAATGTTTAAAATAAACTTTGAGGTAGATTCGAAAGTGCAGGTGTTTCCAGGTGAGCTGGAAGGGGTTGACTCTCTTCTGACCCTCCTGCCAACATTTCCTGATTGCTGGGATTACAGCTATGAGTCACCATGCCGTTTTATGATGTGCTGGGGACTGAACCCAGAGCAGCATTTTAACATCTGAGCTGTATCCCTGACCCTATACATTCTTTTGATTATTATGTGTAATATTTTTACAGTCTTGTGGATCAATGGTAAACATGGTACCACTGAACTACAATGCTACCTTCTGATTGCTATTACTTTGCTTTTTTTGTTTTTGTTTTTGTTTGAGGCAAGGTTTCTCTGTGTCGATTTGGAGCCTTTCCTGGAACTCACTCTGTAGCCCAGGCTGGCCTTGAACTCAGAGATCTGCCTGCCTCTGCCTCCCAAGGGCTGTGATTAAAGGAGTGAGCCACCACCACCTGGTATTACTTTGCTTTTTTAACTCTTTAATTCCTGTATGTATGCTGTTATAAAATGTACTAATGAAATAGTTTTTCAAACTGCCAACAAATTTTAGCAAAAGCATGCATCTCTGAATAGGTTCTTAGTTCCCCAACTCCAACCTCAGCACCATTTGCCATGTGAATAACAAGATCTGATTGCTTGTGTTATGGTGTGGATTTGAGTGTTCCCCCCAAAGGTAATGTGTTGAGGATTTGATTTCCAGGTGGTGAATCCAATCATTGAGAACTGATTGAATAATGTGGGGTCTGACCTGATCAATGGATTACTTCATTAGTGAATTCAAAATCTCTTGGCATTTTTCGGAGGTACTGGAAAACTTTCGGAGTGGGGTCTCACTGGCAAAAGTGAGTCTCAGGGTATATTTTCTTGAGATCTATATCTTGTCCTGGGCCCCTCTCTGTCCTTCTTTGGTATCATGATCTGCCTCACCACAGGTCCACAGCAATGAAGCCAGCCAACCACGGGCAAAAACCTCTGTAACTGAACCAACATAAATCTTTAACCCTTTAAATTACTCTTCAAGACATTTTGTCACAAAGACAGAAAAACTGATAATAAATCTTGCCTCTTCCCTACGTCTCAGATTCTCCGGTTTATTAATGAGAAGACAAGAGAAAATAGCCCATGGTGATTTAAAGCCACACAGAGAAGGATTCACTAAACTAAATACACCAGTCAGGTACTTTATCCAACCAATCCAGAAAGACTTGAAAAACCAACCAATTAATGGTAACCATTCAAATTGACAAGGTATTAGAAGCATAAAAATGAAGGCAGGGAAGCTGTTTTCCCCACATTACCCAAACAAAATTTGAGGGGCAAATGTAGCCATGTTAACAATGGTAAAGGAACATCTATGGAGCACTGTGATTTCTATATATCCATGTATCTTTCCACCAGCTCCGGGTATCTTAGAAGCATGTAGACTGCACGTTATATTGGCATCACCAAATCCATAGACATCAACTATTATTTGCCCCTCTACTCCTCTTGTGGTAGATAGTCAATTCTGGAACTGAAGTTATTAATCACAGAAACTGGACTCAGCAGTATTTTTCAAAGTAGTAAACAGGAAGTAATTCCAATCATTGTCCACAAATCAGTATAGTATTGTTTTTGATGTTCCTCATGGTCTTCTAACTGAGGGCCACACATTATCACAATGTCCCTTGTCATCACTGCAGTGACTACTTCCCTCTCTGGGAACACTGAGGTCTCAGTAATCAATGGTATCTCGTAAAGGTTAATTCTGATTGTCAACTTGATTGGATTGAAAATACCCAGAGGATTAGCAAAACACACCCCTGAGTATGTTTCTGATGACGAGGCTCTGACTGGGTGATTGGATTAATCCTCTGATGATTCTGAGTATGAAGGGATTACTGGGAAGTGGTGAATGGTAGGAAGTGTGGCTTTGGTGGAGGAAATAGGCCACAGAGACCATGACCTTATGACTCTATCTCCTTTTCACCAAGAAGTAAAGAACAACACACTCCACCACATACTCCTACCACTATGACTTTCCACTCAAGTACACAGCACCAGGGCATGGATTGATCCCTCTGAATCCATGCTCCAAAATAAATCCTTGAACCCCATGGATTCATGATCCAAAATTAATTCCCTGCCAGGCCTTTGGTCACAGTGAAAAGAACGCTAACTCAAATAAACCTCTTATGGTCCATCCCTATTAAAAGGACCACTTGTCACCCTGGTAACCAAGAGCTCTTGGATAACTCTCTGAATTCCTCGTTTCTTTCCAATATCTAGGTATGCCAGGAATCCTGGGGCCCTCCTGTCTGCACTGCAGCCTAGATGGTTTGTTTTGTGGGGTGGGGGTGTTTTTTGTAATTTTGTTCTCATCCTGGAAGCTGAGGACTGGACCGAGGGAGTTCTGCTTGCCAGGCAAGCACTCTCCCGCTGAGCTAACAGCCCAGGCCCTGCATGGCAGTCGAAGCTTGCCCCTTTCTCCTCCTTGCTCTCAGCTTACTCTGCTCCCTCTCCTTTCTCCCTCACGAGCATTCTCCCCAAGAAAGCACTCTGCTTATGTTTTGAGTTAACAGCAAGTTCTCTTTTCTATTTTTTTATTTTACTTTTTAATAAAATATATTTTAACTGGCACATAAAGACATAAAATTGTACAGGGTCATGGGGTGGCATGTAATCTTTTCATAGATGTATGCTGTGTATAACATTTCTATCCATATCTGTGTCAACAAACTAATGACTTACTTGTAGTGAAAACTTTCTAAATATGTTCTTCTGGCTTCTGGAAAAGTACAGTACGTTATTGTTCTCTATAGTCACTTTATCCTGCAACAAGAAACCAGACCTTTGCCCTTTCTCACTGCTACATAACAGTGACCCACTGATCAATACTGCTGCCTGGATCTCTCTCTCTCTCCCCCTCCCTCTCTACCTCCCTCCCTCCCTGGCCTCTGCTAACAACCCAGTTGCTCTCAGAGTCTATGAGATCAATTTTTCCAGATGCCACTTATGAGCGAGATCATAATGTTTTTGTCTTGCTATGCCTGGCTTATTTCATTTAACATAAAATGATCTCTAGATACATCCCCATTGCCACAAATGATGGTATTTCATTCGTCTTCATAGTGAAATAAGTTGTTGTGTATATGTCCCATATCATTTGTCGGTTAATGAATACTTAGATTGTTTCCATGACATCAACTCCTTGAAGGACCTGAACTACCACATGGGCACACTATCGCCCCTGTCATTCCTGTGTGTACATCTCTCTTCAAATGACTAAGGGCTAGTAGAGATCAAATTTGCCACTCACACACACTACTTATATATTCTAAACCAAAGGCTAAAACACCTTGGACATCAGGTCATCTTTAAGGAATTGGTGTTAAGACTTGGAGGAAATTGGGCTTCTTAAAAGCAGTTGAAGAGGATCCACAAACACTGCCAGTTTACCAAAAACCGGTATATGGAAAATTTTCCTACTTATTCTTGTTTTTTTTCTTTGCCATAGTTTATTTTCTTATTTAAACAAATAAAAAAGTAGGAATAATACCTATCATTTTCTAGTTCAATGTTCTGAAATACTCCATATACCCCATGTCCAAAATTATAACTTTGGCCCACAAATCACAGTTTGTATTTCCCATTTTCCCATCTGGTAACTCGGGTATCATATGAGAACCATACAGATCACACACTTTACCATCAAAATTCTTCTTTGGTACAGCAAGTCTACTTAGAAAACAAAACCAGCATTCTCGCATCTTTAAGCCTTGTTTTATGGTATCTACCCTGTCTCAAACTTGTTGAAGAGAGAGTCTAGCTGGTAATGAAGACTGACTGCTGCCTAGCTGGCCTGCCTGAGTATCTTTCAACTGAAAACTCTGTAAGTAGATCACTGGGTTCTCTACGTCACAATCCAGACACAGGAGATATGCAGTGAATACCTCCTCCACCAGCACAAAGGAAGAACATCTGCCTGTCATGTCAGACACAGGCTGTGCTAACCCAGAAATCTAACTGGTAAACCTCACTCCAGGGGCAGGAGTGCTGAACTGCACTTAATCATTTTATGTTCTGTTTTTCAATGTCTCTGTAACATAGTAGCAATTGTGGATACTGTTTCAAACCCTCTTCTTGCAGTCATCCATACAACCATTGGAGAAACTGATAGCAGGAAGGAGGAAGTCTAGATGTCTGACAAGAATTAGGGGGAAAAACAACTGTCATATCATTTTATATCTACTGAAGTTGGAGTCATAGGATCATATTACCTACTTAAGAAACTAAATATAAAGTGAAATAGATTGTCAGCATGATATCTTGCAGGAATATTAGGTGGTTTTACTAGCATCAAATTGAAGTTTATACTTCACCTAATTTAAGAAAGATAATCTTGCCTCTAGGACTCTCTCCTTCCTACCCGCCCCCCATTCCCCATTTTTACAATGGTGTCTTGGTTACACTGTTAGTGGAGAGAGAATTGGAAAATCACCCTTGTCCTCAGATGAGGGCCTAAGTTTGGGGATGCCTCTCCTAGAAGACCTTCCCAAAGAATGGCACAGAGACCAGAGAAAAGGAATCAAGAGCTTTTAACAAACTAGAAGTGAAAAGTATCACTGAGCAGGGAGAGCAGAGGAGCAGGTGCCTCAAGCATTTGCTAAGGCTCTTATTGAGGAGGTGGTGAGAACTACGCTCTGCCCGGGATATGAACCATGCTCCAACCACCTCGGACGAGCCAACGAAAAAGTGACTTACCACTTCCCATTGTAGATTTTTAATGGCAGCCAGTTAAAAAACTCAGGGTTGGTGTCTGAGATTGGAAACAGTTACTGCATTTACTACTATGAGTTTTCTGGTTTTTTTTTTTTTTTTTTTTTTTTTTTTTTTTGATTTTTGGGTTTTTTGGTCAGGTTTAGGTCAGGAAGGAGTAACTAATTACACTTGCTGTGATCAGTTTACCCATTAGCATTTGTGGTCATTTTAGAACCCCCAAGCTGTTCCTTGTTTGACTTTCCCCAAGCAACAAAAAGCAGTTTGAGGAGTACTTGCTATGATTCTGTGAAAACTCATCTTCTTTCCTGATTCCTAACTCCTTTGAGACCTTAACAACACTATCTGCCACCCTCGGCTTTCTCTCCTTCCTGCATCTGAGTCTTATAAAGATCACTATCCTCCCTCCATCAAGACCATGGTGGCTCCATATAACAAGAAGATGCTGCCATCCACACACATCTCATGATACTTTCTCTTGGAAGCCTGACCAAGATTGATAACTTCCTAGCTGTCCCCACCCACCCTGTATTCATCTGGCAACACACAGAGATGAGGTAAAATGTATGTATACATTCCCAAAGGTAGTAACTCTTTGGTATTTCACATACAAGTCCAAGTAAATTGAATGCAAATCAAGCACATATATACTTATTTATTTTTTTTTGTAATGAGAAAATACACAACTTTGACCAAATTCTAAAAGTGACTGATAACCACCAAAACAAAACAAAAAAAGTCCTTAAAGAATCGCAAAGCAGGAATGATAGACACCTGGTTCCTATCCACTCACTGTTTATTATTCTTTTTTCCCACGGTAAGAATTACTGGCTGACTGCTTGAGGGCCTTCTCCAGCTGCAGGAGTGTTGGTCTCCTCAGGGGCAGGTGAGAACAGCCTTCACTCAGTGACAGAAAAGCGTTAGCAAACTAATATCCCGATGACTCAGCCCTGAGATTGGACAACTCCAAGCCAATTCTATAGTATTCTGGTGTCTCCTAGTGGGACCGACCACACAGTCAACCTGCTTACTATAACATGCCATCTACTGGGTAATTTTCCATGGCCACTCCACTCCCCCTTCTCCCTCCTTGTATTTCCTGAGATCACCTTCTAACTTACCTGTCTGGACCCGAGGGTGAGTTTCTGGGAGAACTCAGCTGAAGTCAGATCACTATTCCATTGGTTCTATTATAGATAATCCATTCTTGTTATTAGTTGGCTCATCTATACTCAGACCACCAAATATTTAAATCAGAATGTCTGCCAAATGGGCCCAGTTATATATCTGTCTTTGGACGGATCCATTTTTGTGTTTCATTGGTGCCTTCTTGGAGGGTAAACCAGACCCTACTTTGTATTCCAACTCTCCACCATCCATAGAACATTAGAGGTGGTGGTAGCTTATAGAGAATTACATTACTCATGCTGATAATTTAGCCTTTTGTGCTCAGCACAGTTACATAGAGATGCTCAGTTGCCTGTGCATTGGAGAAAAAAATGAATGAATGATGAAAAGTAAGCTAACCTGTAATCTACCATAGGTGATTAAATATTTAACTGCTCTTGTTTTATCGAAGACCCTGACCTACTTTGGATAGCTTGTTTTTGTTGCCTGGTTGGTTTTGTTTGGACAGTCTTCCTTCTTTCTCACCTCCATGATCAGATTTTTCTTAAGGCATTAATAGGAACATTGGTTACTGTTAAATGAGCCAGGCTCTGGAAACTGGATGCATGTTATTTGACAGATGGTTTTTGCAGTTCTGTGGGCAAAACCTAATTACCCATTTTGAGTTATCATCTGAGTTTCTATTAGGGTTGCCAATATTTGTCAATTTGACTTTTATCCTGACCATTAAGCCGTTTTACTGCATGATAGAGCATCTATGCAAGAAGAATGTCTGGATCATCAGCTATGTGTAGAAGTAACCATCTTATTCAACAAGAAACACAGAACCAATGCAAAGAAGAAAGCCAAGAGGTCAGAGCTAAGAGCTAAAAACCTTACCCTTCCTCTCGCAGTGGTCCTACCTCTCCGAAAGAGACCTATTTCCTGTGTGTCTGTCTTTATAAAGACTCTCTGTTCTGCCTTCTCATTGGTTGTAAACCCAACCACATGATCGCCACGTCACTGCCTGTCTGTACAGACCTCCAGGTCTTCTATGGTTGGTATTGAAATTAAAGGCGTGTGTCTCCAATGCTGGCTGTATCCTTGAACACACAGAGATCTACCTAGCTTTGCCTACCAAGTGCTGGTATTAAAGGCGTGCACCACCACCGCCCAGCTTTTGCTATGGCTTGCTAATAGCTCTGATCCCCGGGAAACTTTATTTATTAACATACAAATCACATTTCAGTACAAATAAAATATCACTATAGCTATGTGCTGAGAGCAATGTGGAATATGCCAGTACTATTTGCCCAAGGTCCATTTCTGCCCTTAATCAAGCAAATAAAAAATATGTAATATTATACTAAGTAGTTTTTTTTTAAGAGGTGGCTTAACACATCTACAAGACACGCTCTGGAAAATGGCTATCATGGTAAGAGTTCAGAATATGCCTGGAATGCATTGCCAAGTACCCAAGTCAGAATGTTTAATTTCTACTTGAATAAACACAAAAATGCTATAAACTACAACCTCCTAAACATCTTCAGTTAACACAATTAAATATGTTAAATGTACTTTCTCATTTTTTCAGAGTTCCTACTTTAAAGCTGTCCTTGATTTTACGTTACTATTCCCACACTCACCACCCAATACCTTCAGTCAAATTTGAAGTTTGATTCACTGACCCAACAGAATAGTATTAATCTCTCTTCAGTGACAGTCTGTACATTGCTTCCTCATTTCTAGGGTGCTGTGGATTACGCTCATTGTTAATAAAAAAAAAAATAGATTGGCCTAGAGCAGGGCAAGAAGAGATTGAGTGAGACAGTCTGACACAGAGAGAATCATGGGTGGGAAAAGGGTGGAGTCAAGAGAGTGGGGGTAGGTGCTGGCCAGCTGCTGGGCAAGCAAGGTGTGTAGAAAATGAGGTAACCAGCCATGAATCACGAGACAAAGCATACATAGAAGTATGGGTTAATTTAAATGTAAGAGTTAGCTAGTAACACACCTGAGCTGTTTATTGGCCGAGAATTTATAATACATATTCAGCCTCTTAGTCAGTTCTTTGGGACCTGGCGGTCAGGACAGGAAATTGTTGTAGAATTTTATTTGAAGGTGTGTTACTTTTGTTTATGTTGCATTTGTTTAACTCTGTGAAGCTGTGTTACTGTGCCTGTCTGAAACACTTGATGGTCTAATAAAGAACTGAATGGCCAATAGGGGCTGGTAGACAGAGAGGCTAAATAGAAGGAGAAATCTGGGAGGAGGGAAGAGAAGAGGAGCTGCCAAAAAACAAACAACAGGAAATGTCCATTTACAGTAGGAAAACACAGAAAGTAGAAACCACAAAGAACAAAAGCGAGGCCATGTTGGACAATCACTAGTGCCTTTTACTGATAAGAGACGTCCAAGTCTTTCTAACATTTTGTTTTTAATGGGGGTTTCTCTGAGTTGCTAAAGTTTGCCTTGAGCCTCTGAACACAAACTATCCTCCTGTTTCAGTGTCCTGAAGAACAGTGACCATATAAATGCACTAGTACCCCTGGCTTTGAGGACTTCAGAATAAACAATGCTTAACTAGAGACAGGTAAGATCAACTCTACAGAAAGACTTTGCCAGAAGTTTATATGGTACCTAGTTCTTCAGAGATTGTTTTATGAATTATTATTATGAGCAACCCTAAATCAAACAAGCATTCTTATGGATGGCCATGATAGCCAGAGAATCCCCTAATGTCTTAAGAAGAGATTTCTTTCTGAGTAACTAGTGCTCTGGGTGTCTCTCTACACTGCCTCTCTCCTCTTTGTTGCTGATTAGCATAATGCATGGTTGATATCTTCCCAAACTCACTACTAAGGTCTCCAGAACTGCCTGGGATATGTGGTTCCTATGCTTTCCCATCCTGCTCATTCATCGGTCTTACTAATCACTCTTTTATTCCCCATCACTGTCCCTTCACTCCAAACTTCCACTCTATTACCAACAGCATCTGTCCATGCTCCATCGCTTTCCTCCATGAAATACTTGTCCATCTTCCCTACACCTTTTGAGCTGAAAATGCAGTCAACCAGTTCTTTCTAAAACCATAAACGATGCTAGTTTCACAGGACAGGGTCTGCTCCGTTGTTACTAAGAAGAGAAGAAAGCAGCCTGTTTGCTACCAGTCCTCTGTTGGAGCAAGAAAAGATGCTTTATTGGAGTTGGCCTAGTTTATGCAAGTCCCCAGAGAAAAGAAACAGTCTGATAAGTGACATTGTATTATATTCTATCAGGAAAAATATAGGCTAAGTGGTGTTTGTGGGCCTCCGGGGAAGGTGACCACATTTGCTGCATGGTTGCCATGGGATATGTTGAGATTTACCACCTTTACCACCAATACAAAATACAAAGTAATTCCTCAAAGGCGTGCAATCTAGGTTCCTAAGCCTGGATCTCCAGCCAGTCTGGCTCTTCTGGTATCTGCACTTGGATGTCCCCCAGGCACTGAAAACCTAACATTTGCACTCCACTAAACCGGCTCTTCTTGCCCCTCCCTCTTCAGCTAACAACATCTTTATCCACAAGTTGCCCAAACCTAGAAACCCGAGACAGCTCCCATTGTTTCCTGTCCCCCTCCCACACACACACACCCTGTTGTCTTCATTCAGCGGGGCTCAAATTTTTCTAGTGCCTCCTCCAAAATACCTCTCCAAACTCCATTCTCTGCCACAATGGCACCAGCTTTTACTGGGACCTTGGCAATAATTTCTTCATTGACCTCTGTTCTTTGGCTCCTTCCCTCTCTCTCCAGTTACCGCCCTGGCACTCTCTGGGATGCTCTTTCCAAAATGCGGAGAGAGTTACGATAGGCGCCCCTGTTCTGAAGGAAAGAAGAAGCAGTGCGCCTTGGATAGTCCTTTGTACTAAACCAAAGAGGCTGACTTAAAAAGCAAAGGGATTCTTGCCCTCTGTCACACTTGAGCACACCTGAGGCTTCGCTGACAGCAACCCTCTGCAAGTTTCTTCAGTAAGCCCAGGGAGCAGACAGCTCGACTACATCTCTTAGGTGCCCCAGAAAAATCTACCATGAGTCCCTTCTCCCCAGGGACTGAGTGACTAGAGACAGACTGTGGATTCAATTGGGTTTCCAAGCTCCTCTGCTTATTACTTTCCTAATTTGTCTCATTTTATTTTACTAGATTTTAAATTGTTTAAAACACATTGTTAAAGCATATAACGGTATATGCTTTCCTATCCAATGCTATAATGTTGTCTTATTCAAATATATCAGCACAATAAATTGGAATAATTGCATTTCGATTATAGTTTAAAGTTGGAGTTTCAAGGTGTAGACTTAAATTTCCAAAGACGACTTTGCTAAAAATCAAAACGGATTCTTTTAATATTCTGTTTTGAGCTCATATTTAGAGCCAAGCACTAAAGGGACACTGAGGCTTCAGCAGTAAGAGACATCAGACATATCCCCTAGACTCATGGATCCTACAGTTGGAGGAGATAGATATCAACAGACACTAAACAAACAAATATTCATATATCCAGTTGTGAACTGCAGCTGTGGTGATGTGCCCTACTGGAAGTTCCTCAAACACTTCCCACAATGCTAATTCATCCCACTGAACCCTGGATTCTTTAGCACAATCTGTACTTCATTAGCTATGCACTAAAACTCGCATGGTAGAATCTGAATTAACTAGGATACTTGTCTTTGTCTCTTTAGGAGGAAACAATGGATCCACAATGTGACAGGTGATGACATCACCAGCACCCAGAAGGTTAAGTACCCATAGTGGATGCGGTTGTAATGGTCCACGGATTTTGGAGAGGGAGGGAACACCGCACTTGTAAGAGTTGCGAAGTATCACCTCTATCATAAACGCAGCTGAAACCACTGGAGACCTTTGCAGAGAGGGAAGGTGTGCTTTTGGCTGCCACACAACCAAAGACAGGAACTTGCTGTGCCCTACATCTCTGACTCCTGACGTGCCTGGTCAGTACTGAGCACCACCTCCATTTTCATCCAGATAATGTAAAGGACAATGACTCATAATTGTTGAGTTCTTTTAACTCCTTGGATGAAAGATGCTTTACTGTCTATAAATGTGAGCATTGTTATTATCTATCAGACAGATGGCTGTCTACAGCCAAAAAGAAACCAGTAAAATGTAGATGAGCATGTGTATACTACAACAGTGCTTAACTTTATAGGCAGGTATAAATTAAATATGTTTAATGCTGAATAAGCAAACCATCTTTGATCTAGTATGCTCAAAGCACCAGGCAAACATGAAATCATCTAGTCTCAAAAATGCCCTAGGAGTGTACACGTCACACACTAGCCACTGCACTGCAATTCTTTCAGTCTTCTTTATAAAGTTGACTATCGAAATCCTTTTCTCCTAAACAAGAAGATGGAAATGCTCATGTGGGCTGAGTAAGTAGCTAGAGGCAGAGAGCTTGCCTATCATGAACATGATCATACCAGTACATATCATGTTAGTCATCCTGACTCTGTCAGGTGAAATCTCAAAGAGTTTTAAATTGCATTTAAAAGGCTAAAGATGTCTAATATTTTTTCAACTATTTATTCACCATTTTTTAATTGAAAAAAATGTTTTTCATACAATATATGTTGATCACATTTTTCCCGTCCCTTCATTTCCTCCCAGGTCCCCTCCACCTTCTGTATCAGTTGGGGTTACTATTGCTGTGATGAAACACTATGACCAAAGGAATTTGGGGAGGAAAGGGTTTATTCAGCTTACACTTCCACATCACAAATCATTATCAAAGGAAGTCAGGACTGGAACTCAAACAGGGCAGGAACCTAGAGGCAGGAGCTGACACAGAGGTCAAGGAGGAGTGTTGCTTACTGGCTTGCTCCTCGTGGCTTGCTCAACCTGATTTCTCATAGAACCCAGGACCACCAGCCCAGGAATAGCACCATCCACAATGGGATGGGCCCTACCCAGTCAATCACTAATTAAGAAAATGTCCTACAGTCTTGCCTACAGCCGAATCTTATAGAGGCATTTTCTCAGTTGAGACTTCCTCCTTTCTGATGACTCTAGCTTGTTTCAAGGCAACATAAAACTAACTAATATATATACACCTCCCTACCAGTCCAACTTTATATTCTCTTTCTCCCTTTCAAAGCAAACAAACAAACACACATAAAAATAAACAAAACACATACACAGACATAAAAAAAAACTCTGAAGAAACCTCCACAAAAATTAAAATCAAAACAAGAAAAAGAACAGTAACACACACACACACACACACACACACACACACACACACACACAAAAGCCAAAACAAAGCAAAATGAAATAAGAACTCCACAAAAATATCATTAAGTTTGTTTTTTGCTGGCCATTTGTATTTCTTAAGGAGTGTCTGAGGTATGTGTACCATGGTTGACTGGTTGTGTGTGTGTCTGTTTGTCTGTCTGTCTATCTGTGTGTTGTTTAATTTTTGAGCTTTCTATAGATTCTAGCTGTCAATTCCCTATTAGTCTTCGTTATCAACTTAATGGAATTTAGATTTACCATGGAATCACACTTCAGGGCATACCTATGATGGTGTTTCCACCAAATTTGACTGAGCAGGAAAGGAAGACCCACCTTGAACATGGACAGCACCACACTGTGGGCTTGGGTCCCAGAGCGGATAAAAGGAGAGAGCAAGCTGAGCACCAGCTGTTACCTCTCTCTGCCTCTTGACTGTCAATATAATGTGACCAGCTGCCTCATGCTCCTTGCCTCTCCCTGTGGTGGTGAACTGTGTCACTTCTTAAAGAGGGAGCTAAAATACACCTTTGGGGGTCTGGGGAGGAAACCTTGTGGCCCCACCCTTAGACGAGAGCTACTGGTAGTTAATGGCTGTTGGGGGAGGGGGTAGCCCCTTTTCTTCAGGGTGGATGACTCTGCTCCAGTGTCTGTCTCACAGCACGTTTTGTGGGCAGCACTAGTTGACCGAATAGGTTAAAAACAAAAGGCTATAAAGGTGAGAGAGGATGTGTTTAAAAAGAAGGAGAATGATGGACAGTGGGGCTGAAGTAGGGGAGAGGTGGCATTGTCTGTTTAGTAGGTACAGAATTTCCATTTACCAAGTGTTCATTCTCATGACACTGAATTGTATACTTGCAACAGTAAAATCTGGGTTGTGCATATTTACCGTCATTGAATGATAAAGGAAAAAAAAACACACTTAAGCCCTTTAAGTAATACTAAGTTCCCCAAATGAGTTAAAAATACTAAAAAGTATAAAATATATGAAGAAAAAAAAAAGCAAGAATCATCTGCACAAACACACAAAAGTGAGATGCACAATTGATTTGGCATGCAATTATTTCAGATAATGTGTGAATGCATTATATATGTGTGTATGTGGGTGTTTGCTGTTTATAGACATATTTACTATGTTTTCTTTTTTTTTTTTTTAGAGAAGACATAATTGGTATATGTAGTGAACTGTTGGGTGCTATTGCTTGGTTTAATTAGACATGACTTTACTAGCACGGCATTAAATACATCTTTCTTTTCTATGGTTGCTAAAGCTAGGACAGTACAAGATGCACTATTAATTTGTGTAACAATAATCAAGTGAGTAAAATAAGAAGCAACCAATGTAAATGTGAAACAAGAATTCAATATCTACATCTATAAAGAAAAATATAACTTAAATGAAAACCCATGCTACAATTTTGATATGGGCTAGTTGTCCCTCCCCAAAGTTCATGGGACTACACAGGGAAAATGTACTATACATTTAGTTAATAGAATAAAATTCGAGGCCTGTAGAAAAGTAAGAATTTGATTGTTGAAGTTTTCCCAGCAGTCAGACATAACATACACTTTTAGACCAATTTAAACAATGTTGACTTTATTATTTTTTTTTGTTTTGTTTTGTTTTTTGTTTTTTCGAGTCAGGGTTTCTCTGTGTAGCTTTGCACCTTTCCTGGAACTCACTTGTAGCCCAGGCGGCTCGAACTCACAGAGATCGCCTAGCTCTGCTCCTGAGTGCTGGATTAAAGGTGTGTGCCACCACCGCCCCCATGTGTACCCAGCTGCCTCGAACTTGTGATCCTCCTGCCTCTGCCTCCTTCAGGAATCCTACCCACGTGTGCCACCACAAGCAGCCAATGTTGACTTTAAAGAGATCTTTAGTGCAGGAGTTTGCGAAAGACATAATCCCTAACAAAGGAAACTGATCTCGATATTACAGAATCTGATCTTAGAAGTGATTTGAGACGCAAGAAGAAATAGTAAACAGAGACACATTGACAAACCTAACTGAATATTGACTGCATTTAACACACAGCCATGTATCATTTACAAGGTGAACAGAAAAAATGTTCGTTATATTAAAAAGTAAAATAACCTAAGGTTGTTGTTGTTATTATTATTTGGGAGAAATATAAAGGTGTTCATGTTATTTTGAGTTTGTACAAATTCTTAGGAATATTTCCCGTGAGTTGATGGCAGACTTGTGAAAGAAGGTAGAGGATAGAATATATGCATTTATCTCTACTCCTAAAAAACATTAAAATTACAGCCAATGGGACTGAATTATAGCTCAGGTATAGAGCACCTTTAGCATGCAGGATTCTATCCTCAGCAGGGCGGGTGAGAGGAAGGAGGGTCTGTGGGTTAAGGGACATCAAGCCAAGTGTTAGGATGGATGGTGTACTGAATAAAGGGGAATTCAATAAAAAATCATATACAGGTACAAAGTATGATCTACCCAGTCTGTTTCTCACCATTATTTCCAGGGCTTGGGCCCCAGTGTATTTACACTGGAGACTGAAGATTAGCCCGTCGTCTTTTAACAGAATGTTGACATGAACAACTTAAAAGTGGGAGATGTATTTTTAACTTACAGGTTCCGATATTTCAGTTCATAGTGTTTGACTATGTGTGCTTCTAGGGCTGTGGTTGGGTAAGACATCACAGCTATGGAACCGTGACACAGAAGCCACTAACCTCATGATGGAGAGGGAGCAGAGAGATGCTGGGAATCATGTCCGTCCCTCACAGGCACTCCTCCATTCACCTGTTTCTTCTTGTGGGTGTCCCCCCTCCTAAAGTTTACACCACCTATCTAAAATCAGAGACCAACCATTCAATACTTGCAGTGACTATTTCAGGCATAAACCAAAATGGTAATTATCACGGGGTCCTCCCCCAAAACTTCCCTTTTTCCCTGAGTATCTCGGACTGGCCTGAGACTGACTTGCTGGTGTTGGCAATCCACCTTGCTTAGCTTCCAGAGTGCTGATGTTATTACAGAGGTGTGGTGCCATGCCGAGCTACGTGACTTCAGTACACTCTTTTGCCCTGTCACTCTGTTTTCCCTTTGAGCTGAAAACTGTGAAGCACCAGAAACTGGAGGAAGAAAACAATAGTGTGAAATACTCGAAGATCTGAAGGAAGAAAAGGAAGCAATTGAAAGAAACAGATTCTTCCTGGCTAAGGCGAAATGCTCAGTACTAAAATGGTTTATGTATAATATATGTACAATATATGTTAATATACATATTTATATTATATATATGTTGCTTAGACTTAAATAGGTAGCCTTTATATGACATTTATGTATCAAACAAATGTGCTGGTAATGTAAATACAACACACTAGTGACAAACCTTGATTTCCTAAGAGCAATATCAGCATTTTCCAGAAAACATGGGAGTCAGCAGTCATGTGTGGTAGAATGTGTCTCTTTAGGCTCTCAGATCTGAAAGGATAAAGATGGAAATGCGTTAACTCCTAAGCATAAGTGAAACTTGGCTGTACAGTTTTAATCACCCATGGGTGTGTTGACACATCATTACACTGAGAAATTCGTGGAAGGATAGATGGTTTATTAACCACAGAGTGATTTACGTCTGTCTAATTGCTACCTTCTCTATGGGCCTCTATCATCTTTCTGCAGGTTTAGAGGCTATACAATACAGAGCTGCGTTCAATGAAAGAGGAACCCATATAATGGTTGGGCATTATTTGCTTGTTTGGTTTGAGTATGCCAGACAATGAGTAAATTGCACATTCCAGAATTAATGAGATTATTACACTACAGTTTCCAGGAGGCATAATTTCTAAGCAGACAGGCAGTTTAAGGTGTCATTAGCAGGTTTCACTTACCTGCAAAATCTTATTTACTGTTTATGTGAAAAACTTAGTCACAATCCAAAGTCTAAAAGTGACTTCATAAACCTTTTTGAAGAACAATAATTCCATAAATAAGATAAACTGCTCTATGCTTAATAATATATAGGCTATAATTGTTAAAAAAAAAAATGCCCTCAAAATTTGTATTCTATAATATTGAGAAGCATACAACACTGACTTCATAAAATCTATTTTGAGAGGGGGTTTGTTTGAGACAAGCTCTCATGTAGTACAAGGGTGGCTTTGAACTTGCTATGTAGCTGAGGATGACCTTGAACTCTTTATTCATCTACCTCCACCTCCTTTGTGCTGGGATTATACACCTGAACCTCCACATGGGTAAAATTCACATTAAAAAATTTCTAGGCCCTGGCAAGATGGCTCAGCAGTTAAGAGCACTGGCTGATTATCCAGTGGACCTACTTTGTTTCCAGGAGCCACACTGAGGTTCACAACCTTTAAAGCATACATTCTCAAAGATGTATCAAAGTGCAATGATTTGTTTGAATATGTAAATGATTTAACACAACATAGAAAAGGTTCCATTTAAATGCTAGTGAACCTACCATGTACTCAGTGGAGATAGATGCTAGAGACGAACAACGTGCCTTTCTTAATTTCTAGAAATATTCAGAGCAAGGGACATAATTAATAGGTATGCAAACACCCATCCCCATAGTTAAAACATAAGGACTATAAGAAAAAAGTGCCAGGAAAGACTCAAATAAACAAGTATCCCTTTGAATTAAATTAATTAAATTCTAAGTTTTTCTCCAGTAAGAAACAAAAAGGGGGTTTGATTTCCACAGCAGGAGATGGGCAAGACAACAACATTGTAACAAATATGTGCTACTTGCTTAGTTAGGGTCAGAGTTGGTATGATGAACCACAAGGACCAAAGCAGCTGGGGAGAAAAGGGTTTATTTGGCTTAAGCTTCCAAATCATCGTTCATCACTGAAGGAATAAAGGACAGGAACTCAAATGCAGCAGGAACCTGGAGGCAGGAGCTGACAAAGAGGCCATGGAAGAGTGCTGCTTACTGGCTTGCTCCCCATGGCTTGCTCAGCCTGCTTTCTTGTAGAACCCAGGCCCACCAGTCCGGGAATGGCACTACCTACAATGGGCTAGGCCTTCCCCCATCAGTTACTAAATAAAAAAAAACCCTACAGGCTTGTCTACAGCCCAATCTTATTGAGGCATTTTCTCAATTGGGGTTCCCTTCTCTCAGATGACTCTAGCCTGTGTCAAGTTGACATAAAATTAGCCACCTCAATTACCATAAGGGTCAAGATGAAGAAAGGTTCCCACAGCTGTGAAATGGATCCAACCAACCTCAATATTACTCTCAGTGGCTTAATTTCATAAAATATAAGTGAGTGAAAATTTCAAAGTCAAGTACTATCTATCTGCAACTATGCTGTGGAAGTCCTGTTTCCTCAGTTAATAGGTAGTCTGTAGGTGTTATTCACACTGTCTCAACTCTACACTTGGACTCTTTAGGTAAGCTAGGGTTCTATTCAAATTCTATTTAGGTTCTATTCAGGTTTAATTAGAATTATTGTTGGCTTTGGAGACACACCCCTTTGGAGAGACAAAAATATTTCCTGGGAGATGCAACACACAAATCTACTCACTCCAGATCGAGAACTGATAACAGATCAAAGTATAGATACCATCAAAATGCAGTTTGCTAAACCAATGGGTTTTTATTAGGGCTACTTATAGGAATATGGGCCAGTTACTTACAGTAGCAGAAACGACTCAGAGACAGCTACATCGCCAAAGCCCACCTCAGAGTGGGTGACAGCTCACAAAGCCGGGAACCTGGAGCGCACTGCACAGCCTGCAGGCAGGTCAGCAGGTTGCATGTTCTTTCCTGGTTACTCAGTTGCTCTAAACATCTTCCAGGCAGCTTTGGCTGGTTTCTGCTTCTTCAAGGCAGCTGGTCTGGTCTCAGAGTCTGCAGCTTGTTCCCCTGAGAGGCTGCAGCTCAGCTTGGTTGAGCCTTCTTGGCAGCTGGGCTCTTCAGAGAGAGCTCTTCGTAGCTCAGCTTTCTTCTGTCTGAGGAGAACTCTCTGCTTTTATTGTTTACTCTGAAAGGGAGGGGCCTAGTGAATCTGGTCAGTTTCAGAGACTTCCTGAGCTATTTTCAGTTGTTTACCTTAGTTAAATTCCTTCAGGACGGAATGTTTTAGTCTCAAGGAAACTGTTACAGAACTCCCTTCCCCCCCCTCGCCCCTCGCCCTCCCCCCTCTGTTCCCCGTTTCTGTTCACCACCCCCCACACACACACTGTGAATAAACCACATCTGGAACATAAATGGGCACATTTGTAGCTCCACAATGTCAGAATTTATTGAGTAAGTTCACAAGTTACATCAATTTTGTTGACCGCAATTTAGTACTGAATTCTCTTGCTAGCTGTGAGCAACCACAGGTTATTTTAACCCAAAGTTAATTACTAACATTTAACTCTTATAGCATACATTGATCTACACACACACACACACACACACACACACACACACACACACCCCAAATCACACCACATCACACCATTACATAATGATTAAAAAGGGTAAAAGTTCAATGAGAACTACTAGAGGCAGAGGCAGAGAGCTGCAGCATGCAGAAACCAATCACAAAGCTCAGCTGGGCTTCACAGGCTCAGGGCTACTCGAAGGAAGTGCAGGACTTACTCCAGATGCTTGGGATTTCCCTGGGAAACTGTCCTAGTTAGAGTTAATGTTGCTTGTGAAAACACTATGAGCAAAGCAACTTGGGGAGGAAAGGATTTATTTGGTTTGCATGTCCAAATCACTGTTCATCACTGAAGTAAGTCAGAACAGGACCTCAAACAGGAGGAGCCTGGAGGCAGGAACTGATGCAGAGGTCATGGAAGAATGCTGCTTACTGGCTTGCTCCCCCTGGTTTGCTCAACCTGCTTTCTCACAGAACCCAGGACCACCAGGCCAGGGGTGGCCCATCCACAATGGACTGGGCCCTTCCTCATCAATCACTAACTGGAGGAATGCCACACAGGCTTGCCTGCAGCCCATCTTATGGAGGCGTTTTCTCAATTGAGGTTCCCGCCTCTACGAAGACTTGAGCATTATGTCAAGTTGACATAAAACTAGCCAGCACAGCCACACCAAGCAGTGGGGTCATGCTGAGCTGAGACCAAGAGTTCCGTACTTGTCAATTGCTTGACACACATCCAGGTGCGTCAGTGAGATTGTCACCATCTTCATTTGTTGTCCTTGTTTTTATGGGGTCAAGTAGAGGTATTGCACCGTCAAGTGGGTCTTGCGTGTTTAATATGTTCTTGGGCTTGGTTTTTTACATCACGATTTTAATACTCCCACATTCCTAAATGTTCCTAGTTTTCTTTGAGAATTTTGCAGGTAGTTTTGACTTGCATGCCTAAGTTATTTATCCGTCTGTGCCTCATTCTTAGTGCTAGACAGTGACGCTGTCTACACGGACCAACAAGATGTGAGATCATTTAGCCTCTGCATTTGCACTCAGAATCGACTGCTGTGTAAAAGGTATCGCCGTGGGGGAGGCACAGCTTGAAAGTCACTGTTTCACACAGCATGGAGTTTATGTTGCTCGAGGCATCGCCTAAGCCACCTCCCTACTGACTCCTTCCGTTTTGTGTGTTTGTTATTGTGATCGAGAGTGCAGTAAAGAAGCCACCTCAATGGCCACTCCCCTTTGGGAGAAAGGTTTTTATTGTGGATAAGAGAGAGAGAACATCCAGACACATCTGGAAGAGTCCAGAGAGACGCAGCAGCAGACTGGACTTGGCCAGGACTGGGGCAGTGGGGGGGGTGTGTGGAAAAATCATGAGGGTTATAAAGTGGATGAGCAGCTAGGAGCAAGCCTGGGAACTGAAGCCGCCTGGGAGTTTAGGATGGAGGAGGAGGAGAGAAGGACCAAGATGCCAGTGTGGGCTTTGAGATTATAACAAGTAATCGTAAGTATGGCTGGAGGAGCCTGGAAGCCAGCATGGGCTTTGATATGCTCATAGGTACACAGGTACCTGTCTCTCCTGTCAGAGGCATGGAAAATGATTGCTTTTAGCAGGCTGGAAGCCAGTTCACAAGTTCCTGAGGAATGCTGGCTTTTATCTAACTGCCAGAAATCCTTTTTATAGTTCAGCTTGAGCTAAGCCTAGACTCAATTTTGGACCTAGTGAGTGGGCCCACCCTTGTAAGGAGAAATGGAGTACCCTTTTGTCTTAGGGTTTTTATTGCTGTGAAGAGACACCATAACCATGGCAACTCTTATAAAGGAAAACATTTAATTGAGGCTAGCTTACAGGTCAGTCTATTATGGTCATGGTGGAAAGCATAGTGGCACACAGGTAGACATGGTGCTAGAGAGGTAGCTAAGAGTTCTACAACTGGGTCCACAGGAAGCAGGAAGAGACAGTGAGCCACTAGGCCTGGCTTGAGCTTCTGAAACCTCAAAGTCCAACCCTCTATTGACATACTTCCTCCAACAAGGCTCCGCCTACTCCAACAAGGCCACACCTCCTACAAGTGCCATTCCCTATGAATCTATGGAGGTCATTTTTATTCAAACCACCACACCTTTAGACATGATAGCTTGTTTTGTTTTTGAGATGGTATTTCTGGGTATCCCTATCTGAAGGGGTACTTACTATGTAGCCCAGGTTAGCTTTCAATTTTCAGCAACCCTCCTTGCTATAGCCTCTTGAGTTTGGGGCTTACAGGGGTGAGCAAACCACTCCTTTAGCTTTGGTACATGTTTTTAAAAAGTTTTCCACATAATTTTAACAGGGAGTTGGCTTGCAATGCACTGGACTGAACTGCTGTGGGGCATTTTTGGTCGTCTACAGGAACAGAACATATAGAATGAATCTATACACAAACGCACACACAGATTAATTAGGATAGCTTACAGGCTGTGATCCAGCTAGTCCAACAATGGCTATCTAGCAACAGAAGGTCCAAGAATCCAGTAGTTATTCAGTCCATGAGGTTGGATGTGTCATCTGGTCTTAAGTATATGCTGGGGGGCTAGAGAGATGGCTTAGTGGTTAGGAGCACTGACTGTTCTTCCAGAGAACCCAGGTTCAATTCCCAGCACCCACATGGCAGCTCATAACTGTAATTCCAATTTCAGGGGGCCCAACACCCATGACAAAACACCAATGCACATTAAATAAAAATAAATAAAATTTTACAAAAGTATATGCTGGAATCCCCAAGAAGTAGGCTCTAATGCCAAAGGACTTGGCAGTGAAAGTGAGGGCAAGCAGGCAAAGACAGAGTGTCCTATATTTAGGCTTCCAGCATAAGGTGTCACTCAGATCCACCTCAAAAGATCTAGATTAAAAGTATATCTTTCCTCTTCAAAGATCAGGATTAGAAGTGGGTCTTCCTCTTTGGAACAGTCAGCTCTAAATGGGGTGTCTCCATCAAATCCCTCCCATCAGAGCTCAAGGAACCGCACAGAAGAGGAGGAGGAAAGAATGTAAGAATCAAAGGTGATGGAGGATACCGGGAGAACAAGGCCTTTTAAATAAACTGAGCAAAGCTGATACGAACTCACAGAGACTGAAGCATAATGCACAGGTCTGCCTTTGGTCCTCTGTATATTTATTATAGATTTCAGTTTGTGTGTACAGCTTTCAGTGTGTGAACAAGTAGGTCTCTGATCTTGTGCCTTCTCTTGGGCTCTTTTCCATCTGTTGCTTTGCCTCATCCAACTTTGATGTGATGGTTTTTCTTTTATCTTATTATAACTTATTTTGTTTAAAAAATTGGGTCTTCCCACTTTGCTGTGGAAGAATCCTCTTCTATACAGTAAAGATTTGTCATTCGAATTGGTTTAATAAAATGCTGATTGGCCAGTAGCCAGCAGGAAGTATAGGCAGGGTGACCAAACTAAGAATGCTGGGAAGAGGGAGTCTCCAGCCAGATGCAGAGGACACAATATGAGAATGCCACACTGAGAAAAGATACCGAGCTATGTGCCTAAACATAGATAAGAATTATGGGTTAATTTAAGTATACGAGCTAGTTAGTAATAAGCCTGAGCTACTGGCTGAGCTTTTATAAGTAATATTAAGCCTCTGAGTCAATTATTTGCGAAGTGGCTGCTGGGTATTGGGAGTTGCTGGTGGGACAGAAACTTCCACTTACACCACTTAAAATGATTTAATTAAGAAAAACATCCCTTGACCCTAGCTTAGACTACTAGCAATAGTGGAGAGGGTTCTTGAACTGGCCTTCCTCAGTAATCAGATTAGAGCCTTCATCAGTAACTGATGCAAGCAGATGCAGAGATCCACAGCCAAGCACCAGGCCAAGCTCCAGGAGTCCAGTGAAGAGAGGGAAAGAGGGATTCTATGAGTAAAAGGCATCAAGATCATGATGGGGAAATCTACAGAGAGAACTGAAGTAAGCTCATGGGAATGCACGAACTATAGACCGACAGCTGTGGAACCTGCAGGGGACGGAACTAGGCCCTCTGCATAAGGAAGACAGTTGTGTAGCTTGGTCTGTTTGAAGGGCTTCCTGGCAGTGGGATCTGGATCTATTCCTGGTGCGTGAGCTGGCTTTTTAGAGCCCATTACCTATGGTGGGACACCTTGCTCAGCCTTGATGCAGCGGGGAAAGGCTTGGTCCTGCCTCAACTGAATGTACCAGGCTTTGCTGACTCCCCATAGCAGGTCATAGAAGGGGATGGGCGGGGGAGGCTGTGGGGGAATGGGAGAAGGGATGGGAGGGGGATCTGTGATTGGTATGTAAAATGAATAAAAAATTTCTTAAACAAAAAAAGAAAAACATCTCTCATAGATGTGTCCAGTCATTTGGATTTTAGTTAATTCCAGATATAGTCAAGCTAACAACCAAGAATAGCTATCACAAGTCTACCTCTTGTCAACTTAACACACAATTATATCTCCTCATTTTGTGCTTAATTTCCAAATGTAAATAATAACCATGTCACAATTACAACTAACATGATATGACTATCACATATACAATTGCAAATGCATTATAAACTTAGGATATGTGGCAATGTGCCTTGAGAGACATTCTTTTATCATCTCAAACTTAAATATGATAACCACTAATATCTCTTAATTGAAGTCATATTACATGATGAGTAAATCATGGAAAGAAAACACAAATATCTATACAAACATATTAACAAAATATGACAAAACACTCATGTCAACTATAATCCTTGTTTCGACAACCGATTATACAGCCTTAGCTGTATAATATTTATAACTGTTTTCCTCTACTACCGGTTCTGTATTTCCTCCCTGGCACTTTTCCTGGAGGAGTGACCGATCCCTTCACTCCTGACAGGGTTTGTGCCCTTTGTCATCCTGCCTGGATTAGGTTATTGTGGTTTCCCTTGAGTTTAGTCGCAGGACATAGTGGCACAAAGAGACATCCTAAAGCATCTCCTGCACTCCAGACATAACCTTTCTCACCTCCGTTGTAGAGAAGTAATCCAATTTCCCCTTGGTCATCTGGATCAACCACCCCTCCTAACACTGTTACTCCTTCCTTAGCCTACTGGCTTATGGGCATCAGAAGCCCAAAGTGGCCAGAGGGAACGCTGAACTTCTAGTTCAATGGAATGTTTGTTGCGGCTCCTGGCAGGATCACTCTCCATTCCGGAGCCAAAACTTCTAGACCAGCAGAACTTAAGGTCATTGAAAGACAAACAGAAATTTCCCTAGTGGGTCACTAGGGTGGAACTATTCCATTTTCTACCTCTCGATTCCTGGACCCACAGATCTC
Source organism: Peromyscus leucopus (assembly GCF_004664715.2). NCBI lineage: Eukaryota > Metazoa > Chordata > Mammalia > Rodentia > Cricetidae > Peromyscus > Peromyscus leucopus. The sequence continues at coordinate 19,924,913 of NC_051073.1, read as the reverse complement.
GGCTATGGGCAAAACCATACCATACATGGTTTGGACAGTGATTCAAAGCATATATTGCCTTCTGGCGAACCCTGACCCAGCCCTAAAGATTGCTATCACCTCATGAAGTTGTAACTGTATCTTCAAAGGCCACTTCATCTTTCTCTCACGCCAGCTGCTTCAGGAGGGTGGGGATCAAGGTAAGATGAGTGGGTTCTATGATCAGAGAATAAGGCATTCTGTTAAGTCCATGGATGGTGGTTTTGGCAGATCCGTTACATGCAGGAAAGGCAAATAACCAGAGTAAGTGCCTACTCCAATAAGAACAAAATGTTATCCTTTCCATGGAGGAAGTGGTCCAATGTAGTCAACCTGCCCCCCCCACCCAGTTTGCTGGCTGGTCACCCCAGGGAATGGTACCATATCTGGCACTCAGTGTTGGTCTCTGCTGGTGGCAGATCTGACACTCAGCAGCAGCTGTAGCAAGGTCAGCCTTGGTGAGTGGAAGTCCATGCTGTTGTGCCCATGCATAAACCCCATCTCTGCCACCATGACCAGATTGTTCATGTGTCCATTGGACAATGACAGGAATGGCTGGGCAAGGAGGCTGACTGTCCACAGAATGGGTTATTCTATCTACTTGATTATTGAAACCCCCCTCAGCTGAAGTCATCTTTTGATGAGCCTTTAACATGGAACACAAGTATCTTCACATCTTTCATCCATTTGGAGGGATCTGTCTTCATAATTCTTACCTAGATGTTTTTCTCAACAAGTTCCCAATAATGCTCTTTCCATGTCCCTAACCATTCAGCCAATACACTGTCTTCTGCACTGACCAGTTAGGAATGTTAAAAGAAGATGCGGTGGGAAGCATTACCCCTGCATCTTTCAAGTCCTTGATGGTGACACTAATTTCTGCAATTTCTCCAGGGATGTGATGCTGTTTTTGATTCACTATTTTCCCTGGAAGAGGCAACTCTAAGGGTTTCCATTTACCTTTTCCAACCATAACAGCCTCACTCCACTGGGCAGGGAACCTATGCTGGAATTCTGACATCTAAGTATATTTATCCCAATTATATATTCTGGGGCTGGAGGAATAACTGCCAGATGAGTTTGAGGACCCACTGGACCTACTATGATTAAGACTTCAGCCAAAACTCCATTAGTCACCTGACCTTCCCAAGCCCTTACTTTAAGTAGAAGGCCACAGTGTTTTTTGCTTGTTTGTTTGCTTGTTTTTTTGAATATCTTGGAATTGTCACCAATTCAGAACCAGTGTCCAAAAGACCCCAGAAAGTCTGATTGTTTTTTCCCCAGTGTATAGTTATCCTTGTAAAAGGCCATAGGTCCCTCTGGGGAAGGACTACAGGAAGGCTATCAGTAAAATTTTATCAAGGTCCTTCCTAAGGGGAACCTGACCATCCCTTCACAAAAGGGGTTCTGGGTCTGCAAACTGGCTCAAGTCTGGAAATTGGTTCACTGGGTTATATTCCGTTTTGCCACGATCCCAAATTTCCAGTAGGCTTCTTATCTGTTCCATGCCTGGAAACACCATGATTGATTAGTCAGTATCAAAGGTCCATATGAGTCAGGCCTCCATAGAATTCACTTTGCCTGTGCTGACCATTACAGGTCAGGTCATTTTTAGACGCTGCTTTGTCTCTGCTTCCTATGATGATAACTACAATCACCTTGCCTTTGGAGAGTGGGTGCTGCCACCTGGTCCCTGCTTCTTTGGGTGCCCAATTAAACCCACTGCATTTAATTCATCCAACTGAGCAGCAGTGTCTCAACCCTAAGGTCTGGCACAGGGAAAAACACAACAACACAGCTCTTCAAATGTGCTGGTGCTTCTCTCACAATGTTACGTTTTACAGGATTACTGACAGGCATATCTTCTGGACCTTCCCATGGTGGAGGATTAGGCTTTACTCAGTGTACCCACTCTAGCATTGGAACTTCCCTGAGCCATGGGATATCAGGCATCTCCATCTTTTGACAAATGCTTCAGCCAACTGTTCAGACTTTTGACACCTTTGTGAACGGTGCATGCTTCCATATTAAACCTAGCACCCCCATTCAGAGGGCCCACATCAATAAACTCAGCCTGATCCAGTTTTAAATTCCTTTCACCATTATCTTACACCCTTAAAAACCATTCCCACAAGCATTCTCCAGACTTCTGCTTGAATGAATTAGCACACTTCTTAAGCGTTTTAGCTGGGTAGCATACCCCCTCCCGGACTACACTTTTTCCCCTCCTGTAGGAGCTTTTTTAGACTTACGTCTGGTTATATTTCTATCTTAATTATGGTTCTATGACCAAGTTATCACATAGAAAAGAAAGCATTTAATTGGGGGCTTGCCTACAGTTTCAGAGGTTTAGTTCATTACCATCACAGCAGGGAGCATGGCCGCAGGCAGGTTTGATGCTGAAGTAGCAGAGAGCGACAGCCTGATTTATAAGGAGAGGGAGAGAGGAGGGGAGAGGGAGAGGGAGGAGAGGGAGAATATGAATATCTAGCATAGGCTTTTTGAAACCTCAAAGCCAGCCCCCAATGGCACACTTCCGCCAACAAAGCCACACCTACTCCAAAAGGCTGCAGCTCCTAATCCTTCTAATCCTTGCCAATAGTGCTATTCCCTGGTGACTAAGCATTTCAATATATGAACCTATGGGGACTATTCTCATTCAAACCATCACACCAGCCTGTTTTACTTTTTGGTTCAATAAACAATAAGCCATTCCCGATACTCCTTTATTAGCTGCTACTGGATGAGCTCTTCCGATGTGCTCTGCGGGGTGCCAAGCATTTTTTTTTTCTAGGCATGACTTTTGCACCCAGACCCCCAGCTCTTAGCCATCGAACTGGTTGCTTCTATTTTCTATCTCCTGATATGGAGCTCTTGTGAAATTCCACATCTCTATAGTTAAAAATAAACATTATCTGGGAAGAGCAACCAGGAGCAAGCAGCAAGGACAAGCCTGAGGACAACAGCATGCGAGAGCCACGGGCAGGACTGCAGACTCTTGAAATCCCAAATTCCCAAAGGGCCACTCCAGTTCGTTCACCCTACCTAACGCATTTAGCCATTCCCAGCCAGCCTCACTTTTAAAGCTCTCTTGTCTTTGTGGGCTAATTTCAGGGCTGAGGTGACTCATAAACACAAGGAGGAGAAAAGCCCAAAGTATTTGTTAAATCTGGAGCCGCATTTTATGGTTCCAGTGTATACAGGAGCGGAAGAAAAGCCTTTCCTAAGCCGTTCTGCAGCAACCTATCTATGCATTCAAAAAGGAGGCGACAGATTCGCGGAGCTGTCGGATTGCTCAAGGGCACACCGGGGGCGGGAGGCCCGCACTCCTGACCCTGGAATCCAGCGGCTGCTGGCGGGTGGAGGGTAGGAGCCTAGCTCGGTGTCTAGGGAGAGGGAGCAATTCTGGCCTGGAGCCGGCCCCGGGGGAGGGCGTGACTGCAGTTACAGCGGTGAGACTGGCAGGCTGGTTCCCAGTTCACAAAGCAGCGATTTAATCAAGGCAAGAAGGCTGCGCGCGGGGTGGGGGTGGAGGAGCTGGAGGTGGCTCCCAGTGCAAGCAGGTGTAGGGTGCAAGACTGCTGGAAATGGAAGGTTCCCTAGAGGGGGACGCGCACTGCGCCCAGTCTCCATGGTAACGCCAGGGCGCCAACACTGTGGGCTCTAGCCAAAGGGGCTCCGGACTGCTGCCGGAAGTGACGCGTTCACCTGCCGAGCTGGGGCGGGGCGCAGAGGTGCCTTCGCTGCTGCCACCGCCGGGAGCTAGTCGGGAGTGTACCGGGCTCTGGAAAAACCGAGGTCCCCGCCTAAGAGCGTTCACCTGCCAGCTACGACCGGGCCGCCTCCATGGCGCTCCTACTGTGCTTCGTGCTCCTGTGCGGGGTTGCGGGTGAGTGGGGCATCCCTCTGTCCCCGGTCCTGGGCGCTTGCAGCCCGCGGCCTCCCGGGAACAATGGGGCGTGGGGGGAGGGGGCGGCTCAATTTGGGGCGCTGCTGCGGTGGTGGCGGGTGGGCACCCATGCACCGGTGGGGTGGTCTGGGCCGGCCACGCGCGCCACCCGGGAGAGTGCATCTGCCCGGGGAGCCGCGCAAGGGGCGTGGGGCGTCTGGGCGGCAGCGGAGCCGGGACCAGATCGCACCGCAGCGGTGGCGGTGGCTCCTGGAGCGGCGTGCGGGGCGCGCCTCCAGGGCAGCTTACCCTGGGGGACCCACTTTGCTTTATCCGCCCTTGTTTTGTTTCCCGCCTCGGCCCCGGTGTTGGGTCCGCCAGCATTCCCCGATTTCCAAGCTCCCGGCTGCTCGAGTTTTTTAGGTATCGGGTAGTCCAGGCGGGGAGGCTGAATTACAAACGCCATTATTGAGAGAAGACTGAGCCGTTCGGTGTCAATCGTCCTGGCTACCTCTAGGAACGGAGCACCCAAGCTGCGCTAGCCGGGTGGATTTTGGTCTCAAAGAACAGGCTAGCTCGACCGAGCAACCCCTAGACCGGGTATTAGGAAGCCGACGGTGTGAAGCCGGTGTTGGGAAGGAGTTACCTCGGGTTTGTAATGAGTTGATTCATTTTTTTTAAAGACGACGTTCAGGTGGTGAGTTGTGTGGCGTTAGGAATCGCTTATTAACATCTATCAGCTGCCGAACCTCTTTCCGGGAGACGAGAAAAAGGCATTTAGAAAAATGCCTGGACCCCAGGACGCACAAACATTTTGACATTAAGAAATTGCTTTTCCTAAGTGTGTTTTAACTAGTTGATCTCATTGAATATATATACTAAGCATTTGGTAGAATTTTTAAAACCAAATGGATCATAAAAAGGATTCACACGTTCAACTCTAGGAGGCACGCGCGCGCGCACACACAGTGTGGTCACCAAGGATGATTTTGGTGAGGGTCTCCGGAGCTGGGGAGGAGGCTGGGTCGGTGGCAGCTCGGTCTATTGGGATGGCTCTCTGCTTCCTGTTGAAATGTTAATTCCATTGTTGGATGCCACAGCTGTGAACATTACTCATGGGATCACCATTCTATTAACACGTCTAATCTGTGGATCTGAAGCTGTTGCTCCACCTCCACCTTTTTTGATACAGATCTTTTTTTAGGCTTGGCTGAAATTTTCGAAAGTAAATCTCCTGGAAAACATGAAGGGTCATTGAACCAGTCTACTTAGTGTATCCCACCTTTGTTTGTAAGACAAACTCGGGTTGAGTACGTGAGGTTGTTTTTCCTGGAGGACATACATACTGTTTAGTGGTACCACGTCCAAAGCAGAAACTGTAGGAGACTGACCACCTTCCTTTTTTAGTTTTACTTTTTTTGGTAAAGGAATGGGGTATTTTCTTTTTTTTCTGAAATACCTCTTTTATAGTCATTCTTCCTACTAAGGCTATTTTAGTATGCTTAGCCATTCAGTTCATACAGTGGGTGTTAGGGCGTAGTGGACGTATCATTAAAGGACAGATGTTTTCATCTAAACAGGACAACTATTTTCACTCCAGTTTTTGGGCTTAAGAGCTCAGGAGTTCCCCAGCCAACTCCCCCTCCCAAAAAAAATACCCCCCCAACCCAAAATCCCAAACACCTCAGAAACTAATTGATTCATGGCTCTGAGTATTGGCTCTTAGATAAAGAGGTGAGAAGTCTGGTTCATTGCTAACACAATGGACTCATATTTGCAAAATGAGCTTTACTTATTGGATTCTGCAGTGCTATAGACATTGCCTTCCCAAGTTTTTTTTTTTTTTTAAATAATTGATTTTTATTTAATGTTCGTTGGTGTTTTGCCTGCATGTATGCCTGTGTGAGGGTGTCAGAAGCCCTGGAACTGGAGTTATAGACAGGTGTGAGCTGCCATGTGGGTGCTGGGAATTGAACCCAGGTCCTCTAGAAGATCAAGCAATCAGGGCTCCTAACCGCTGACCCATCTCTCCAGTCCAGTCCAGCCCTGCCTGGCCTTTGCAAGTTTTAAAGAGTTTTGTGTTGTCCTGGATGCTGATGGGACTCTGCAAGTCTATTTATTGCCTATGTAGTCCCAAGTCATGATTAGGAGCAGTAGCAGAGCTGGAGCTGTAGTAGTAAGATTAAACTACTGATTAAACAGTTATTAAGCATGCCCCCCTCCCCCACTCCCACCCCCTCAGCAACCAGATCTGGTCTCCAACTTATTGTGTTCGAGGATAACCTTGAACACTTGATTTTCCTGCCTTTTTTTCAGTGCAAGGATTAGGTACTTAGGGCTCAAACATTCTACCAACTGAGCTACATACATTCACAGCCATAAGTGCTACTTTTCTAATGGCTACTGTCTTTTAGGGTCCAAGACTTGCCTGGAACTCACATGTGTAGACAGTAAATTTAGTCTGTAGTCCAAGGCTTGTCTGGAACTCACACGTGCAGACAGCAAATTTCGAGGCAGCCCTGCCTCAGCCTCTATCTGCCTCCTACTTGCTAGATTTACAGGAGAACGGCTCCACGCCTGACTCTCGGGCTGTATACACATTCCTTTAATCTCTCAAGCAGCACTGGAGGGTATGTATTATAGTCGTTTCTATTGTATGGGTAGAGAAACTGAGGCATGGAGTGGTTGTGTAAATTACTGTGCAACAGTCACAGCTGTGCGCTTCCTTCTGCTGTCACTGTGAGATTATACCTTTGAAACTACCTCTTTTCTCTTTGATTACCTCTAATTGATATCCTCAGTTCCAACACGGGTCACCCGTCACTTAGGAGGAACCTGCTGTCGGTCTGACCATGGGTCAAATATTGAAGGCTTTTATGACTAGCCTTTTAATTTCATGATTTTGGTTGAGTGCTTTTGAGTCACTGTAAGGAGTCCAGTGTTTTTTCTGGGCTTAGGAAACACTGTTGGAGGAAAATATTGTGCCTGAATGTACCTCATGTACCTGAAGTAGTTTTGTTTTCGGAGAGTTTCATGTAGTCCAGGCTGGCCCCTAACCAGGGATGGGCTTTGAATTCCTGATTCTTCTGCTCCACTTCCCACGTAGTGAGATTACAGATGGGAACTATGAAGTCCAGCCAGCACCAGTATTTCTTGTCTTTAAAAAAACCTCAGCTGGGTGTAGTGGCACACACCTTTAATCCCAGCAGTCTGGAGGCAGAGGCAGGAGGATCTCTGTGAGTTCAAGGACAGCCTGGGATATATAGAGAGAACAAAAACAAAATGAAACAGTAAACAAAACAAACAAAACCACCCAAACCTAAAACAGCTAATTCTTTGAGGGTTTCATACACATGTATATGATGGATGCATTTGGTCTTATCAACCTCCTTCTAATCTTCCCAGATGACTCCCTTCCCCCGCCATGTCCTCCCAATTTCAGTTCAGTGAGTCCACTCCGTGCTGGCCATGTGTGCATGGGTGTGAGCCATGCTCTGGAGCATGTCCACATGTGCAGGGAGGGAGACCCATGCATTGGAGCATGTCCATGTGCAGGGATGGAGAACCATGCACTGGAGCATGTCCATGTGCAGGGATGGAGAACCATGCATTGGATCATGTCCATGTGCAGGGATGGAGAACCATGCACTGGAGCATGTCCACATGTGCAGGGATGGAGAGACATGCACTAGAGCATGTCCACGTGAGAACCATGCACTGGAGTATTGACAACCTATCAAGGTCAATTTCTTGAAGATAACTGACTCTCTACTCCGGTGGCCTTCAGCTGCCAAAGCATCCTCAGCTATGGGTGAGGAGGCCTCCCCGAGTCCCTCCTCATCTGTGATGGAAACTTGACTGGCTTGGCCTTAGTGCCAGCATTTCAGAAAGTTTGCTCAGTAACGGGGTACTGCTGGTTTTCACTGTACCAATGTGAGTAAAACTTAAAACACCCCGATTTCCAGTCACTTACTAGGCATTTGATGGGTGGCTAAGCCACAGTCAGGTACACCTCAGTTGCTTTGTGTGTGCAGAATAGGTGTACTGAGGAAGAGATTGGTAAGATGTTGATCAGAGGATGTGTTATTTCCAGTGGATCAGAGGAATAAGTTTAGGAGATGTATTTGAGCCCGCTGACCATAGTTAATAACATAGTCTTGAAAATGGCTGAGTAGATTTTAACTGTTCTTACCACAAAAAGTAAGTATGAGGTAATTGTCTATTACATGGCTTGATGGAGTCATGCCAGGGCACACTGGTGTGTCCTCCCTTCCATGCTCCCTCCTCCCTCTTGTGCTCCCTCCTCCTCCTCCTATTGATCTCTGGCTCGCTCTCCTTAGGTAACTTGGACTGTTAGGTAGGCAGGCTGCTTGGCAGTCACCCTCTTGCCTCAACTTCCTGAAAGCTGGGATTAGGGGATTCTAGGAGTGAGCCTCCACACTGCCATCTCACTGTTCTGGTCCAGCCTCTGCTGGGTTTGTGTCTTTGAAATCCCCCAAACCTCGGTTGGATGCTTCCCAGCCACCCGACTTATCCTTCGCTGCTTTCCGCGTCAGCTTTCCCATGGTGTCCCGAATGCGGGCGACCTCAAATCTGTCACTGTAACCTTCAGCTGGTTGACACAACGTGAAGATGCATTCCAACTCAGCTCCCTTTGCATTCTGAACTACTATTTCCCTCTTCTCTCCTTCCCTCCATTTCCACTTCCCTTTCTTTTCCTTGCCCCCGACTCCCATCTCGATTTTTCTTTCATTCTTTCTGAAGTCCCTTTCTGTTGCTAGAGCAGGTTAACCTGAAATGTGCTCTGTAGCCCAGGCTGGCTTTGAACTCACGGCAGTCTTTCTGTCTCAGCCCCCATCCCCCCCAAGTGCTGGGATTATCGACATAAGCTACCGCCCCCACTTGAGTTACCACTGACATGACAGTCAGTTTTCATTTGCATACCTTAGACTTTTCCACGTTGCTAAGTAAACTTTCCATTAATTAATAGATCAAAGGGTCTATTCATTCAAGTATTTATGGCTTACTATATACTGTGCTCAGTGCTAGGTGCTTCTACAATAGTGTATGATATGGCAAATTGTAAAAGGTATCAACAAAGATGTGGGGATTTGCAATGAAGGATATATGGCGTGTCTTGGGGGTTGAGATATAAAATATGTGACAAATACTGTTGAAACCTTTATTGTACATGAGTCATTAAGATGGCCGAGGGTGGGGCCTGAGGTTTTTTTTTGTTGTTGTTGTTGTTGTTAACAAGTGCCATATGATGTCACTGCTGACCATGGTTAGTGGACAGAGATGTAAAGGCTGTTTTGAGAGCTTGGCAGAAAATTATAGGTTGGTCGAGTCAGCCCTGCCCACCCATGATCCTGAGCGGCTGGTGGAGTTGTGAAAGTTCTCGAATGGTAGCGATGCAGTCCTTCTGGAGGCAGGTAGTTCTGCCAGCGCCAGCGTCTGGCCTTATTGGAGCAGGAATGCCCCCTGCAGACACATTGCGGCCATGTTGAGCTTCCCCTTGGGTCTGGCAAGCGTTTTTGGGAGATGTGGTAGTGAAACCTTCTGTCCGATTCCTTGTACGAAAGGCAGAAGAACTTGGAGAGAAGCAGTGCAATTTCTGGCGTGATTTTTGTGGTGGTATCACAGTCTAGGGGGAGAATAAAGAAAAGTGTAAGTGTGTGTGTGTGTGTGTGTGTGTGTGTGTGTGTGTGTGTGTGTGCTTTTTTGAGACAGAGTTTCTTTGTGTAACATCCTTGGTTGTGCTGGGACTTGCTTTGTAGACCAGGCTGGCCTCAAACTCAGAGATCCGCCTGCCTCTGCCTCCCAAGTGCTGGGATTAAAGGCGTGCGCTGCCGCCGCCGCCGCCGCCGCCGCCGCCGCCGCCGCCGCCGCCACCACCACCACCACCACCACCACCGGGCACTGCCGGGCAACTTGTTTGTTTTTTAAAAACTTCATTGTTTATGTGTATAAGTATTTTGCCTGTAAATTATGTGTGTGTGTGCCCCCTCCATACCTGGTAATCTGGGGTACCCAAAAGGGAGTGCCAGGTACCCTGGAACTGTAGTTACTTATTGTGTGGCACTGTGTGGGTTCTGTTTCCAGAACCCAGGTCCTCCTCAAGAGCAAGTACCTGTGGAGCCGTCTCTCCAGCCCTTGACTAGGATCTTAAAAAGACAGGAAGTAACAAACAAACAAATTAAAAACAAACAAACAAGCCAGTAGGGAGATTTTTACAAAGGACTAATCCCAGGAGAGGCAAAGATCAGCAAACCTGAATTGAGGATTGCTAATGAGAGACACTAACTGCAAATAAAAAGGTAAGGTGAAAAAGGAGGTGGCAGAAACGTCATCCCATAATAAGCAGCCCAAGATGAGAACATGGAAGCATCAAGGCGTGATAAGGACAGGGGAGGGGGAGCTAGACGGTGAGGTTGTCCTAGAGATGGATGGAGAAATGAGGCCAGTCCCATTGCCCAGGCCAACGGTTGTGAAATTGGGGTCAATGGATCCCACAAGGACGGTGTCTGTAGTGGTGAGAGAAAAACTGGATTTTAATAGGTCGCCTGGGTGTCCCGTTAGTGGAGAAGAGAAACTGGACTGTGCACATTGCCCCTTTTAGCCCTAATTCCAAAACAGAAAGAAGCCAGCGGATTTTGCTTTTTCTCTCTCCAGATCTAAACATCTTGAATATTGTTCCTCCTGCAGATGAACTCCTGAGCCCTTTGGTTGCTTGGGGGATGACACACTTCTGTCTCATCTCTTACTTCTGGACCTCATCGGTGATGAGCTTACGCCTCTGTATGCTTTCAACCCCGTTTTTCTAGACCCTTCCTCACTCTTTTCCTGTCTTAACCAATTTTTTTGCAGCAGCTGCCTGCGATTACTGACTCTGTCACCTCTTTTCATGTCACATGCTTCTGTGAAGCTGCAGTTGTTGTATACACCAAAGTTACTGCTGTGGCCACATCACACCTTGCCTCTTAAACCTTGCAGCAGAAATAGCTTTATTGGGACTGGAGAGATGGCTCAGTGGTTAAGAGCAGTGGCTGCTCTTTTTTGTTTTTTGAGACAGGGTTTCTCTGTAGCTTTGCGCCTTTCCTGGAACTCCCTCTGCAGACCAGGCTGGCTTCCAACTCATAGAGATCCACCTGTCTCTGCCTCCCGAGTGTTGGGATTAAAGACGTGCATCACCACCACCACCCAGCCTCAGTGGCAGCTCTTCTAGAGGACCCAGGTTCAATTCCCAGCATTTATGTGGTGGCTCACAATCATCTGTAATTCTAGGATCGACCACCCTGTTCTAGCCTCCATGGCACTGCGTGCTCCTGGTGCCTATATATGCAAAATAGCCATACCTAGAAAATTAAAAATAAACCCTGTTAAACAGTCTTCCCCTCTTGGGCTGTTGCTTACTTTCCACCCTGATAATCAGTCTCTTTTCTGTCTTGCTAATCTTGACGGGCTGTCCTCGGTTTCCCACTTGGGCCGTACATGCAGGTTTCCCGGGATGTGTGGTCTCGGCTCGCATGCCTACGCTGACAGCCTCTGGTCTATTTCTCGTCTCTCACGGCCTTTACCCTATCACACCACTCACTCACCAGCCCCACTCAGACTTCACCCTTCCCCGATCTGTATTCCTCCTGACATTAAATTCCTTTTCAGTCACCAGAAATCTCTGGCGGAAGTGTGGGGATTTGACTCTGCTCTCTCATCTGCTCGCATCCCTCCAGCCCTGAGCTGTTCAGGTCCTAACCACAGAGTATCTGTTAAACTTGGTGAAATACCTTCACAGCTGGCCTTGCTTAGGTGAACTTTTCCCTGTGCTCCAGGCCGATCCCTCTAACACCAGGCACACCTTATTATGACTGTTTTTTTTTTTTTTTCCTCGCCAGACTGATTCTTTCATGAGATAAGGTACTGTTTATGCCCTCGCCAGCTGACATCGGAACTGTGCACATTCACTGGCCATGTGCCGGAAGGTCTGCAAGACACTTGGGAAGGACCTAGAGTAGAAAGAGTGTTTGAAGGTCAGAGGTGGTGGGTGGAAGAGCTGAGGGAGGCCGGGCCGGGTCTCCCACCTGGCCAGCTCTGGGTCAGCTCTGCCTGGGTGGTCAGGAATGGAAGGAGTCAGTTTCTACTGCAGCTCAAGCTTTGGGATTCTGTGTCTCGTCTGTTCTTTTCCTCCACTGGCTGCCACGTTTCCCCAGTCCACACACAAGCCATTATCAGGTGAGAACTGATATTTTTGTGAGTAAATAAAGGAAAGACTTAAGCTGGGGCTGTCGACTGTGTTCGTTCAGTGGTCAGAAAGTCATGGATGTGAACGCTGAAATAATAACCGGCAAATAAGTAGCAGCTAACCAGAGCGAACTTAGAACCTTCCTTGGCTTCTTGGTTTTCGTCTTAACTTACACTCACTCCTTAGGAAAAGAAATCCAATAGTCTAAAACAGTGGTTCTCAACTTGTGGGTCCAGACCCCTTTGGGGTTGCATATCAGATAGCCTGCATTATCAGATATGCACATTACTGTTCATAATAATAGCAAAATTACAGTTATGAAGTAGCAATGAAATGATTTTATGGTTGGGGATGGATCATCACTGTACTAAAGAGTCACAGCACTAGGGAGATTGAGAACCACGGCTCTGAAATGATGGTTAGATTGGTTTTTAGATGTAGATTTTCTTCTTGAAGCTGGAGAGAGAGAGAGAGAGAGAGAGAGAACACAGTCAGTAAAAGTGCTTGGAATGCAATCATGAGTCCCCAGAACTCATAAACAGCTGGATGTAGTGGCATGTCCTTAGAATCACAGCACTAGGACAGGAATATCGGCCGCTCCTTGGCTGGCCTAGCCTCCATGGTGAGCTCCCAGGCCAAGAGACTGTCTCAAAAAAGCCACGGTGGATGGTGCCTGATTGTCCTTTGACCTCCACATACATATATATCTGCATACACGTGTACCTGTACACACATGTATACACATGTACGAAAGGTGTTTTCTATTTCCTTATTCACAGTGTCTTGTTAGGTCTCACCTCTCCTGAGTGATGGGATCACAGAAATCTACCATGGTGTCTCTGGAGTTAGATCATTTCCTAGAGACTAGGGAATAAAGAGGAGGAAGCTTTCCAACTTCTCTTTCTTTTCTTCGTAATTTCTAAATTGGGTTGAAATTACAGATGGAGGAACTGAGGAGTGTGGGTGCTCCCCTTGGCACAGTGATACGATTTCTTCAGGAAGCTGGAACCAGCCTCATGGTTCTTCCCGGACTCTGTTACTCCTGTTTTCTGCAGATTTACTTTTTCTAGCCCATTACTGACTCCTGGCTAATGGAGAACAAAGTTAAACTGGTTTTCCATTGAGTAACAGCGGATGATGAAGGGGGAGAAGGTAACTGTGGAGGAGGCCAAGAAGGTAACATTGTATCTCCGATGTTTTCCGGCTTGGTTCTGGAACCTTCCTCCTTTCACTCTTAGCCATTGTGATTTGGAATAAGGGGTTGGCTAGGTTAGAGCGCAGTCCTTAAAGGGCTCGACTGGAGTCAGCAGTGTTTGCACTTGGTTATAATTGAGAGGGTGCTTGGAGAAGACTGCTTCCTGCTCCCTTGCAGGAATGGAAGGAAGGGAAACCATGGTGGTCTGTTTGGGGGGTTTATTGTTATCACTGTCAGGGTTCAGTGTGTGTTCTTTAACCATGGCGGTCTGTTTGGGGGCTTTATTGTTATCAGTGTCTGGGTTCAGTGTGTGTTCTTTAACCATGGCGGTCTGTTGGGGGGGGGTTATTGTTATCAGTGTCAGGGTTCAGTGTGTGTTCTTTAACCATGGCGGTCTGTTTGGGGGGAGTTTATTGTTATCAGTGTCAGGGTTCAGTGTGTGTTCCTCAGTGTTTGAGAAAAGGGTTTGGCACAGTTAAGTGAACTAACATGCACATAATGAGGAAATACAGATGTCTTTGGGAACAAGTCCATTTCCCTGACATGAAAGATGTTTACACTACAAGAAGGAAAGAGACACGTGGATACTGTTGCACCTTCTGAAGACACAAGTGTGCTTTCCTGGGAGCTTTCCAGGTTTCCTGAAGAACAGATAGATGCCTTGACTCACAGATGACCCTCTGTCAAGGACTGCTAAGGGATATCCAGAAGCTGGGAGCCAAATGCCATGAGTCCTGTCTTTGCCAAGTCCTTAGAGTGAAGACCATCACCAGTGTCTTCAGACTTACAGAAAAGAATGTTTTGAATTTGAAAACCAGGAAGTCCCCGTGTTTTCAAGTGGGCTAGACATAAACTTTCACCTTGTTTTGTGCCGGGGGAGGGGGGTGTTGTAGTAAGGAGTGAGGAGACTGTACTTGTTCGCTGCAGACGTGATCAGTTCAAACCAGCCTAGAGCCGGGCGGCAGTGGTGGTGCCCGCCTTTAATCCCAGCACTCAGAGGCAGAGGCAGGTGGATCTCTGAGGCCAGCCTGGTCTACAGAGTGAGTTCCAGGACAGCCAGGGCTGTTACACAGAGAAATCCCGTCTTGAAAAAAGCAAAACAGAAAACAAACAAAACAAAACAATCTAGACTGCATTGAGTCTGGGATAGAGAAGTGAATATACCCTGTTTCTGTTCTGTTCTTTGATGTGGTCTCAGTGTGTAGACCAGGTTGGAGTTGATCTTCCTGCAACCAGCCAATCACAGCCTCTGGAATTCTGTGCCTGCAGGAATGTGCCACCGCTCAGGGTTCCTTGTTTTTGAAAAACAATTTTATTTGAATCTAGTCTCTTAATAGCTTTGGGATAAGAAGGACATCTATCATTTGAAGTTATTGGAATCAAAGCTTTCATCCAGTTCACTGTGGCCATGATTTCCGTCAGTGCTGTGCAATGGAAATGGGAATGCATATTACATATGCTATTAGAAATTTTCTTTCAGCCATATCTAAAAAGATAAGGGGAAGTTGAGAGTAACTTTTAATCTGATTTATATAAAACACATTTCATATATGATCAATTAAACAAAATTTGCTTAGTGTCTCTATTTATAGCTCATATTTCAGCTTGCATTAGGCACTTGTCCAGAAGTAGCTGGCAGTTACCATACTGGCCAGCATAGAACTAGAATGCAAAGTGATACTTCTGTAGTCAGCCCTAGGATGAACACCTGCTTTGAAAATGCACAAAGCACTGTGTCATCAAAATTAGCGGAGTATGGCTTTGGATTGTTCTTGTGGTTTTACCTTTCATATAATTATGCGTGTCACATAGTATTTTCTCTTGGCAGTGAGCTAAATAAAGTCTCTTGTTTCTTATTCAGTTTCTTTTAATCGTCAGCAATTGTTACATGCATACAAAAATATGTCAGCACCCCTTATTTGATGATTATGAACATTACACATTTTACATGGAAGACAGAAAAAATAAAATATGTACACAAAAATTACTGCCTGAAACTTGCCCATGGAGGAAAATAAATGCATTTGTGGAGAAGTGCCAAATAAACAGGATACAGTGACCCTAGTAATGGAGGAGGGGGAGTTTGAATTCACTTTGGGACATTGGGAAGACTTTTATACCATGATTAAAGCAGATAAAACTATACCAGTTTAGACATGCGTATCACAGAATGTAAGTGACCGATTCTGTACCGATTTGCTATTTTTTTTTAAATAAGATGAAAGAAACACTATATACTGATTTTAGTATGTCCATTTGTTAAGTTTCTTATTTCATTCCAATGTTTTCTTTACTGTTTTTGCCAAGTAGCTTCTTTCCAGGCTTATGTTAATGAAAAAGGAAGAGAAGTGGGCTGAGATTTTTATGAGCAAGGAGGCAAGGAGGTTTCCTAAAATGGAGCGATATACATAGCATTTCATGAAGGTGATAAAAAAATATTCACCATGGCAACCATTCTACTTTTACCCACAGTGCATTGCATTTGTTTTGTCAGACACGTTTGAAATTAGCAGCTGTGTAGTGGTGACCAACGGGAAGACAGTGTCCTGCTTCGATAAGAAAGGGCTGCAGTCAGTGGTCAGAGGCGAAACATCAATGCAGCCTTTCAAGAGAGGGTCTTTGTGAGGGATTGCGAGAGGGAGGGTCTCAATCCAGTTCAGCCCTGCTTACATCTGCGTGCTCCTGGCCTGCCTTTCTTCCCATGGTTATTTACGTTTTCCGTATTCCTGGATTCTAAATTCTCTATTAAATATTTGTTACAAGCAATCTCAGTTCCTGCGGAGGTTTGAAGGAAAGAATGTGTATTTTTTGCTGAGGTGTTGCGGTGGGCTTCGGGGGGTAGAAATGGAGCCACCGTTCTGGGAGGGAGATGTTTTCTTCTTTAATTTCTTGCACCCCGGTGTAAACTTAGCTGTAGTAGTACTGTGTAAATTTCCAGTCTTTCGGGTGTCTTATGTGTTTCCAGGGTTTTGTTTCTCTGAGGATTTCATCCTTAAGTCTGAGCGTTCTATGGCATGCTTCCCTTTTTACTCTACTTTCCTGTCTTTCCTGTTGACTGACAAGCATGCTCAACATTTCTCATTTCAAACAACCTTTACTTGGACAGCATCTCAATCTGTCTACTGTTTTTGTCCTCTTCTCGGAGGCCCCGTTCCTCAAAATCATGGTCACTTCCATTTCTCCTTGGACCCTCTAGGCATTCTCGTCAGATGTATCCCAGTCTACATCCACAGAGCTAAGCTGGAGTGGACCTAGTGATCATCAAAACCAGTGGATACATTTTAGTGTTGCTCCTTTTCCTAATAAATGTTGAGTTCTTTCTGTTTGGAAAACCCTAGTACTAAGTGTTATAGATAAAAGACCCAGAGGGGTCTGTATCCTAATAGGAGGGATGGGTTTGGTCCATTCATTTGTTATATACTGTGCTGGCTAGTATTATCTCAACTTGACACACAAACTAGAGTTATCTGAAAGGAGGGAGCATTGAGAGAATGCCTCTGTAAGATAGGGCTGTAAAGCATTTTCTTAATTAGTGATGGATGTGGGTGGGGCCATCCCTAGGCTAGTGGTCCTGTGTTGTACAAGAAGGCAGACTGAGCAAGCCATGTGGAGCAAGCCAGTAAGCAGCACTCTTCCATGGCCTCTGCTCAGCTCCTGCCTCCAGGTCCCTTCTCTGTTTGAGTTCCTGTCCTGACTCTCTTCAGTGATGAATAGTGCTGTGGAAGCGAAAGCCAAGTAGAATCTTTCCTCCCTAATTTGCCTTTTGGTCATGGTGTTTCATTGCAGCAATAGAAACCCTGACTAAGACTTATATGCATGCACCACCATGTCCAGTTTATGGCATGGTGGAGATCTAACCCAGGGTTTCCTGCCTGCTAGACAAGTCCTTTGCTAACTAAGCACCTATAATTCTCACCTGACATGGGCTTTTAAGATGACAGTGCATTGTCTACTGCCCTCTGTTTATTGAAGAGAGAACACCGGTTTGTGTTGGAGCTTGTCCTTTGAATATTTTTTCTGTGTGTCTGTGTGTGAGTGTATGTGCCTGAGAGTTTGGAAGCATTGGATACCTGGAGGTAAAGTTCCAGGCAGTTCTAAGCTGCCTGACAAATATGCTGGGAATGGAACTCTGGGCCTCTGGAAGAACAGTATGTGTGTTGTTGGTTGTTTTTATTCTTTACTCTTTGGGGGGCCCACCACCCAGCTCCCAAACAAATCACATGGAGACTTATTCCTACTTACGGATACCCGGCCTTAGCTTGGCTTGTTTATAGCCAGCTTTTCTTAAATGATCCCACTTATCTTTTCCCTCTGGGCTTTTATCTTCCTCTGTTCTCTATACCTTTCTTCACTTCCTACTCTGTGGCATGCTGTGTAGCTGGGTGGCTGGCCCCTGATATCTTCCTCTCCTCCTCCTTTTCTCATTCCTCCATCTTCCCTTCCTAGATTTCTCCTTCTCTTTCTGCATGTCAGCCCTGCCTAGTTCTCTCTCCTGCCTACCTATTGGCCATTCAGCCCTTTATTAGACCAATCAGGTGTTTCAAACAGGCAAAGTCACACAGCTTCACAGAGTTAAACAAATGCAACATAAAAGAATGCAACACATCTTTGCATCATTGAATAAATGCCTACAGCATAAACACATGTAATACATCTTCAACTAATATTCCACAACAATATGTGTTCTTAACCACTGAGCCAACTCTTCAGACCCTGGTCTAGCCTTGTGTGTGCATTATTTTATTTGATCCTATAGTGATGTAGGCATTATTACAATTTATTAGTCCATTTTCCAACACAGGTCTCACTGCACAGCCCAGGTTGGCCTTGAACTCACAAATATAGACTAGGCCAGTCTCAGATATATGGTGATCCTCCTGCCTCAGCCTCCTGAGTGCTGGGATTTAGGAATATACCACTGTGCCTACATGGCATTGTTACTATTTATTTTCATCTTAAATGTGAAAACATCTAGTCACCATGAGACTATAAATTGCTTACAGGCAATTTTACAAGCTGACTTTGAGTTTGAACTCAGATCTGACCTTGCAGCCCTAACTGTGGTAAGTTGCTTCCGTGATTCAGGTTGTCGAGAGGTAGAGTCTGAGCTGCTAAGCTCTTGTCATGCTGATGGCAGGAGGGAGAAAGGGATGATGGCAGGCGTCTTTTTGGTCGATGATGGACTACACTTAGAGCACATTTAATACTGAAATAGATAATTTAGTTCAACGCCTTTATGCCTGAGACCCAGAGAGGCGACTTGTCCGAAGTGACCCAGACACAGCTCTGTGTGTATGTGTGTGTATGTGTAGACCAAATTTGACAACAGACTACCAGTCCTCTTATTTATTTGTCTGCTAAAAAGAACAATCCACCTGGACTCTGAACCACTGTACTCTGCCTGAAGTCCTGCTTGGAAGTTTAGTGTAGGGGTTGGGGAGATGACTCAACAGTTAAAAACGGGCGCTGCTGTTGCAGAGGACTCAAGTTCAGGTCCCAGTATCCATGTCTGTGTGGCTCATGACTACCTGTAACTCCAGCTCCAGGTATGCGATACCCTCTTCTGGCCTTTGTGGGTACTACAGTCAGGTATACAAACCCATACTCAACATCAGTCACTCTCATGTACAAACCCACACACACACTCACATCACTCACATGTATGCATGCACACAATTAAAAATAAAGTATCAATTAAAAAAGAAGCTTAGTATAGAAGAGGGTCCGCGCATATTTCAACCCCTCCCCCACCTTGCAGATCAAGAGGGTTTCTGATGATGGACTAGGCATTTTGGTTGTAGTAGAGGATCCCTGTTCAGTCCCCTCCTCCATACGGGTTGACTGTGGCTGAGATGAAGGCAACCACATTGATTTGTATTTTGCTGCATTCGAAGTTAAGCTACGTCTCAATGCCTCCGATGCTTTGTCAGATGGAGATACCATGAATATCTCTGTCGTGGAGTTGTTAGTGAGAATTCAGAGTTCACCTCTAGATCAGTGGTTCTCAACCTTCCTAATGCTACAGTGCTTTAATAATACAGTTCCTCATGTTGTGGTGATCCCCAGCTATAACATTATTTTCACAGCTGCTTCATAACTGTAATTTTGCTACTGTTATGAATCGTAATGCAAATATCTGATATGCAGATGGTCTTAGGCGACCCCTGTGAAAGGGTCGCTTGACCCCCAGGTTGAGAACCTCTACTATAGAGCATTTTGAAAAGTGCAAAGCATTTAACGGGTCCTCTTCCTGTTTATTAAGATGATGCTTTTGAGCTGGGTTTTGTGGTGTACAGCTACAGTCTTGGCACCCAGGGTCTAAGGTAGGAGGGTCTCAAGTTCGAGGTCAATTTGAGCTACACAGTGAGACCCTGTCTCGAAAAGTCACCTTCCCTTGCAAAAGATGGTGGTTTTCATCCCACCATATTTCCTGGGTACTGGGTAATTCAATTCTCCTTGGTGTGGGGTGTCAACCCCTGCTGTTGATAAAATGCCAAGTACCCTTGTGCTAGTTCTTATTGTTGCAAATTTATCTATTAACTTTCTTATCTCAGCAGATAGAAGTGATAATTGAACAACTAAAATATAGCAACCCCCACTCTCATAATTTCTACTTCCCTATGAGTGATTTCTTCTCCCCCACAGCAACATACAAAGGACCAATTGAAGTAATTATATTAACACATTTAACCACTCCCCTGCCGATCTACCTCATCTCCTTCCCTCCCTCCTCTTCCTCAGGACAGGTCTCTGTTCAGCTTGGTGTGACCTGAAATTCCTGGTACGGCCCAGGCTGACCTCAAACTCCTGATGCTCGAGTCTCGGCCTCTGAAGTTCAGAGGTTGCATGTGTGTGCTGGGACTGCATGTGTGTGCTGGGTCTGCATGTGTGTGCCGGGACTGCATGTGTGTGCTGGGACTGCATGTGTGTGCTGGGACTGCATGTGTGTGCCGGGATTGCATGTGTGTGTGCCGGGACTGCATGTGTGTGCCCCACTGCGCCCAGCCTAGCCCAGCCCAGCCCAGTCCCCACCCCCTTCCTTTCTTCTCTGGTAGAAAAGCCGGGTCAGTCAGGTGACTTTCTAAGCATTACTAATCCCAGAGGAACTTCCTGGCAAGACGGTTGGCACAGGTTGGTGAAACAGGAAGGAATCGATCCCAAGAGCATAGATCACAGCTTTGTTTTGGCACAGGCCTGACTTCTCTGTGATTTCTCCACCAGTAGCAACTCCGTAGTATTGGTGACTAAACTACAAAATTCTGCTTGTCCTTATTAGTCACTTTAATATGTGGGTTGCTGGTTGGTTTAATTTCCTTCTTGAAGTTAGGCCAGAGAGGCTTCTTCTCGTTGTCTTTAAAGTCGCTGTAAAATCCAGCGACGTCTCCACAGGATGCTCTGAAAGGGAAGTTTCGGGTGATGGCTGACCTTTCACATAAGCACATTGTGTAATAGTTTTTGAAAAAAACAGACCCCGACTTTCGGGAAGTGAAACGAAAATGCCAGAGTTATCAATCTGAAGATCCACGATCTTCTAGAAAAGGGGACTGCCGCCCTGCTGAGGGATATCTCAGCGGGATCACTGCAGGGCGAGCGCAGCTGGCCTGACATTGCGCAAACCCGTTCAGGTCCGAGCAGGTTTCTGATTTTAAGGGAGTTAAGGCTGTGTTGATGGTGGAGGAAGAAAGGAGGACATAAAACCACTCTTTTGAGTTCTCCCACACTGGAAGAGGCATTCTGTGCCAAGGTGGCTAGGTGAGCCAGCTTCCGAGGCCTGGGAGCTAAGAACGTTATCAAATTGTCTGGCATGGGAGGCATTCTGTTAGTAACATATGTTACTTCCTCCCGAAGAACAAGGAACGGTGTCTGTGTGCTGCCAAAGAAAAGTAAAACAGAGTTGGTGATTGTTACAGAACTTGATTTAAAAACAGTATTTCCAGCTGTTCTGTCTTAGGACGCACACAACTGTAATGCATGCATTTCACAGCGGCACCGGCGGCTTTCTGTGCCTGGCCGTCTTGGCATCTCCACATTCTGTATCATTATTGCTCCCATCATCTTCTCCAGGCATCTCCTCTTCCATCCTTGCAGGGACCTTCTGACGCCTGGGCGCTGGGAGGTGCAGCAGACGACCCTCCAGGTCTTTTGGGGAAGGGCCCTTAGTTTGACCTCGTCTCTTTTTATCAGCCCCGTTGGCCTTTTGTTTCGGCAAGGTGGCCGTGGCGAGGATGGGTGCAGAGGAAGGGTTAGTTTGTCTCCAGTCGATGGGGCTGCTGTGTCTTCTCTTTTACTGTGTTTTTTAACTGTATGGATGACGGTGTAGACACCTAACACTCGGTGAGAGATTCTACTGACAGATGAAACCTACCTGTCTTGAAAAACCAAAAAAAAAAAAACAAAACAATAAAACAGCAACCATGCCTGGAGTGGCACACCCCATTATTTTATTCATTCATTCATTCATTCATTCATTCATTTATGGAGGCAGCGGCAGGTGGATTTCTGTGAGTTCATGGCCAGTATGATCTACAAGTGAGTTCCAGGACAACCAGGCTGTTACACGACGAAACCCTGTCTCCAAAAAAAAAAAAAAAAGCAAAAATACAAAGCAACCACCTTCAGGACATGGTTGACATTTCTCTAAAAGCAGGCTCCTAAGTGAATTCTTTATAACAGTTGACATTAGAGTCATTCCCAAGAAACTAAATAAACATGGGAGATGTTTGAAAGCTAAGAAACATTTATTTATTTTTTAAACAAAATTTCAATTTTGCGAGATTTCCCTGAGTCCATGACCAGCATGGACGACAGAGGGAATTGTGAAAGTCCAGAGCAAGGGCTGGGAGTGTAGAGTTGGTAGGATGTTTATCTAGCATGTGCAGTGCCCTGGGTTCAATCCCCAGCACAGCATTAATGGGGTGTGATGGGGCACGCCTGTAGTCCCAGTTCTTAGGAGGTGGAGGCGGGAGACGCTGGAGTTTAAGATCATAAGGTCACTCTCGGCGGTGTGGGTGAGTTCCAGGCCAGCCCAGGTGATATGAGACAAAAAACAAGAACCGCCCAACCCCAGATGTTTTGCTCTTGTGGTAATATTTTGAAAATGACTAGATTTTGGAGTGAGACCTGCCTGAGTGCTTACTTTCCTTTTGCTTTATTTCCTGGGACACCCCAAAGACAAGCAACTTTTCCTCATCTCTTCCAGAATAACTTCCCATAAAAGTTTTCTCAATACCGTCTCTCGTGTTAAATAGTTGTATGTAAAGTAAACACATGTTCGTTTCTTTCCAGGTTTGCTAACATTTCCTTAAAATAACAAGTGTTCTGTGTCTAAGCATATGACCCGGCTTGCTCGTACTGGTCCTTTCTCTGTGTCCTCACGGTTTTCCCAATTCCGCAGCCTTGTGCTTTTCCAGGAAGGTCTGATGGTCCCCACTTTCATCCTGATCCCTCTTTATTTCACCTACCTCGGTTCAAATCCCCCTCCCCACTGCCAGTGTAGCAGCTTTAAGTACGTGCTATGTCCAGAGAAGACTGAGGGAGATTTAGGACGTATCCTCTGGTGATGTGGCTCCGGGGCATGGGTAAGTACGTGAAAATATGTGCTTCAGGGAAGGACAAACAATTACCTAGAATGAAGGAACTGGATAAGAGGAGGAGACAGCAGCTGACACTCACTGCCTGTGGGGATCAGGGATGCTTGAGGGAGGAGGTGACAGGTTAGATGCACTCTCGTAGGAGGTAGGAAAGTGAACTAACATGGTGTGTTCTGCACCTCAGTCCACCCTTTGTATCTTCTGGGTTATTTTTCTAGGGACAGCAGATTAGGGAGTTTGTCTGTGTATTCCTTCTGGGGACCCTAGACCAGGAAGTTTCCCTGATGTCTTCCATCTTTAGTAGAGAGTGGACTCATTCGCACCCCCTTCCAATGCACTTATCTTGTTACTTGTCCCCCTTGTTTTGAAATGTACCACCTTTCTTCTGTAGTTGACCCTCCGTTCCCCTTCTCTAATTCAAGCATACTTTGTGCCAGTGAGCTCTCCTCCTCCTCCTCCTCTCAGTACCTCAGATTTATGATCTGCTTATCTCTAGACATCCAAAATTGATGTTTTATTCTGCTGCACCAAGTGCTTTCTTGATTAATTAGACTGCAAAATACGTTATGTAGTTGCGGATTTCAACAGATAGCCCCTCTTAACACCCAGATAAAGAAGAGACCCGATGAGCCACTGCTCGAATTCTACACGACTTGGTCTTTTAAATGTCCACATGAGCCACCAGTGGTCAGACTTCATTTGGCGGTATAGGCAAAAGCAGAAGACACATACACTTCCAAACATTTCTTGTGTCTCTTCAGTGACACACAATGTCATTCGCTGCTGACTTCTGTCTGAGTGCCTGGAAATCGGCTGTGCTTAAAGACCAGTGATGGTCAATGATTTTCGTGGCCCATGGCTTTAAAAGTGAGAAGTGAAATGGTCACTGAGGGTAGAGAGTGGCAAGGCCCCAGCCTGAGACAGTGTGATAAATGCTCATGGTGGTATTCTCATCAAACCAGAGTACACCTGGTTCAACCTGAACAGACACCTCCTAGTTCAGTCCATATATGGGTATAAGAGATGGTCTTTAGAAGAAGTGACCAAATAAAGAGGGGAGCAGAGGAAGAATCCTAGAGTCTAAGTGCTTGGTAGAGGATGTACTATACTGCAGAAGTGAGTCGCATCAGAAATGGTTGTCTAGCCCATCTTTTAAAGCCACTGGTGACTTGTACCTTACTCATTTAAAACTGTTGTATGTACAAAGGTATCTCAAGCAGTGTTTTTGTTTCCTGTTCCTGAATCCTTGGGCTTTATTTCATCCTTTTTCCTTCTACCAGGGCTCCTATTGCCTTCTGTTGTGGCCCTCTACATCATACACTAGCGTTAATTAAGTGGCAATATTATTTGGTATCAACCCGATTTCCTGTGAGAAACAGTGTGGTGTCAGTGCCCGTTGTGTCTATTCTGCAGAATTTATAAGGGATAAATCAGATAATTCACAGCTCTGAATGATGCCTGACTTATAGGAAATTAATAAAGTATAATTAAATAAACTTATTCAAGTTCCTCTGTGTCTTTGTGGACATAAATTATTTCATGCTTATCTGGAAGGACCATCTTTAGATGGTCCTGATGATGCGTTGATTTGGCTTGTGAGTTCTCAATATGTTCAGATCATACTTGAGATTTTTTGTTGTAATAAACAGCTCGCCTCTTCCGTGGATCTTTCTGAGGCACTCAGCCTGTATTCGTTTCTCCCGGCTGCCATAACAGGATACCGAAGAGGATGGCTTAAGTGAAGAAACTTGTTTTCTCACAGATCTGCAACTAAGAGAGCCAGGGCCAGGGAGGCAGCCATTTTGCTTTATGCCGAGGAGCCTCCCTTGGCTTGGGGGCAGGTATCTTCTCATCTCTGCCTGCACAAGACGGAGAATCAAGATGACTCTTCCTCCAGTGCTCAGCTCAGATCCTTGCCTCAAAGGCTGTATTTCCAACGTCACAAAACAGCATGTTTATACTCAAATTGTGGGAGCATTCAGTAGCCTCGTTCTCCAAGCATTTAGTATGAGTGTCCTGTTTTTATACATTGTGTACTTAAAGCCATGTTCTTTTTGAACGATCGGATTTGACTAAATGATTGGGTAAATGAAATGGAATCCAAAGGGCAATCTTTAATTAATTAATGTGAGTGAGATTCAGTTTTACCACCTCAAACCAAATCTGGTTAGGTTTCTCTTTGTTGTTGGAGGAGACTGCTTCCACCTGGTGTATTTGCTGTAGATCTTTATCTTGGTAGATGATCTTGGGTTTATTACCCAACTTTCCTGCTCATTTTTTTTTGGGCAATGCGATTGCTTTCAGATGTTTTCTTGCTTTGTAGTACTTCAGGGAATAACGTCCTTGGTCGATCATGTCCTTGCACACTGAAATCTTCACTATAGGAGTTTAGCCACAGTTCCTAAAAAAACCCCGCACAAACCCGTTTCCCAGCTCTCCTGTTGTTTCCAAGATAAAGGAGGTAGTGCTTCACTTTCACTTCCTCGCAGTTTTTAATGTTTCATTAGTCTTGGCTTTTTACTAAAACCCTTTTTGGTTTTGTTTCTTGTGGTTGCTGGGAATCAAGCGCAGAGCTTTGCGCATGATGGGCACCGCCGTTGCCCTACCATTGAGCACAGTTCCGGCTCTTGGGTTTTGAGACTGAATCTCCCTGCGTAGCTCAGGCTCTCCCTGAACTTGGCATGAAGCCTAGGCTAGCCTCAAACTCTCTGAGCTTCCAAATGCTGGGATTCTAGGTGTGAACCTTTATGCGTGGCAATTGTTTTTTAAACACTGCCAATGTTGTATGTGGAATACAATGTCACATTGCTTTAATTTATATTTCTGTAGTTCTTTAATTACAAATGTACATTTAAAAATAGATTACAGTTTAAGAACTGTTGGAAATACAAAGCAAAATTGAATACAAAGTACAAGGAATTCTCTTATACCTTGGGCTTTTTTTTTTAAAACGTAATTTTTATTAATTGATTCTTTGGGAATCTCACAGCATGCACCCCAATACCACTCATTTCCTAGTCCTTCCATCTCTGCCCTAAACCCTTGTAGCCTCTCCCACAAAATAAAATTAAAAAATAAAAAAATTAGCCGGGCGGTGGTGGCGCACGCCTTTAATCCCAGCACTTGGGAGGCAGAGGCAGGCGGATCTCTGTGAGTTTGAGGCCAGCCTGGTCTCCAAAGCGAGTTCCAGGAAAGGCGCAAAACTACACAGAGAAACCCTGTCTTGAAAAAACAAACAAACAAAAGTAAATAAATAAATAAAATAAAATAAAATAAAAATATATGTGTATATATAAATGCATGTGTGTATATCTACATATCAGTTCGATTCTCCTTGCCCGCCTTTCCATCACATATTCAATTGTTGTGGCATTGGGAGCCAAGTGTCACACAGCATACCTTTTTGCCCAAATGGCTTTACTTGGAAATGTTCGTTGCAGTGTGTTATTGGTCTGGTTCGAGGCCTCTGGCTTCTGGTGCACCATCACATACTGGACCCTCACTGAAACTCCTCTCAGATATCCTGCCCAAGTCATGGAGATCCTGTGACTATCATTCTGTCGGATCGGTCACTTCACAAGCTCCAGCAGGTCATTGACGGGGTAGATGTTGGGGAGTGCTAACTCAAAACCCTGGATGTGGGCCTGGGTGTTAGTTGAGTTGGTCAGTCTGGGCCTCCACTGGAACAGCCCCCCTCAGGCAAGGGTCAGGGCCAGCTCTCCTGCACCCAAGCCACCACCGATACTACTACTCTGCCCCTGGCAGAGGGACAGGGTCAGCTTCCCTGTGAAGGATGGGGTCAGCTCTCCTCCTGCAACCTTGGCCTTATTTTACACAGTACGGTCTTCACTGCTTTCAGCATCCCCTGACTAAAGGATGCCTATGTTCCACTCCCCTCCCCGCCAGACACACACACAGGGGTTCCCTGTAGCAGCCTTGACTGTACTGGAACTCACTTTGCAGACCAGGATGGCTCAAACTCACGGAGATCCGTCTGGCTCTGTCTCCCTAGAGCTGGGATTAAAGGTGTGTTACCATAAGTTCTGTTTATCAGCTACAGACAAAAGAAGTGTCTCTGCCATCGCAACATCAGGAAGAAGAGCTTGGCAGCTCCAAGAAACCCCTGCGCCCCTCCATCCCTCTCTCCTCTATAATCGTCTTTTTTTACTGGGTTAAATTGTTCCTTTTGTAGAAAGTCATGTGGCTGTAATCAAACAGAGCATCACCTTTTCCATTGACTTCTTTTCTAAATATACTTTTTATTTTGTTTTCGTTTGCGAGATAAGGTCTCACTATGTAGCCTTGGTGGCCTGGAACTTCTATGTAGACCAGGCTGGCCTCAGACTCACAGAGCTTGCCTCCCAAATACTGGGATTCAAGGTGAGCACCCCCATGCCGGGCCTTGCAAATGTACTTTGCAGGTTTCTCTGTCTTCATGGTCAGCTTGTACATTTTTAACTTGGTATGCATTATGTCCAGGACAGCTATATTTTGAATCAGGAGGCAGGCACACGCTTTCCACTGTGGTCTAGTGAAAGTGGCTTTGATCCCTTGGGTAAGGTGGTGCATTACAGCATACTCTAGTAGAAAGCCACCATGTTTCCCTCTGTAACTCACGTTCCCTGAGATTTTGTGACACCGCATAGATTTTGTGGCACCAGATAATATACTCTTTCTCCTTTTAATTTTCCTATTTGAAGCTTTTGCTTCTGTGGTTTTTGCAAAGTGATGGCTTCCAACTTGAAATATTTATAGTAAAGAGCTTTCCCACTTTTTTTTTTTTTAAAAAAAAACAAAGACCCCAAAAACACACTTTTCTCTAAGAGCTTCCTTACTCAACATAATTTAAAAGTCTTATCTTTACTTTTTATAAAAAACAAAGGAAACCTTAAATTTCCTCAGCATTTTCTGCCTTTGCGTGATTGACAGGCAGAGCTCGCTGCAGCTTGCCCACGCTGACAGGGTGATGTCCGCTGGGACAGTGTGTGTCATCCATTCAGAGCACTGCCTCCCCTTGGCGCACCAGCTCCGTCCATTGCTGTCCTGGTGCCGTTCTTTGTAGAATCGGACCTCCTAAGGGCTTAGGAGGAGGCGACATCAAGGGCTGAAAAATACTCTTTGATGACATCACATCGCTTTGATGTTCAGTTAGACTGGGCAACAGAGAGTCTTCAAAGACCCAAGGATTTAGAAATTGGAGATAAGAAAAGCAAGCAGAAGGGCTGGAAGATGTTATTCCAATTAGTGTCCATGTGGGATGGGCATCACTCTGTTTGTTTATATACTCCTGTTCTGAGGACTCATTACTGGCCTCTGCAAGGACTTGGAGCTTGGATTTTTATGCCATTTATTTCATTAAATCCTGAAAAGCAATTTAAATAAAATTATAAGGTTTGATATTTGATTTAGTTTTCAAACTCTGAACCTGTGAGTAATTTGTGAGTTAATTTATCACTTAGCTTACTGAAATATTAGCAGTTTACAGAGTTCCTACGTGAGACTAAGTATATCTGTCTTTTGTTTTATACAATTTTGACTGTTGCATACTTCAGCACTTGAAGAAAAAGGATGCCTCTTCAGAGAGAGCTCTCAGTGTTGCTAGGAAACTCAAGAACTCTTTTGTGAGGATCGTGAGATTTCAGTTCATTTTTAGTACAACACATTGAGGAGCAAACACATTCCAAAAGAGAAATACCGAAAGTCATTTATGAAACTGCTTAAAATATCTTAAGTGGAATAGCATCTCCTGGTATCTGGGGGACCCACTTGTAGGTACTCACTTAGTGCACATGTAAAATGAGGTAGTATCTGCATATAGCCTGTGCACCTTGTCCACCAGCAAAGGGCAATACAAGGTAGACCACTTGAAATGGAGAAGTTCCTTCTGGCAAGTTTTCATATTTCCCTGCCATCTCTAAAATTGATCAGAATATAATTCCATCTCAAATTCTTCGAGCAATTAATAAGGTGCTATTTTAAGAGACAGAGGTACTTAGAAGTTCACTGTCCCTGAGGAAGCTAATCATGTAATGGTAAATCAGGATTGCTACCTTCAAAGGTCAAAATGCAGGCAGGGTAGCATTGGCAAGAAAAAAAGCACATGAGCACTGAGGCAATGTGATGGATATACACAGGTGACTACCATGAGTATTCCTAGAAGGAAGAACAGACACCTCACTGGAGGGTGGAGAGCTAGTAGAATGCAGTTTTTGAAAATGAGGGAGGCATAGGGTTAAACTTATCAGATATTATAAAAAGGATCCCAGAGTTCCAATATCTCTTCAGCAGGGACTCCGGAGATGCCACACATCAGTGTCAAACCGTATTGTAATTAAATACATGTGTAAGCATGAAATAAACAGAAGGCCAGCATGCTTTCTGGACGATGCTAAGCTGTTGCTTGGTCTCAGTCAGTAGGTTTAGATGGTCGATCAACCGCTGCTGGGTGAAAAACCAACCCCAGCTTTAGAGACGTAACACAGAAGTCATGTGTCCACGGTCCCTTGGGTGTCAGGATAGGCTAGGATGAGAAAGGAAGCTCTGGGCTCACTCAGGGTGCTGTAGAAGCTGGTCTAGACAGGGGTTGTGGGTGGTCTGCTGTGGTTGCATCTTGGGCAGTCACAGCTGCTGGTCACACACCTCATGTGGATTGTTTGCACAATGGTAAGAGTGCTCAAGAAGGCGAGAAGGGATTTAGCAAGGAATCTGGAGGCCTGGCCCTGGGTCTTAACCCAGTGCATTCTTGTCACTGGTGTGATTTAAGAGAAGAACGCAAAGGATTTGCACTCATTCTTTTTTCAGTGTGAGTAATGCCCTTAAATACTACTGTTAAAAGCTTAGGATGGTGACTTTTAGTTCCTGCTCTTGGAGCTTCAACTTTACCAACATTATATTGTTTCTGATGGTGTATTAAGATTAATCTCACCTGGTAGAAAGGATAATGCCATACATTATTGGAGAAACATCATCAAATAGTCACTGTGGAGAATGGGGTCTTGGGATTGACTCCTCATTTTGCTCAGTGTGTTATTGATAGGTGCAAGATGAAGGCATGAACAGAGAGGATGGGGAGAGGGGGAGGCAGGCCCTGGGTACCATTCAGAATCCACCCAACACTGAACATCCAAGTGGTAAAGCTGCTTCTTAGCCCAAAATGGTGAAACTTAGTGTCCTGAGCAACGAGATGTTTGAGTCCCTGCTTAGGAAATCCATTAGAGCCAGGAGTAGTGGCTCATGCCTGTAAAATAGGACACTTAGGACACTGAGGTGAGAGGATTGTCTAGAGTTCAAAGTGAATTCCAGTCCGGCGTGGCTTAATGAATGGGGCCGTGTTTCACAATAATCCCAGCACTCGGGAGGCAGAGCAGGCGGATCTCTGTGAGTTGGGGCCGCTGGTTTCAAACGAATACACAAAAAGGCATCACAGAGAAACTGGTAGAAATGACAAGTAGTTCTGTGGAGACTTTTATGTTGTAGATGATTTTAAAAGATTTTTATTGGATGATTCATTTATAATTGAATTTGTTATAAATCAAGCTAATGACCAGACTATTCATACCTTGGATCTTGATCTAAACACCAATATTAGCTTTTTAAAAATTTATTTATTTATTTATTTATTTATTTATTTATTTATTTATTTGTTATGCTTGTTTTGTTTTTTCAAGACAGGGTTTCTCTGTGTATTGGTCCTGACTGTCCTGGAACTCGCTCTGTAGACCAGGCTGGCCTTGAACTCACAGAGATCTGCTTGCCTCTGCCTCCCAAGTGCTGGGATTAAAGCCATGTGCCACCACTGCCCAGTTTCTCTCTCTCTTTCCCTTTCTCTCTCTCTCCCATATCACTCTGCTCTCATGAATGGCCACAGCGTCATGTGCCAGAACAGTAGCAGAAGCTTAGTCCCATGTATGTGTTTCTTTCTGCAGATGTCACCAGAGGTTTGCGCATCACTACTCCTGACCAGAGTATCGAGAAAGCGAAAGGGGAAACTGCTTATCTACCATGCCAGTTCACACTGGATACCGGAGACGATGGACCACTGGACATCGAGTGGCTGCTGTCCCCCTCTGATAACCAGAAGGTGGATCAAGTGGTGAGTGTGATCAGTGCTGGTCACTGCACATGTGAGTGTGGATCAAGTGGTGAGTGTGATCAGTGCTGGTCACTGCACACATCAATGCCGATGTCCGGTGTGTCTTCAACAGACTGGGTGTAGGGGGGAGGAAAAAGCCCCCATCTGCTCAGGTGTGGTGGAAGTGAGGAACACAGTCAGGCTGTGTGTTGACACACGCAGGATATACTGCACATGTAATGAATGAAGTATGTGAAAGGCTACTTCAGGCAAGGACCAATGGAAATTTCTGAAAGCCTGGGTATGGCTGTGAGGGGCCAGAGCAGGGGATAGAGGGTGTCGGGAGCAGGCAGTCAGGAGTGTACACAGTGTGAGGGACAGTGGGTAAGTCAGTTTCGTTAAAGAAGATGAAGATACAGTAGTATATTGTAAGAAAAGTGTACAGTATTATTGCAAGAGCCTATCTGCCATATTTCCTCAAGCTAAATAGCCCGTATGATGAATTACTTAAGAAGGGAATGAAATCTTCTCTTGTCTTACCTTTTATTTATTTGTGCGCCTCTGCACATGTGAATGAATGCTGCCATGGTGGTGAGCCGGTGGAGGTTAGAGGCAGCTTTGGGAAGCTATTTCCTTCCACCATGTGAATTCCAGGGGTTGAACTCGGGTTCTCATTCTTGGTGATGGGTTCCTTGCCCTAGAGCCCTTTTCCTAGCACACAAAATGATCATAAGGGGTGGGCGTGGCACACAACAGCACAACCCCCGGTAACATATTTACTCACGCGCTTAGTAGTCACTTTATTTAGAATGCTATCTGTTAACTTCGATTGACATACTTCATTTGAAAAACACTAGACCAGAGGTAAGAGAGTAAGTTCAGGATTTCACAGGGGAATGGTGATACAAGTGTTTGTAAGAGATGAGCATGGTGGTCCACACCCGTCGTTCCCACACACAGGAGGCTGAGGCGGAAGACAGCCTGAGCTACATAATATGGCCCCTTCAGAAAACTTACAATCTTACGTATTGTCCAAATAAGAGAGAAGGGGTCATTTCATAACTGAAAATGAAATTCTTCCACTTAATGATTAAATTAGTGCAGTCCAGAAATGAGTTATTTTTGATAAATCCACACATTTGTGTAGGAGATAAAGAAGAAGCTTCCGTAGTTGTCAGTGACATGGGCTGTGGATTTACTTCTGCCCTGATTCTGTAACCAGAACTATCTGTTTCCTAAGCAAAAAAAAAAAAAACAAAACAAAAAACCCCAAAACAACAAAAACGAAAAGCCAACGACAGCGTTGTCTCATTTACTCTCATCATCCCGGTCACCCTGTGGCCTTCTCCACTCTTACTTCCCTGCTTCTCTCCCCGTGAAGATGTCTGCATTCTGAACACATTTCTTTTCTTTTTTTTTATTTAGGAGTATGTTTAATCAAAGAAGAAAAAAAACTTACACTGATAATTCAAGCAATTGTTAAAGGAGACAGTTAGTATATAGCTCAGTTGGAAGAGTGCTTGCCTTAGTACCACATAAAACTATATATGGTGGTTTATACCTTCCCCTCCCTCCCCCAGAGCCGTTTATTGAAGGAGGGAGGAGGTCTTAAATACAGGCTTACAGCACAATGGGAGAACCCCGGTCGCTGCCATGTTTTACAATCTTGCATCTAAGCTGTTAACGCCCATTATGCAGGATACACAGACAAGGATCTTTCCTTAAGCATTCAGGAGGGTGGAACCCAGCAGGGAATTAGCATAGGGAGGATATCAAGGTCAAGGTCAGCAAGCAAGGCAACAGTTACCCACAACGGGGGGGCCAGGACCCTACAGGTCCCCCTTTTACTAATAAATGAGCTTCTGACTTAGGTTGTGTGGGACGTCAGCAGGTCACCTTACCTGTATGGAGACGCCTCCCCAGGCCACACATGAACACAGGTTTCTAATGGAGGTCCGGCACTCTCTTCCCTCATCCTGCTCAGGATTCTGAGCCCGTGGTTAACACAGGAGAGCATGAGTCTTTGGTCCTTCTGAGTTACTTGAGACCCTGAAGTCTGTGACCAGGTGTCTGGAGAGACCAGCAGACACAGTGTGCCCTGAGCTTATAGCCTGTCTGTTCATGGAAGGAGGGTCCCAAATCTTGCAAGCGAAGGACAAAGCACACAGTTGTGAGACAAGCATGACGCCGGGCCCTTGGTCTGGAGTGATCATTTCTGGGTTAAAAACCTGGCCTTACATTTAACGCACAGTCAAATCAGATGAAAAGGAAGCTGACAGGTACGGAAATGCTTCCATAGTGTTTTAGCTATCGCTGAACTCCCACTTGAATAGAGTTCATGGAGCAGATGGTACCTAAGGACATGGAGTTGGAAGACCGGGCTGGAGACATGTCTAGTCTTATCCCCGTGAGACACTTTACTATGTGCCTGCCACATCCTGGTCAGGGTCCGTGTGCTCTAGTTAGGCAGCCATGCATGCTTCAGCATGAAGGATGTCTTCTGAGAATATCATCGAATGACTTTGACAGTCATTTGAACAGCAGAGAATGTACCTGCACAGACATAAGATGACTGTCATACATGCACACCCCGGGGTTGACAGAATCATCTGTATGCAGCACATGACTATATAGACTTATTTAAGCTATAAATGAAGTAGTCTGGTGGACCCATTATTGCACATGCACACCCCAGGGTTGACAGGAAACATCTGTATGCAGCACATGAGTATATAGACTTACTTAACCTTTAAAATGACTCTAGGATGCGCATGGTTATGCTTATGAAAGTGAGGAAACAGGCCCAGAGGTGGGAAGGAGCAAGTCCAATGTCATACATCTAGTAGTTGGGATTTGAACCCAGACTTGTGCAGTTCTGACACCTGTGCTTTTATTAGCCTTGTGCTGGCCTTCCCTGTCTCCCATGTTCTGTAAACCCGTGTGTCTGCTAGGGACTTATGTCCTAACCACCTCTTAGAAGAGTTTAATGAAATACTGCATGCATAAATATTTTGTCAGCTTGGAAGTAACATAGAAACATCAGTCACATAGTGTGCCTGATGAAAATAGCCCGGCTCATTGCTTGGCTAGGTTGCATCAATTGATGTGACAAGAGCCAGGACTTTCTTGGTGTAAGTGTTACAAGGGAACAATTGCACCATCCTTACCACATTGCAAGAAATCAGTGAAGACATGGAGAATCGCCTGGTAAATGCTAGGTGTCCCATGGCTTAGCCAGTTGTCATAGGAAAGCACTAAGCTGGTTTACAAAGTCACACACAGTGGGAACACATCTGTTCGGTGCTTCAAAAAAGAAGAGTGAGATGCATGTGTCAAAATGTGCTCTTGAAGTAGATTGTTTGAACTCAACTATAGCTTTTCACAGCGTGAGTGAGGAGTTTAATAGTGAGGAAGCCAGAGTGTCTTGTTTGTGGACACAGGAGTGTTGATGGATGTTGACGAGTTGGGGTGGCAAGACAGGAATAAGGTAATGGCCAGTGTGTCCAGACCAGTGCTGGCTCCTTCAGCTGCTCTGTATGTTTACTCAGCAAACTGATCTTGAGTGTGACCTGGTGACGGGCAGTTAACATACATACAAACGTGTTTCTGTGGACTCAGGGTGGGGTGGACATGTTAGAAGCACCAAACAGAAAAGCTCAGAAAAAAGATATCCTTGGGAGACATTTTTCAGTTGTACTGTGCATAATGAACACCTTAGACAGGAAGTTTGTGTAGATTATGGTTGTGTTTGTGGGTGGGTTTTGTTTGTTTATTTCTTCCAGTTACTATAGGGCATATTATGTTATCAAACTCCACTTTGATTTCCCCATGTGAAGTGGAGAATGAGGCCACAACTCAGCCCATTCCATTCTTCTGCTTTCTCATCCTGTGCATGATTAGACAGCTGTTGTTTCATAATACAGCATTTTTCGGTTTTCGTATTTTACATTAACATTGGGGGGAAAAGGGTATTCTTGTATGTTATTTTCCCCCATACTGTTCATATAAGAAAATCATCCAGTCACATCCCAGCCATGACCCTCTTGTTTGAGTTTGACAAGAACAAGGGATCTTCCTGGGAAATACGGACCTTTATGAAATGAGGTAGTTTTTTTTTTTTTTTTTTTAATCTCCTCGTTTTCTCTTGCCTTTGTTTTAGATTATTTTGTATTCTGGAGACAAAATTTATGATAACTACTATCCGGATCTGAAAGGACGAGTACATTTTACGAACAGTGATGTCCAGTCTGGTGACGCGTCTATAAATGTAACGAATCTGCAGTTATCAGATATTGGCACCTACCAGTGCAAAGTGAAGAAAGCTCCTGGGGTGGCGAATAAGAAAATCCTGCTGACAGTTCTTGGTAAGGTACCATTCCTTGTGTCGAAGGGGGTTCCGTGGTTACAGGGAAAGTGGCTACAGCGTATAGTATCAGCATTCATGGCAGACACAGCTGGTTTCTCATGAAACCCGGGACAGCAGAAAACAGAGTTAATCCAGATATTTTTTTTGAATGGAGAAAGGAAGAGGCCCGCCTACCTGTGAAAATCAGTGAAAGGGTCTTAGGTAATGGAAGTAAAACTCTGCTATGATTTGAGTGTGTTGTGACCAAAACTCATTGAGGCTTGTGTAGGAAATGGGTGGATGTTTTAGGTAATTAGGTCAAGGAGCCTCCATTCTCCTGAAGGGATTGATGTAGTTCCAATGCTGCTATATCTGTTACCCTGAAAGCAGGCTGATACAGTTGATTAGCTTCGTTGACCCCTTCAGGGGTCAAATGCCAGTTTTGCTTCAGCCATGAGGTCCTCACTGGAAACCAGGCAGATACAGTTGACATCATGTTCTTGGACCTCCAGAATTCTAAGACAAATTTCCTTTCAAAATAGTGATCTAGCTTCAGCTTCAGGTGTTTGGTTATAGCATCGGAAAACAAACCAAAACCAGACTGAACCAGGAGTTAACCTTAACTGGTGTAAGTTTTTTGTTGTTGTTTGCTTTTTCTCTTCAGAAATTTCCCTGAGAATTAATTCAAACTTGTCATTTCCTTTAGCTTCAGCCCATCAGTTTGAAACAAAGATTTAATTATCATTAAGTCTAAGGCCTCATTCAGCTTTAAAATGGTTTGTGTTTTAGCCTTTACTTTCATAAGGATAAATGATTAATTCCTCAGAGTATTTATTTATTTGTATTTTTAAAGATTTGTTTTAAGTTATGTGTTTGTAGATGTCTGTGGGGGGTATGTATGTGTGTACTAGTGCCCATGCAGGCCAGAAACATAAAAGTTGGAGTCATATGCAGTTAGGAACTGTCAGATGTGGGTGCTGGGAGTCAAACTTGGGTCTTCTGTAAGAGCTTTAATAAGTACTCGTATCCACTGAGCCATCTGTCCAGCCCCAAATCACTGGAATGTTTCATTTGGAGGAGATGTACTGTAGGAGTTGAAATAAGGACTGAGGGGTTATTTACCTCCTTGCTATAACTGTTTCTATTCCTCAGGCGAGGGAATTAGATAAATGCTGGGATGCCTATAACTCCCTTTGGATAGCTACAAAAGAGATGTGTCAACTTCTTAGTAAGCTACAGAGGTCCAAAGACTACAGAGGTTATTTATTCATCTTTAAAATCTGAAATAATGTGTACAATTAATCTCTTCAACTTGGGAGGCTCTGAAAGGCTGTAACTCAAATATATCTCTGAAACTTTCCTTGTGGTAGACTGTACACACAATGTGTGCTGACTTCTATAAGTAAAAAACAGCTGTTACGGTAGTAATTTCCCTGCCTTGTGACTCAAAGTCTTATGTTCAGGGAGATCCACTTTTTGTAGGAAATGCGGATTCCTGGAATTATTTAAGATAATCTTGGGAATAATTAAATAAGAGAGTTACCTCTTGTCAAACTCTACAACGTGGTTTTAGTTTAGGGTAGGATGAGTAAGTGTTTCCGGACAGGGCCTCTGCTAAAGCATGCCTGTGTGAGCAGACAGGGACCAGGGGCCGTTGATTGTATCCCAATGGCAACTGCTGAAGTTGTCTTAGTTGCTGGCCACCTCACTGATTTAGCACCCAAGGGGTCCTGATCTTAAAGACACTCCATCTCAAAACGGCTCCAGTTAAAAGTGTTTCCTATGATGTGAAAGGGAACCTGAAGAAGGTTCCAGAGAAGGGAATGTGGTGTCATTGGAAATGCTAGTTATGTTTATGTCATGTAAACATGGACTGGCCTTTATGCTTGTAAGTTGCATAAGCTGGCGACAGTTTCTTTAAGCCAGCGGTCTGAACTCTTACTCAGATCCTGATCAGCGGGTGCTGTGTAACTCTGCATATACCTTCTTTCAGCACTAGCCTGGAATTACCGAGTTCAGATAAATTGTAGAGCATCTCATACTGCTATTCATATTATTCACAATGTGATTGACAGCTTGCTATCAAAATT
Source organism: Peromyscus leucopus (assembly GCF_004664715.2). Classification (NCBI taxonomy): domain Eukaryota; kingdom Metazoa; phylum Chordata; class Mammalia; order Rodentia; family Cricetidae; genus Peromyscus; species Peromyscus leucopus. Next base: position 19,887,473 of record NC_051073.1, on the reverse strand, counting down.
TGGGAAAGGTTCATTGGGAAGCAATGGGATTTGTGTAGCTATTCTCAGAGTATCTTTCTGTGGGTGGAACAGCAGTGATGGCATTGTGGCTCAGTACACTTGTGGTAGTAGCAGGAATGGCCCTTGACATTTAGTGTGTGTGAGTGTCCCAGTACCCACTTTTATTCCTAATGGTGAAACAAGGAAAACTCATGTATGACTGAAAGCATGAGAATCAACTTAGACTTGGGGGGGAAATCAACAGCTCTGGCATTTATCAGACTGGGAAGACAGATGGTCAAGCCAACTACAGACTTCAAAGCAAACATTGTTTTTCCCAAGGCCTTAGAGCAAAATGAAAATAACGGCTTACTGTTTGGCCAGCATTGCTCCCAGACCGACCCTGCATTATCCCCCTTCACCAGGACACTAATTATTAATGGGCCCTCCAGCCTGACAGTACCCACTCCATGTTTACTCTCCAACTCTCCTACCCTTTTCTCAGAAATAGCTGTCCGAGAGCTGGTGTCTGCTTTCTGGAGAATATTGCCAAATCCTTTACAGGTTTTTGCCTCTTGTGTAGTAGCGGTCCATACTTCCTTGGCTGTGCATTCTGATTTTATAGACTGCACACTTGTTCCTGATGAACTTGTCTAAGCAAGCTTTATAGTTGTCTGTTCCCAAACTATAGAGTTCATCAGTAGCTGAATGGGAAGTCACAGTTGTGTTATACTGATGCAGTGGAATAGTAATCAGCATTTAACGAAGACAATTACTCATACACACATGGTTTATTCTAAAAAAAACAAAAAACAAAAAAACAGCTTATGGAATAAAAGACCAAAAAAGTATGTAATATTCATTAGAGTCATGATTCCAGGAGGAAGACCTATGTTATATGATAGAAATCTAACTAGCCAGCCAGCTGGCCAGATTTTGAAGGAAGGCTGTCTGCAGCTATGAGTACCACTTAGTGGGTGTACTGTCAGCCTTTTGTATCCTTGGGTTTCACATCCTCACACTGAACCAACCATGAATCAAAAAATAATTGGAAACATTTATGTTCATGGAATGTGCAGACTTTAATGATTTTTCTCCAGTCATAATCATTATAACAATTAAGTATCATTTACATTGTAATAAGTATTTCAAGCAATCTATAGGTAATTTAAAGTCTTTAACAGGGGTAGGTTATGTGCAAAACTAAGTCATTTCATGTAAAACAGGTGAAAATCCTCCTATTTTTATACCTATAGAGCCTTGAAACCAGTTACATACTAGAAAACTAAACAATGACTAATACAGACACATTTGTTAAATTCATTTGACTAACATGTATTTTTGTTTCATTTGTTAAACCCATTTGACTAATGTATATTAATTTTACTTCATTTGTTTAAACCCATTTGACTAACATATATTAATTTCACTTCATAAATGCCATGCCTCAATGAGATGCAGAACCGTTGCAATGCCTCGGTGTTAGGCCAGAGTTGGGGTAAGTTGCAGGTAATGAGATTAGTTGTCACTCTAGACCATTGCTCAGAGGTCTGAAAGATAACCTCCAATTTACTTTTTATGACTCTGCTGTCTGAATGGATTTGAATTCATGTAAATACCTAATGTTAAATGGTCTGCGCTGCACTAAAGTGGATTGTCCCAGTTATCCGCGTTATTAATAAGTGCCCCGATTGTCCAGTCACGACACCTAGAGAGATATGACTTGGCACGTACTCACAGATGGCTGCATTTCAAGGACACAGAATAGGTAAGGAGTGGAGGCTAGCTTCCGGGAGCATCATCATCCAGCCTCATCTCCCTGCTTTTTTGACATGCGCCTATGGAATGGCCGTGCACAGAGCTGAGCTGCATCTGAGATGTCGCCAAATTTTATGCAGTGGCTGCTTGCCTGAGCTCATTACCTGTTTGTGTTTGCTAAAGCTGCCTAAACTGGTGTTGACAACATACCATTCTCTGTGCCCTTGTCCATCCTGAGCCCCGCAGTGGCTGGTAAAGGAGTCAGTGGCTGTGCATCGTACTTTGTGCTTAAGGAATCCACTAGAAAATCGCATTCTGTTCTCTTAGATAAAGCTGTAATTTGTTTCCTTTTTGTACAGTTAAGCCTTCAGGTACAAGATGTTTCGTGGATGGATCGGAAGAGATTGGAAATGACTTCAAACTAAAATGTGAACCAAAAGAAGGTTCCCTTCCACTGCGGTATGAATGGCAAAAATTGTCAGACTCCCAGAAAATGCCTACTCCGTGGTTAGCAGGTACTGCTCCGGCCCAAAATGGTACCCGTGGGCCCCTGTTGGATTTAAACCTAGTAGAGTTTGTATGTGTGTGTTACATTTTAAATTCCCTGGTCTATGTAGAACGATCCAAATCACTATGAAAGTTATTCAGTATTTTATAATCACAACAAGTGCCCTCAAAGAAGAAATATTTCTAGAAAGATTTCACCTTTAGGATATTGTAATTAGTTACTTTGGCACATCTTTTTTTAATGTGGAGAAATGTTCAAGGTCACAAATTAGTGGCAAAAGTATCCAAGTGGAGTCACGGATACAGTAATTTACCTGTGTACGTTTAAACCAAACAACCTATGTGAAGTAACATGAGCTAAAAAGTTACACATTGGCTAAATGTAATCATGCATCTGATAATATAGCTGCTCTGCGGTGGACCAACCACCTTGCTTTAGCTGAGGCTGTGGCTGAGGGCTTGTGGTAACCGTCAGCTTGCTTGTCGGGCCCGCAGACTCGTTGCATGAATCTGGAGATGTGGGTCTGCCTCTGGCAGTGTGCTTGCGCCCAGCGTTGTCTCTCTTTGCATAGCTTTGTCAGACTTCTATAAGGTTTATTAGCGTTATTAAAAATGGAAAGTACTACATTTTACATTCTGTAAAAATAAATTTGCTCCCCTCCCCCCACTTCTTCCATAGAAATGACTTCACCTGTTATATCTGTGAAAAATGCCAGTTCTGAGTATTCTGGGACATACAGTTGCACAGTCCAAAACAGAGTGGGCTCTGACCAGTGTATGCTACGTCTGGACGTTGTCCCTCGTAAGTGACTGATTTCATCCACTTGGCTCCTCTCTCTCATCGCCTCGTTCAGTTTAGTCAGCGAGGGTGTATTGAAGGCAAGGATGCTCACTTGGATTTGAACACTGTGGGTGTTTACTGGCCCCTCTATTTCACGCAGAGGAAAAGACACTACACTTAATCAACGAGACCATCATTTTAGTAGCTAAAAGTTGTCAAATCAGCTTTGGTACACTATTTAGCCATTAAAGAACGAGAAGCTCATAACACTTTGGTGTGCCAATCAAGATGGCTTTGACTCAGATTTCATCCGCTTTTAAATTCTGGTGATACAACATTCAAAAACAGTATTTTTACACATTTTTCTTCCTAGACAAAAGCCTTGCTGATCCGTCTTTTAAAAGTTAATATATGCAATGAAATGAGTCTACCTATACATGCCATCCTTTCAGTGCTAAGCCATGTGTTCTGGGTTTTCTTCCTCCTACTAATTCGGTTGAAATCTTCTTGTAGCTTCAAATCGAGCCGGCACGATTGCAGGGGCTATCATAGGAACGCTGCTTGCTCTCGTGTTCATCGGGGCCATCCTCTTTTGCTGTCACAGAAAGCGCAGAGAAGAGAAGTATGAAAAGGAAGTTCATCATGATATCAGGTAATCAAGTGGAAATAGATCGGACAGGCATATAAGAAACGATTACGTTTGTAAATGGCAGTTCTCGAAGTACTCAAATGAGCAATACTATGAAAACTGCGTACAGACTTGGGTCCCTCCCCTCAAATCATTTCCAAGCGTTCATGTTCAAGTGCATCCGTCCAACCACTATTCACATTTTCTTAGCCTATTTTGAGAATCACACAAAATGGTTGTCTCAGGAACACCTGGCCTTTCACGGGAAAAGACTTGCTTGTCATTAGTGACAGTGGTAGTTTGTGGAACTGGAAATGCAATTGTTTTTCTCCTCGGGACTGTCTCACCAAGTTGCCCAAACTGACCTTGAATTCATAATCCTTGTGCTCCCATCTCCTAATTGTGGAGTCACAGGCACACACTACCACACATGGCTTATTTTCTTAAATATTCTAAACTGGTAGGTTTTAACTAGGATTATACTTTAAAAAAATAACAGATGATGTAAGTAGATGAACCACCTGGAAATTGCTGTTGGGTCTGGAAGTTGGAGATTTATTTTATTTTATTAACATACACCCAAAGTTATTCAGGCTTATAGTCTATTCAGTGCTTGATGAAAATTCTGAGCTATGAATTCTTAGGTTTTGAAAACAGAAATATATGGTTTCTAAAGTCTTAGAGGACTTTCCCAGGTAAAAGGAATTCTTTCTTTCCTTTGGGGATAGAAATTTATGTATATGTGTTAGTGCTTTATTAACTATTAATGCTATGGCTAACTAGATCATCATTGATGCTAATATATGAAACTTTGAGATTCCGCCCTCATTAGACAAAACCATATGCATTGGTGCAAAAACCACAGTTCAGTAATTGATTTTTGTGCTTTGACCAAGATAATAATTTGGGGCAGGTACATACATAATTAATGATGTTAGGGCTTGCTGTGCTCAATGTTTGTATTTTTGTGCCTACCCATGATGTGTAGCTTACTTAATTGTAGGTTTTTAGAAACTACAATGTGTTGGGGACTTTGTTTTGCAGGGAAGATGTGCCGCCTCCAAAGAGTCGGACATCCACTGCCAGGAGCTACATTGGCAGCAACCACTCCTCCCTGGGTCCATGTCCCCTTCCAACATGGAAGGGTATTCCAAGACTCAGTACAACCAAGTCCCCAGTGAAGACTTTGAACGCGCTCCTCAGAGTCCAACTCTGGCACCCGCTAAGGTAGCTGCCCCTAATCTTAGTCGAATGGGAGCGGTTCCTGTGATGATTCCAGCACAAAGCAAGGATGGGTCTATAGTCTAGAACTCTACATCTCCTTTTTCTGCTTTCCATGGTTTGTTTCTTCTCTTTATATATCAAACTTATTCTAGTCTAAATTTTAACAGCAGCCCCAATGCGCGCGCGCACACACACACAAAGACGTTAATAAGAAACCAAGAAACATGCTCCACAGATTTCTTGATTATAGTGAAACAGTAAAGACTTAATAGTAATGGCATTGACCATCTGGAGAAGATGAGTTTTCTTAACAAGTTGATTTCGATGGGCATCTGGTATTAAAAAAGATATGGCACTTTGAATATGATGTCATAAGTGAAGAAATTTGTAAATTTTTATATATACATACCAAATTGATACTTGAATCATCTGAAAAAGGTACTTTGTGGTTTCTAACATCATTTTTAGGTTGTCTGTCTTATGAACAATAGTATCCCCTAAATTTAAGAAACATCCATGGAAAAATGACTTAATGTTTGAATTTGTTTGTATAATCTCTCTGAGAATTCTAAGTGTATTTGGGATATCTCTAAGAGTAGGAAACACTACAGTGTTTTAGAAATGACTAGTTTCATTTCTAAGTCATTCATAAACATTATGAAATGATTTCTTCTTTTTGTGTTTTCTTCTGAGATAGAGTCTTAGTATGTAACCTAGGCTGGCCTCAAATCATGATCCTTCTGCTTCAACTTCCTGAACGCTGGGATTACAAGTCTGTGTTACTGTACTGGCTGTAGAACAGTGTAAATATCTAACTGATAGACTGCAGAGGCAACAGGAAGTAGTAACCTTTTATGTGCTATGGAAAAGAACAACATTGGAGATTCAGCAGAAGGATTTGCTTCTGCTACACAGAGATGAAACCCTTGAGTGTGTCTGGTGCCTCAGGGCCTGTGGACATCTGCAAAACTCTAGACAGACTGAGGATTTAGGATTTGTCCGTCTACAACTAAACACTAGCCTTCCACTTTAGGTGATGTTTTTGCAATGAAAAAAAGGAAAAATGGACAACAAAAGTGTTAATTTATTATCTGGCAGTTATAGATGAGAATTCTCAATTTATTGATTTTTAAATTTGTATTTTGTTTTGTGGCAGGCTGTACTGCACATTTTATGTTGTAGGAATATGTAATCTAGGCTTACTATCGGGAGGACAGTTCCTGGAGGTTATTTTTCTCCCAAGACTCAGTGAACAAATCTACTTGAGGCAAGTTAAGTGTCTTCCACCAGCCCTGAATTCCAGACTTGGGCAATGTGCTTGCTGTCCTGTGGCCAAACTTGCCTCTCTATAGTTCTCACAAATCAAGTTTGATTTTTAGTTTTCTGAAAGTGACTTACTCTTAAAAGAAATTTAAAAAGGAGTAAAGGGAATACTCCTATCTGCCAAATGTATTAAATATAGTTTTTTGTAGAAGAAAGTGAATTTATTGTATTTCCCTTAAGATTGTGAGGGAGTGTGTGTAGAATATAATGAGCCAGCAGTTTCCTTATAGTAGATGCGGTCTGTAATAAAAGATGTCGTTAACTCCAAAACCTTTCCCCTAGGGAATCGTTTTCTGTTAATCTCTTCAGGTGCTGCACTGGTAAATGCTACATTATCAATTAATGTTGGCATGCATTTACAATTAGGCAGAGTATTGTGTATACATTTTAATGGTGAATTTAAGATGAATGTCCATGTAATGGATTCGTGTACAGTTTTACATATTTGGAAGCATTTTGTAAAGTAGGTTTAAATCTCACATAAACTTACTTTTGATATTTGTGTTGATGTTTTCATCTGTGCCTTTTTGGGTAATTTGATTTCTACTATGACTTTCTGGTGCCTATGAGCTGGCTATCACCTACCTGGAAGGTGCTTAGAGGTGAAGGTACTGTTTCCAGAAGCACATCACTGTGACTCCTCTCTACCCTTACAGTCTCAAGCTTGCCTCTTCTCCTCTGCCCTTTTTTTTTTTTTTGATGTCACTTGAGTGATACCATTGTTTATAAAGATTAAAAAAAACAAAAGAAAAAAATCACATGCCCTGTACTCTTTGTGTTTCTGATTTAGAACCATAGCCATGTTTGTCAGATGTTTGGCATTTTTATAAGATATAACAAGAATAAATTAGATTGTAAATTTTAATGATTTTTTACATAATGAAGATTATGCTAGGTAGAAATTACTATAGAAAGTAGATGTGTGTAACTTTTTCCTTTCCTCACATTTCGTATTTATTTAAAGGCAAACAAACCTAGAGTATCTGAGTAAGTTTTCAGTCCAGATCTGAAAGACAAGCTTGTTTAAAAAACAAAACAAAACAACTAAAAACTGGAAGGAAAAAAAAAAAAGACCAATAGGATATAGAATTAGAGATACAGTTAAATTTTAGGCTTTGGTATGTAGTTATTCTCATTGTAAGTTTCAGTTTACCCAAAGCTCAGACAAGTACTAATAGTTTCCCACACAATTCTCACTGATGATTGTAACTGAACCAGGGAGCAAGTATTTGTTCTAGAATTAACACTTGTAGTGGTCAACAGTTCAATAACTTTATTAGTGCATTCTAACTAGAGCGCCAGTGACAGCCAGTGCCACACTGTGTCTTCACAGCAGCCCCTTTTGATTCCACTTCATACTTGAGAGACTTAGAACCATATTCTAATGTTACTTGGGGTAATCTGGAGAGATGACACTGGATTACGTAGTCTGTGCTTGGAATACAGAAATTTATGAGTATTGTTATTGATAATCTGACTGATATTTTCCTGTTAGAAAGCCCTCCCTGCTGCTGTTGCTGTTGCTGCTGCTCAGTCTTGTATTGAGTTCCCTGACTACTTATATAGATAAACCTTTCCTTAAATTTGAGTTATCTGCCAAGGATTTATTAGAATGGAAACACAGACTGGGTGTGTTTGGGGGGGCAAGATCCATATAGATTATGGAAATGCCTGTGATTATACACATCTTTGATCCCAGAACTCTAGGAGTGCAGGAAGATCTTAGATTTGAGGCCAGTAGCCAGTTCAAAACAAGCCTGAGCTACACCGAGAGACCTAACACTTGGGGGTTGAACTCAGTGGTACAGTGTTTTGTCTCGAAAGAGCAAAGACTGAGGTTTGAATCTGAATTCTTTTAAGACATGAATTTCAGATTGAGCTCTGGGAATTTAGAATTTAAGTGAAGAGGCAAGTAAACGTTTTTGATTAAAAAGAACTCACTGCATGGAGTTGGCTATTCTTTAATGTGTGACTTATTACAAATAACTACTGGCTCTGTGTACACAGCATGTAAATTTGAAGCTATGTGAATGTTCATAGGTTTTCGTTTTTTCCCTAAATTTTGTTTCACCCGTGTTTAGAGTGCTCTCAGCTGCCTTATTTCAGTGTGAAAAGAAAGTTGATTTTTTATGTGTTGAATGCTTTAAATGTGTCACTTGCAGAGTAGTGTGTAGAAAAATGCTGGCACAATTTTAAGTGGTTTGTGACATTGTATATTATATATGTACATATATCTTTATAACATCCTTGTGTTTCGTAGTATAAATGTTCTGGGCAAGTTTTAATATTTCAATTGCCTCTGGATATTCCAGCAATAAAGGCAACATGTTCTGCAATAGAATTTCTTCTTTGCCTACTTTGACACTAAAATATTTGAGCAAGACTGCATTTGAAAATATTATAGAAAGGAATAATACATAACTTGGTGAATTGTGGTTATTTCTCCTTTTGGAAGGCCGACCATTTACCTTCCAGAATTTGACCCTAAGCTCTAAGATCAAGCTTACAAAATATATTTCATAGGTCCGAGTTTGTAGTTTAGAATCCAGACACCATCAGCAGGGCTGGGTGTTAGTTAGACACCAAAGGCTCTGGCAAAGACCAGCTCTGTGGTTTCTGCTCATTTGTTTAATGACAAAGGTGTTGGAAGGACCACAATTCACTGATTGACTTGTTCTTGTCCCTAATTGTGAATTTTGGCAATAAATACAGTGGTACTAAGAATACTAATCTGACACCCCACATTTGCAAAGTGGAGTATGGGTAGTGTCATTTTCAGATTTTGTATTTCAAATTTCTGGCTTACATATCCAGTGATGCAGATTTTAAAGTTTGTAAGAACAATTTTGTTTAAAAGCAGAAACTTGCTCTTAGTTTGTGACCTTGTGTACTTTTGAAATAAAATGAAGAAAGTAGTTCTCTGCCTTGTGTTGTGGCTTTATTTTGCTTCCACAGACATCTACTAAAGCTTCAGTATGCTTTCCTTCCTGCTTTCAGCCTCTTCCACCCTCATATCCCTTGAACAAGACTAAAGATTGCTATCATCATATATTAATCAACCATACATACATGCCACTCCAGATATGTATTTGTTTGCTAATATACAATGTTGAAGTTGAAGCTTCTGGAATCCCATAATTGTAGAAATAAACCCATGTTTTTCAGATGAATTAAAAGTGTGTATAAATACATGCTAAACACAGACATGTTTTGGTCCCTTCCTGCTGCATTAAAAGCATCTCTTATACCAGTCATTTACAAACAAACTCTGCTCACAGATCTGGAGGCTGGGAAGCCCACACCATACCACCAGGAGAGTCTGAGGAGGGCTTGTTTTGTTGCGTCTTCCCAAGGTGGAATGGAGCAGAGGAGCTCATTCGTGCCTTTCATAAGGACATTCATTCCAATCAAGAGGGTGGAGCCCCACGACTGTCACTTTCCAAACTCTCACTTCCTATCACATTACCAGTAAGAGAGTTCAATGTAGGAATTTCAGGAAAGCATAAACATTCAGATCACAGCAACAATCATCTCATGGCTTAAAGCTATTTTTACAGGCTTGAAAGGTTGATTTCAAGAAAACGGGGCATTGAAGTTTCTGTACAGTTATATGTTGAGGAATAGTTTGCTTTATTTGCTAGGTTTTCTCAGCCTCAACACCATCAGCATTTTGGGCTAGACAGTTCCCTGTAGGCGACTGTTCCCATTATAGGATAGTAGTGGCACCTACTCAGATGTCAGAAGTACCCTGGCCTCCACCTCCACTGTTGTTACAGTGAAGTGTCTTTCAACATTGTCGTTGACCCTGCACCCCCTAGGGAAGAAGGCTAATCAGGTCCACTAGAGAAGCAGCGGCTTATACTAAATGTGAAATTTTCTAGTGGGGCTAACTAACATGAGGAGCATAGGATTACTGTTTGCTTCACTTAACTACAGTTTCACGGACCTTAAAGTGATGATAGTTACCTACTTCATGAGATGTCAGGTTTTAAAGAGAGTTGGCATGATGAAAATCTTTGTATTCATCTTTGATATTTGGGATGCACAGAATTTCAAAGTCCATATAAAATAAAATGTCAAGTGAAACTATGGTGCATAATTGAATGCCTTTAATGTAGACCATATTTTAATCTTAATAATTCTAAAGATCATATGATATTCCTGGCTAATTGAGTAAAAGCCAAACTGACTAAACAGTGAATGTAAAGAAACTTATTTCTAAATTACAAAAAAGGTCTATTATCTAAGGGCATAACTGAATATAATTTCAAAATGCAATAATGACAGTCAGTCAAAAGATCATGTTGGGCCCAGAAACCAAGCTCAGGTTTAATTAATTTTGCTGGTGTTTCTGAAGTGGAAGTGAAGTTACTTCAGTGCCTTTTTAACATTGATAAGCATTTGTATAGAAAAGAAAGGTGCTGTCTTACGAGAACAGCAAAGAAATCCTCTCCCTGGTTGATTTAAAGAGCTAATGAAGACCTGAGATATAGTCTAGGTAGCATGTTAACTAGTTTTGATATCCTATTACTTTTTGGTATAAAAATCTAGGGAGACCTGCTAAGATACCTGAAACACACTTCTTAGACTTTAATTTTCAAAATACATTATAGTACCATGTCAGTTGTCTTTCAAGTCTTTAAATGACTGGTCTTCTGAAAGTAGTTATTTACAAGTGATTTCTCAGTGTGTACTTGTACCTGTTGCTTGGGCTTCCTTCCATAGCAAACTACCACAAATGATGAGGCTTAAGACTTAAGGGCCAGTCAACATGGTGGCAGGGATGGCTCCCTCTGCAAGCTGTGAGATGGATGGTTCCAGGCAGCCATCCTTGGCTTGTCCATGGGTCTTTTCTCCCTGACTCTCTTCACATTCTTTCTTCTGTAAATACCTGTCTCTGTCCATATTTCCTTTTTTTCTTTTTTTCTTTTTTTTTTTTAATTTTTTTTTCATTTGTTTTTCAAGACAGCGTTTCTCTGTATGTAGCTCTGGCTGTCCTGGAACTAGCTCTGTAGACCAGGCTGGCCTTAATACTGAGATTCGCCTGCCCCTGCCTCCTGAATGCTGAGATTATTTGCATGTATCACCATCGTCCTTTTTATTCTGGGACATCAATCATACTGCATTTACACCTACCAAAGACCTCATCTGAAGTAACTGCTGTGTATTTTCAACCAGCTCCCAACTCATACCTTAAGGGTTAAGTTTCCTCATAAGAATTTGGAGTGGTAGGGACATTTCAACTCATTATAGTGATGATTGCAAACTGAAAAGGAGGGCCCTAAAAAACCGTCAAAATTGATCCAGAATATCTGCCTAGAGGATTTTCTGTTTACAGTGATTTGTTTTTGTGTTTGCTTTAAGACAGGATTTCTCCTTGTAGCTCTGTCTGTCCTGGAGCTCTCCATAGACCAGGCTGGCCTTGAACTCAGAGATCTGCTTGCTTCTGCCTCCTGAGTGCACTGATAAAAGGTGTGCAACACCACCACCTGACTTTGATTTAATATAAACAAAAAGTGATACCTCACTTGCCTCATCCTTTCTCCAGAGTCTAATATCATTAAAAAAAATATGAAATGGTAATACTGTTTAAACTTATGTGCTCATCAAGTGAAAAGTAGATGAACTGCAAATTAATTTGTCTTTATGAATCTTGCTGATAAGATAGAATGAATTTTTCTTTCGGGGAAGCAGAATTAAAAGTTTTTACATTAAGGATAACTGGGTCTGAATAGTTTTCTTTATATTTCTTAGTACTTGAAAAGGTGGTATGCAGGAGACAGTGTGAAAATACAAGGCACACCCTCACCAGTGTTTGTTTCTATTCTCAGTTTGTCAAAAAGCTGCACTTTAAATTCTATTAGTTTATGAATAGGTTATTCAAAGAACCAAATGAGGCCGGGCGTTGGTGGCGCACGCCTTTAATTCCAGCACTCGGGAGGCAGAGGCAGGCGGATCTCTGTGAGTTCGAGCAGCTGGCTAAAGTGACTCAGAAAGCGCAAAGCTAACAAGAAACTGTCTCGAAAAAAAAAAAAAAAAAAAAAAAAAAAAAAAAAAAAGAACCAAATGAAAAGCCTAAGTATATAATGGAATGTATGATCAGTTTGTTCCCTTCCAGGAATATTCTATACATACACAGGTACTAATTTATGTTTTAAAGTGCATCCTGTTTAATCTTTAAAAGTTAGCAGTGCCAGGATTGGTCACAAGGGAGGAAGGACTAGGTTTTAGGTTGGAGCAACTGAGTGGAAAAGTGAAGTGGGACAGAAAACCGAAGACTAACATTTGAATGTGTTGAGATACAGCTGTTATAGGGATAAAGCCCATGAAGAGTTTTTGTTTGTTTTTTAATTTAGGTAAAATGGTAACTGGTAACTGAGTTATATACTGGGACCAAAACATAAAATCAATACTATTATAGATAAAAAGTTGGCAGCATATAACCATGGCAGACTATATAGAGGGGAAAAGGTAGCAGTTACAGCCTTGACTTGTCAATGTTGGAAGTGAGGTTATAGAATTGTGTTTTGAACACGTTGGATGCAGGCATTTACTTGAATAGGGAACTGGCAATGTTGAAACCCCTAAGTTTATCTGGAGCATGAGAATGCTGGATTGGAGACAAAAGGTTGGGATTTAAGAGCATGTGTGTGTTGGTGATCACACTTAAATGAAGATGAGGGAGCAAACCTGTAGGTCCTACAGTCTAATAGGAAGCAGGGAAATGAGAGTGTGTGTGTATGTGTGAGTGTGTGTATGACCGAATCTGTATTTAGGATCCAGTGCAAACAATAGGGAAGAAAATAAAAAACAGACATCACACTTCTCAGAGCTGAATACACCTTTACATCAAAATGTCGAGAGAACAGATTCCCTGTAGTCTAGATGTAGGTAATTTACAACTGCCCCAATTTTCTTCATAGTAAGCCACTGCTGTATGTGTTTTGAGATGAAACAGTGTTTCTCAATTTATCTTTAGGTTCCTCAAGTTGCTGCAATTTCTACCTTGAGCAGTTTTATGGAATCAGCACAAACTAGGTGAAAGAATGAATTATTTTGCCCTTGAAAAGAAAATGATTAGGTGACAGAGTAGGTTAGCTGTTACACACTATTCCAAGATAAATTTTGGCCACTGGCACTGTGTTCTTTTAATGTTAAGTAGGACAGTGTCCCTATCACACAGTCCCAGAACTGTCAACAGTAAAAACATTTACATGAAGCATTGGGAGAAGGGAGGAATCAAACCAGTAACTGCAACTTGTAGACTGCTGTAAAGTTGAGAATCTTCTAACACGCAGCAGGATTTTAATGTGAAAAGTAGAGCAATATTTCCATTCAGAGAAACAACATTACACAAATCAAAATTCAAGTTAACCAAGAGGAGATGAAGTCTTTCCCTGTCAATAAAAATGCTAGCATGTACTGTGTAGTAGCTATGTTTGAGTTTGACGGGCATTTCTTACAATGTTATATAGGTAAGCAATATGCCATACTTAAGTGAAAAAAAAGTTAAATAGCAATTCAAACTTTACAAAAAAAAAAAAAGGAATGCCAATAGACTTTAAAATGTTAAATCTTACAAACTGTAAATGTCTACAACAGTTGCAGGAATGACATCAAACGTGAAGAGATCGTTTTGAGGCGGTAGTTTGACATTTTCTCCAACACACATTTATTACTTCTGTAAACCATGCACTTCTGTAAACCATGCACTTCAGTACTAAAGCAACCCTTGAAGCCCATCAGTATGTCGAAGCCACCAGCGACTTGACCCCGCAACCCCGGACACCAGGGGCCGCCTGTGTCCATGATTAATCACTAAACATTGACAAACTAGAAACACGGCTCCTTTACAGTTTGCTTAAAGGCTTATGAGCCCTTAGTACTATGTCCGTTGTCTCATGGAATTCCTTTTGGCTTCTTTGAGACCATGTTGAAGTACCCTGCAGTGAGTTCTGGAGCAGAAACAGGGCTGCTCATACCTACCTCACCTCACGGAGAATTTTTTAACCGTGCTACATGAGGATCCGTTAGGCCCACAAACTAGAGCTTGCTAATAGAGACAAGTTTTACTGGAGCTGCACCGTCAGCCTCCTGTCTTACCTTGGCTGTACAGCAGTATAATGAGTCTTCTATGGGAGGAAAGCACTAGTGCGGGGTGCTTGATGTGTGTACTGCCTCATCCTGTATTCATCTGGATACTGTTTTGCAAACCCAGGTGGCTCTTGATCTCTTCACATTTGACTACTGAAGATTTGCAAATCTGGAAGTTGGAAGTACTTGCTCCCATAATGGCAAAGCAGGGAACATGTTTGGGGAAGAAACTCTGATAGAAGTTTGGGGTTTTATGGGTAGTTCTTTTTAAGCCTGATAAAGGTAAATTGAATTAAATCTGTTATCAGAAATATTACTATATAATATCCCGTTATTTCATTCACCATTGTATACATATGAAAAAGGCAAGACCCAGAAAGGTTTTGATTTCACAAGGCCTTATGAAACAAAGTATGTCTCTTGATTCTTGGTCTAGTCTTTTTCTAGAAATCTTGGCTTCTTGGCACTGAGGGAAACTGACAGGAAGTGAAGTTAGTATGGGGCTCTCTTGCACCTCTCCCAGTTTCTCTTGGCAACAGCAGCCAGGAAGGCCACCTTCTGTTGGTGGTTTTGAACACTGTTATCAATAGGTATTCTAGAGTCTTGTCTTGATGGTCCCAGTACAGGGTGTGCTGGACAAGAGCTAAACGTTTGGAATGAATTGTTTCCATATTTTAGGTAAGTTGTGCACATAGGCTACATTAAATATGGTGATAGTAGAAAAAAGTAAAAATCTGACTCTGAGGCTAGGGCAGAATACTTGCTCAATCTGCATAATACCATGCTAGGCAAGCTTTGTACCTCTGAGCAACATCCCCCAAATGAAAGTTACATGCAGCCCCTAACTTGGATTCCCCCGCCCCCCTTCTGTATGCTGGTATATTCAGCAGAATCACACTTTTAATTTCAATGTGTTCCTGGACTGTGAAATAGGGCACCGTATTCCTGGCAATGCTGGGCAGTGGTATAGCAGGCTGTAGCTACCAGGCAGCCACATGGCCACAGACTGATACGGGATGATGTGCTGTGTTGCTAAGCTATGGTTGACATAGGAAATGCATTTACAGGATGTAGCAAATCCCCTGCTATGTCCGGTATGTTAACAGTAATGTCTTTCAGTATATCAAGCACTATGATCAAAAGTGCTATGATCAAAATTATTTGCCAAAGAATTATTTTGGTTATCAAAATGTCACACTAATGTAAGAAACTTGTGTTTGTTTTTGTCTAGATTAGCTCTTTGTTGTTTTGGAGGCAAGGTCTCACTGTGTAACCTGTGCTGACCTCAAATTCTGTCTCCTGGTCTCTGAGACTAGTTATGTGCCACTTCATCAGGCATCTCTCTGCTTCTTATGCACATACAGCAGACAGAATCAGGTTACAGTTAACCATACAAACCTGGACTCGGTTTCATTTACTAACATTTCAGATGACAGACTAATTTATTTTTCATGTTTCAGTCATTTTAGATAAAGCTAAAAAATTAGAAAAAAGTTTGAGAAAGGCCTTCATTTTGTAACTCAGGTTGGCCTGGAACCTACTATGTAGCCCAGGCTGGCTTCAAACTTGGGTCGACCCTCATGCCTCAGCTTCCTGAGTGGTGGGTTTACAGGTATAAACCACCATGCTGGTTAAAAAATTTAAAGGGCCCCTCCCCCACTCCCTGCTCTGCCCAAGCAGGAGCTCAAACCCAGGGCCTCACACATGCTAGGCAAATCCCCCAGATGACTCTACTTTTACTTCTGTGAAAGATGTGTCTAGTTGTTGATCTATAATATGTAAAAACAATGTTTTCAGTTTCACGAACAGCCCACATTTGACTGTTTTGTTGAACTTTACTGCTTTCTTTACAATACAGTGAAAGCTGGCAGTCAGGAGATAAATTCTGGACCTTGAAGGGAATACTCCTATCACCACCAGCACTGTAAAGTACATATTGAGATACCTGATGTGACATTTCCAAGAGATCTGCAGCTTAACGTCGAAGGACAAAGACTCACTCAACCAACTGAACATACATAACAGCAGTTTGAATATGAAAACTAAAACACATGTATATAGAAGGAAAAACGCCCCCATCCATCCTCTAAAATTTCAGCAGCGGCTCTATCTGCAAAAGGGATGGAGGGGTTTCAATTTATCCTCCTTTTGTACATATATTTTATTGAATGGGTACTACTTCGATAAACATAAAAACAACAATAAAGGCATGTATATTGTACACAACTATGGAACACCTAAAATTTTCCATTCCTATAGGAAGTGTTGCTTCAGGTTATAACCACTAACTTCTCATATCAAGGGGATATTACTTGGAATCCAACTTTTAGCTTTGACACTAAAAGAGTATCTGATGCCCTCTTGTGGCCAACAACTTTTATAGGTGTTTTATTTTCATTGAAATTATCAGAATAATACATACCTCGTCTCCTATTAAAAAAAAATCACATAGCATTAACAGTTTAAGACTGTGTAAACTTCCGTCACCCAGCTCTTAAAAGCATGTGTCCTAGAGTTACAACGTCTGAGTTTAAAGTTCTATAGTTATAGTGCCCTGGGCAGCTTAAATACTCACTTTTCTCTTCTGTAAGTAGACATTATTAGGACACACAGGTTTACCATGGAATGGAAAACACTTAATTCCTAATAGGTTAGGTAAAAGTCTTTACTATATGTGTACATACACATGAACTACCATAGCAGTAATCTTGATTACTAGGCTAGTTATATTTTTCACTTTTTTTGCTTTCCTTTTTTTTTTGAGATAAGAGCTTACTCTTATCGTGTAGGCTGGCTTTAAACTATGTCATCCAGACTGGCCTTAAACTTGCAGTTTTCCTGCCTTAGCCACCCAAGTGCTGAGACTTCATGTATGTGCTACTCTGGACAGCTAATAAGCAGGTACCTTTAGTCCTGCCTTCTATACTGACTTTCCACCTTCCAGATACCTCATGTAAACATACTAAGTATTAATACTTGCCAGGTACCAGTGTCTTATATCTGTCATCTCATTTTATAATAAACAAATTCTAAGCCAGGCCTGGTGGTTTATGCTTATAATCCCAGCACTCTGGGTAGGTAGAGGCAAGGGAATTGGGAGTTCAAGGTCATTCTCAGTTCAGACCCTGTATCAAGAACCAAGGACACAAAGCCCTCTAAGGCACAGTCTATTCTCATTACCTTTTATATGTACTCTCAGCCAGCTCTCTCATAACACTGTGGACATGTCTTCTCTTCAGTAGACTGGGATCACTCTCTCACTGGCTCCATGCTGCTGCACGGCATGCATGGATTATAGTCCTTCATTACTGTACATTTCAACAGAGAATTCTGTTGAATTAAATAGAAATACTCTATTTTCTACGAGTATTAGCTAAAAATGAATCCAGTGGACTTAAGTGTTTTAACAAATTGTTTTGACCCCTCCAGTTAAAGAATTATGGAATTGTGGCTTCCAGTTCAATGTTTTATGGGATTTCTGAGTGTGCCAAAGAGTGGGTCTCTGACTCTTCCTTTCGGTCTCTCTCTTTCCTTCTCTTTATCTTGTCCAACTCCGTGTTAGTTTTTGTTTTATCATATTATCATATTACATTAGCCCTTAAAAATAAAATTAATTAAAAAAGCAAGCTAGTTAAAAAAATTAGAGAAATAATGCTCACCAGAAAAATCCAAAGAAATAAGCAGAGTAGAAAAATAAAATGGTCTGTACTTAGCTCTTTCTCCTTCCTCTGAATATACTGTCAAAACTGTTTTTTTTTCAGACAATACAGACACCATTGTAGACAGGATATTTTTATGTTTTCACCTCTAATGTTTTATGCCATTATAAACTCATCTCTTTTTTCCCATAGCCACAAAGCATTTTCCATATTACCTAGAATACATTTTTTTAAATATATATATTATATATATTTATTTATTATATATTCAGTGTAATGTCTGCATGTATCCCTGCAGAACAGAAGAGGGCACCAGATCTCATTACAGATGGTTGTGAGGCACCATGTGGTTGCTGGGAATTGAACTCAGGACCTCTGGAAGAACAGCCAGTGTTCTTAACCACTGAGCCATCTCTCCAGCCCTAGAATACATGTTTTAAACTTTAGTTAATTGCTCATTGACTGTGGCTGGCTTTTTTGTTACCCAAAATACATTACACCGAACACTTTTACATAAATGATAGTACCTCTATTTAAGTACTTTTGTAGATACATTTCTCAAAGTACAATTGCTAGGTGAAAAGATCTATAGTTCAAAACTGTAACTGCCTTACAAAAGGTTATATTTCTTTACATCTCTACTTATCCACATGTTCTCAATAACAAGGGATATTACCTTTTAAATCATATTTATTTTTTAGCTGATATATCAGCTATATTTATTTGCAGGGTACTAGGGGATATTCCAATGCATGGACACAGTGTTTACACAGTAATGGGGATTATTAATCCTGACTGCCTAAATAAATCTTTCAAACGTAGTTACTAGTGAAGCTGATACACTTACTGGCCTCAGCACTACAGAAGTGCTACAGATGCTTTTCATCATACATCCCACTAGTTTACATTTTATGATCTCTACTGATGTGTGTAAATCCAAATGGTGTTTTCAAGTCCTACAAAATTCCTAAGTTCATAACTTTATGAAAGTTCTTTCTGTAGCTATTCCATTTTTAAGGTAGAAACAAGATTTTTGTATAAATTGTTTTTATGCAATAAACATCAAACTACACTAATAAGAGTGACATCTGCTATAAGTTCTCATGCTTTTGATAACTATTAAATGTTTTTATTTTGGTCCTACATTGAAGATGGCCTTTTTATACACTGGGAAGTAGGTAGCAATTTCTGCAGTGTTTAGAGTGTACACATTTTACACAGGAGCATTCATGTAAATGTTTCACTAACCGGAGTCTAATTCCAGAGAATATATGGGAAAAATTTGGCAAAACTAATGTTAACATTTTGTTCCAGATTAAGTTACCCAAAAATTGATAATTAAGAAAAAGGCAGAAGACTGCTCATCTTGGGCATTGCTACTATTATTTCTCTTATGTGTGATCTTTCTCCCTGGCCAGTAGTTTTCTTGTCCTTTTGGCCATACTGCTATTTAAGTTTGATTTATAGTTCAAACAAAACTGCTGTCACGTTTTTTAGTTCCCCTCCTCAGATACAAATGAACAGTTTGTAACAAGGAATTAAGACTTCATGGTTAATACAGAAATTCTAATGTCTTGTATTAAATTTCATTTAACATAATCTCTGCCTAAGATTTCTCTGTCAAGTCTTGGTCCAATACCTGACCTCACAAGTTCCAAGAGTCCATAGACTTTATGTAGGTAACAAACTGTATGTGTGTTGAGGCACCATGGAGCACAAGCCTTAAGTCCTTTTTGTTTTTAAGTTGAGGCTTAAGTTAATTAACTTGCTGTCATCCTGGACATCTTTCACTTCTCTGAGTCCTTATTTAACTGAAATAAAAATGGCACAAATCTTGAGATGATTATGAGAATTAAACAAATGATCACAAAGCTGACGTCTTAGAAGTCAACATAAATGCTCTATCTTAGATTAAAATTATAATGTACACAGCTAAGTGGTGGTAGTGGTGGCAGCACATGCCTTTAATCCCAGCACTCAGGAGGCAGTCAGGCAGATCTCTGAGTTCAAGGCCTGCCTGCTCTACAGGTCAAACTCCAAGGTTACATAGAGAAAACCTGTCCCAAAAACAAAAGAAAACAAAACACCCCAAGAAAGTACTTAAGCACTTCATTAATGATATAGAACTTACCAAAGAACTTATATTTTTCACACATCCATGTCCAACTTTAACCTCTAAAATTTAGAGCTTTGCTGTTATACCTACAAATACAAAATGGGAAATTAAAACCAATTATCTATCATTATTCATTCACAAGCAACTCATGCTTGAAACTAGTAAAGCTTTGAAGCTGAAATGATGCAGTTGCTGCCAGTCTTCATTCAGTCCAATCCTGGAAGGGAAACATTGACTTGGTCTTAGTTTGCACTAACGAGTACCCCATGCCTACCAGAACTTAAGAGCCAACTGCTGAGTGATCTGTTTTCAATAGTTACAGACTGGGAAAGCTTTACTGTTGAAAGCTTTACTATTAGATGAACTTAAACTCTAAAGCAAGGTAGAGTAGTGAATAAAGGTCATCGTCTTATACAAAAAACTATCTAAAATGCAGATGAATTAACAATCAGCTTTCCCAGGGCTGGGGAGATGGCTTAGTGGTTAACAGCACTTGCTGCTCCTGCAGAGAACCCAGGTTTGATTTCTAGAACATGCACAGGGAGGTTAAGAACCATTTGTTAACTCGTTTCAGAGGATCTGATGCCCTCTTGTGGTTTTCCCAGGGATGGCGCACAGGCACAGACATTCTTGCAGACAAAAGACCCATTCACATAAAATATAAACAAATCAGTCTAAATATTGGCTTTCCCCAAGCATCATCTCATAGTTGCCAGAGCTAGTTAAGGATTCATGTCTATCATATTTATGTGTTCTGGGTATGCACATGCACGCACAAGTGCCACAGCATTCATGTGAAGTCAAAAGACTTGTCGGAGTTGGCTCTCTCCTACCACCATGTGGGTCCTAGAGACATGTCACCTGGCTTAGTGGCAAGGGCCTTTACCCACTGAGCCATCTGGCTGACTATAGATTTATATTTTGCAGTACTGTGCAGAGTTCAACTTGGTGAGTGATAATATTAATGCTTCTCGTCCTGAGTGGCTATTATACTTCAAATTTCCCAACAAGTGTATATACCTGCAATATAAGCAAACTAACAGAACAAATGCTGTCTTTCCTTACAGAACTATTCTAAACTTTCGAACTGCCCATAAATCTGTCATTATCTCCATAAAAGCCTCCAGTACTCACAACAGCACAATGGCCTTAGCAGTTAAGCTTATTTTTCAGTGGGGCATGGTGATACATGCCTGAAGTCCCAGCACTAGGGGATATCATTTGAGATCAGCAATTGGGAGACAAGCCAGGGAAACTAACAAGGCTCCTAGTTCAAAATACACCGTTTCTTTTATTTTGCCTCCTCATTTTAAAACTAATCTTCCTTGTGATGCCATTACCAGCAGGAAAATATTCAGGGGTAAAGCTGATATTGTGATTTAGAAATATGCTAAAATTGTTATGGCTTAAAAGTCAGAACGCAATGACATTAAAACTAGGAATCCCTGCTGATTAAAATATGGTTCCGGATGAAGTTGCAAACAGTAAACTGCAGTATTAAAACGACTTCCTACTTTGCGCACGCTTTATCAGCACTCGAGCAGACAGCGATCTCTGTGATTCGAGCAGCTTACAAGTGACTCAGAAAGCGCAAAGTACACAGAAAATGTCTCGAAAAAAAAAAAAAAAAAAAAAAAAAAAAAAAAAAAAAAAAAAAAAAACGACTTCCTATTTCACACCACTGGGTTTTAACTTCATTCTATTTTCTGTACTTAAATAGTAATTTAAGAAGTTGGCAACAGAGCTGGGCATGGTGGCAAACATCTTTAATCCCAACACTCAGGAAGCAGAGGCAGGCGGATATGTAGATTTCAGGCAAGCCTAGTCTACACAGTGAGTTCCAAGACAGCTAGAGCTAAGTCGGGACCGTATCTCAAAAAAACCAAAACCAACTAAATGAAATAAAGGGGCCTGACAACAGGAATGTTTGGAATAGTCAAAGCCTTTTAATCAGTTACTAGGAAGTTGTTTGTGGTCACTCTTGGTTACGTTGAATAATTTCAGAGTAAAAATTTAAAGGTCAGAGTGATGGTCAAAGTATTGCTGATCTTAGTTTTGTTAAGTTTATCTTTAGAATTCCCAAACTCATAGATGGTTTTTCTTCTTTTTTTTCTCTGTAGTTCAAGTACACTTACCAGACCGATGGGATTACAGTGGTATAAATACGAAGGACTACTGAAGAATCTGCAGTACCATACCTTTTTACTTTAGAACTCGAGTAAAGACTAATGCTTTTGGGGGAAAAGCACAACACATTCCCCCACCTTGTGTTTAGTTTTTGAGATTAGGTCTTATCTCGCCCAGGCTGGCATCAAATTTGATGTGTAGCTAAATAAGCCCTGACGTCCTGCTCCTTCTGCCTCAACCTCTCAAATTGTGGGATTACAGGTGCTTGCCACCATACCTAGTTTACACAGTGGTTAAGAATGGCTACCAGAACATTTCTGCTTTCTCTAATGGTATAAGGCATGTAAGTCAGATGTCCTATAAAGTTATTATGGGCCAAAATCCTGGTGACAAAGGTCCCATGTATTTGACTTTGATAGTTATTTTATTATATTTATATTTTCAACTAGCTACTGCCAGTAAATATAGTTTTTTTACATGTATATTTTGATATGTGGCCTTTGGGGAACATATGTTCAATAAAAATTGTTTTTTTAAAGAAACATTTTAGATTATTTTCTTTCCTAAGTATCTCTTCTGCCTTCTCCTTTTCTTATGTACAGAACAAAACCACACATTGTCATGCCTCAAACTACTTTTTATTTGCAACTACATGATTTCACGCAATTCTTCTAAATAATGACATAAAATAGATTTCCTGTGTATAAATAACTTACATACTCTCCATAAAGTAAATGCTCAAAGGTGCTAGAACACATCGCCCACTCCTACAGTGTTTTTGTATCCAACAGAGTCAATGCACAATATATAAATACTTAAGTCCAATAGTAAAAACTCAGGCACTTGACTAACTTTAATAAAGTTTCTCAAACTATTTCAATGTATCTAAAGTGCATATATATACTTTTTTAAGAAAGATTATTCTCAGTAACTTTTCTATAAAAATAAGTTTGATGGTTTGGTCCATCTAACTTCACTACCAGTATGAACTTTTAGTATATCTTAAGGTATATTCTTCCTTTCTTTCAACATGACATCACCACAATCAAAAGGAACTAGTGAGGTGCTAACATGTGAGGATTAATCCAGTGATTCCGGTCACAGTGCATTCCAGGAGGAGGTACCCAGGTCACTGGAATCGGACGGTAGGCTTTATTCTTCCTTCCTGGGTTGGGATAACCAAATGGCACAGGAGGTGGATAGTGAGACTGATGGCCATTCCCTCGGTACATTCCTGGCTTTTTTCTGGGCAATGGGTGCCACATAGGAAGAGGTGGGAATATCAGTTCTGAAATCTGTAGCAAAGAAAAAGCATCGAGTAAATTCAAAGGAAAAAATAATCCACGTTTTCAGTAAAGACTAAGTTTCAGGCTGCTAACAAAACACAAACTATCACTCATCTAGGAATAGGACTCAGGGACATCCCTTTGGTTAGGTTTAAATATGTGAAGAAAGAAAAACCACACCTTATTAATAATAGGTCACATGATTTTCTGAATGAAGAAAAACCTAAATTAAAAATCTTCAAGCATCAAAGATGCAAACACAGAATGAATGGCAACTCCTAAGAACACAATAGGTTTTTTTTTTTTTTTTTTTTTTTTTTTTTTAACAGTAGATAAGCAAGGAGTCACTCATGGAACTTTGAGGCACAGATTTTCATGCCCCAGTCCAAGGTCTACTACAAAATAATGAAATCTTAGGGACAGAGGCCAAGTATTTCGACAACACTTTTCAGATCATTCTGCTGTAGCTTGTTTATTAGTACTTGGGCCCAAGAATCTTAGAGTATACTCTAAGTCAGGCAGGGGACATCAAGTTCACATTGCTTAAATTCTTATCAGCAGTTTTCAACTTCTTTGCTTAGAACATTATACCGTATGAATTTCAGATTTTGATTCTAATCTGTCCCTCTAAATGTGAGATGTTCTTTAATAGTTAAAATTCTGTAGAGCATCTAATTCAAATGGTACAAATGGCATGAACCAATTTTGTGCATATTTGAAAAGATTCTGTATTTGTACCTCTGTGCACATCTAAACCCCCCTGCAGTTTTTACATTTTCTTAGTAGTGCTTAGGAAGGAGTACAATGCTGACAAGTAGAGCAGAAGGAGAAATGTCAGTTTATACGCCTTATGAGATCCAGCTGCTTTCATTGTGTTTTGTGTTTCATTGAGAACAAATGCGAGACAACACATTTTCATGTGCTTTCTGGCATTCATGCAATTCTTGCTCAGTATTTATAACTTCTACTTATTTCTTAATTAGGTCATTTGTCTTTTATTGCTATTATTACTGCTATTATTGTTATTGTTGCAATGCTGAGGATAGACCCTCAGGTCTTGTGCATAGGAGGTGAGTGCTGTACTACTGCTGTATCCCCAGTTCTCTTTTCCAGTTTTTATTCTGAGACAGGCTCTCACCTGCCCAAGCTGGCTGTGAACTTGTGATCCTCCTACTGTTTCAACAGGCCTATTAATTCTTTTGGAGGGTTTTTTTTTTTTTTATAAAACTATATTCTGAAAACAAATCCTTATTAACACATGTGTGTAACAAGAATATACTTTCTGTGATCTGATCATTTGTTTTCTAATGTTTTCTTCTGGTTACTTACTAAAAATGTTTAGTTTTGATAAAAATCAATTTTTTTATGCTTTTTTGTGACTCTTGGAAGACATTTTCATGATAATTCTCCATATTTCTTCATATATAAAACATAAAAAATTTAGCTTTCTTATATAGAGAGAGCTATGATTATCTTAAATCCATTTTTTGGTGCATGACTATTAAGCAGTGTTGGGGAATATTATTTTAAGGTGTGTTACTTTTATTTATGTTGTATTTGTTTAACTCTATGAAGCTGTTACTGTGCCTGTCTAAAACACCTGATGGTCTAATAAAGAACTGGCCCATAGCAAAGCAGGAGAAAGGATAGGCGGGGCTGGCAGACAGTATAGGAGAAAAATTTTGGGAGGAGGAGGAGAGGTGAAGGAGTGAAGAGAGGAAGAAGTAGCCAGAGAAGGAGGACTCCAGAGGCCAGCCACCCAGCTATACAGCAAGCCACAGAGTAAGAGTAAGACTTACAGAAGTAAGAGAACGGGGAAAGCCCAGAGGCAGAAGATAGATGGGATAAGTTCATGAAAGCTGGCTAGAAACTAAGCTAAGCTAAGGCTGGGCATTCATAGTTAAGCATAAATCTCCATGTGTGATTTATTTGGGAGTAAAAAAACAAATAACAACAAGGCAGCACTTAGTTCTATTTTTGGCCTTTCCCATCCTTGTTTTAGAACCCATTCAAAGACTTTCCCTCTAATTGCTCTGGCAGCCCAGTGTGAGAGCGGTGAGTGGGGTATATGTATAAAAGTGAGCTTATTCTGGAATTTCTATTTTGTTCCAAGGGTATATCCTTAAACTATTAGCAATCTTGATACATAGAATAGTTTTATATTCATGTCATCCCTCAAATTTTATTTTCTTAAAAATCTAGAATCAACGTGTTAGTAACTTTAGGATTTTGATTGAGTCCATAGATCATTTTGGGGAAAGACTGAGAGCTGACTCTAAGAGTAATTTCTAGAAACACTATAGAACAAACACCTTCCCCTGCCAGGAACTATGAATGTTAGTGTCTTTATTAGATACTCCCCCTTTAGAAAACAACTAGAAAATGAATAATCAAAATCTCATTACACCCACGTGTTAAGGACTTGTTTCCAGAATATACCTTAAAATACTACTCCAATTACCAAACAACCCGCTAATCTCAGAGTCAAGATAAATAGTCCGGAGGTTAAAGTAGAACTGTATCAACTTCTACACAAGGGCTTAGAGGGCTTAGACAGGAGTATTGTTTGTCCTGTGAAATGTTTTGTTGAGGAGTGGAATGCTAAAGAGAAATGTTTTCCAAAAAAAAGCATGTAAGATACCTTAATTTCTTTCCATTACTATCTATTAACATCTTCCTATTATTCTAATAGGCTTTTGTAATAGGGAAAGATAAATGTCACTTGGTTTTACACTTAAAGGTCAATTTCCTCACAAAGACTTAACAGCAATCAGTTTACTTTGGGACTTATATTTTTTGCTTGATTGAGTAAAAATAAAATCACATTTGGATGATTTCCAGGAAATAAAGGTAATTTGTAATATATAATGCAACATACTGAGAGAAAAAGGCCCTAAATATTTATGATTTGAAAAATGATCTGAAAGGCAGCCACAAACAAAACAAAAGCAAAGGAGAGTAACCACAGCAAAGCCTGGTGGTGAGCACCCCATGGAAGGGCACAGGACAGGACACTGGAGGGAAGAAATTACTGTTATTTTATACTGTTGTTTGTTTTCAAGACAGGGTTTCTCTGTGTAACAGTCTTGGCTGCCCTGGATCTTACTCTGTAGATGAGGCTGGCCTCGAACTCAAAGATCCTCCTGCCTCTGCCTCCCAAGTGCTGGGATTAAAGGCCTGTGCCACCACCACCTGGCACTGTTAAATATTTTACTGTTTGTATTTGCAAGTTCTTTTTTTTTTATAGTTGTAATAAATTATTTTCTAAAAACAGTTTTGCTGAATGAATGTGGTGGCACATTCTTTAATCCTAGCACCCAGCGGGCAGAGAGGCAGATAAGTCTAGATTAGTCTGGTCTATGTAGTTGGTTCCAGCCCATTTACAGCTAACACAGTGAAACCTTTCCCTAAAAGAAAAGTTTTGTAGAAAGGAAGCCTGTGTTAAAGTATAGACATATACTTCCAATACGTGATAATCCTTTTTATCCTTCCTTTCAATCCAAGGAAAGACAATTAAACGAGAGGAAGAAATTACATTTCAATCAGGAAATATTCATTATATCATATGAATTTGAAAGTTTAGTTTTTCATACTCAAAAGACTCTTATTAGGTAAAAGTTTTTGTATTATGCTAACACTGTTAAGTTACATCTAATTTAGACTAATAAATGAAGGTACATTTTAAAATATACTAAAAATATAAAGAAGTACATATAGAGAATAAAGCTCCTTAAAACATCTATATAAATGTCTGACTGAAAATACTTGTTTTCCTTTTGTTAAAAGACTATTGCTAGTCAAAATTCTAGAAAGTAATTAAACATTTTTTAAATATATAGATATAAAGTAAATGAATCTGTAATGTAAATGCATTTGCTATATGATGCTTCCATGGGTAGAGCAGTAAGGATGACTTTCTTTTCGTTTTTACATAAAAAACTAACCAAAATATAATTCAGTAAATAAAATTTATCTTTAATGATGGAAAAAGGGAATAAGACAATTAACCTAAATATATAAATGAAATATTAAAATATAAAAAGTTACTGGTGATTTTTTTTAAATAAAAGGACTTTTTAATATAACCAGGAGTATTTATTATGAATTCTCTTTTGGAGGACAGCATATTTCTTTTAAAAATATACTTATTTTAGTTACTGAGGAGTGGAGTACTTTTTTTTTAAATGATTTATTTATTATGTATGCAGTGTTCTGTCTGCATTACACGCCAGAAGAGGGCACCAGATCTCTCTCATTATAGATGGCTGTGAGCCACCACGTGGCTGCTGGGAATTGAACACAGACCTCTGGAAGAACTGCCAGTGCTCTTAACCTGTGAGCCATCTCCAGCCCCAGAGGAGGGGAGTACTTTTGATAAACTGACTCAGAATGCCAATTTGCAGCTCAGAGAAGCAGCTTCCTCTGTGTGTGTGTGTGTGTGTGTGTGTGTGTGTGTGTGTGTGTGTGTGTAAAAGGGAAAAGCTCAGAGAAGCAGCTTCGTGTGTGTGTGTGTGTGTGTGTGTGTGTGTGTGTGTGTGTGTGTATAAAAGGGAAAAGCTGAGATTCAGAATACTCAACAGAATCCCTGGCAAGTATAGCATGGCTAGCTGGAGTAGCTGTAACCTGCTAATGTCCAGTAACAGGAAGTGTCCCATGGTCACCTGGTACACAGGGCTTGGTGTTGCAGTCACTGAACTCGGTTTCACTTCCACTTCCTTGCTTGTTTCTTCATCTGAAGAGGAGGATCCTGAATGATAATCAGAAGTCACCTTATCAAGAGCCCTGCTAACTTTCTTGGAAATCTCATCCTTGTTCTCATCCTCATTTTCAAAGCTGGCAACGATGAATGCATTGTTTTTCTCTCCATACCTAGGTATACATAAAAAACTTACAAATCATATAAAAAGCAAGAAACGTTTGTAAAAATAATTAAACAGGTCTGGTCATGCCACTGTTCCACAGCAATAAAGGAACCATTCCAGAACTAGACTGTGCACATTTAATATTCAAAGCACAAGTAGGTTGTAATTTTCTTATAGCTCGTCTATTGAAGTATAAATAAAAGTGGCTATATTCTTCTCTACTGACATCAAACAAAAAGTGTCTGAAACATCACAAGGGATCTATCTTTTTATTATGTTTTGTATGTATCAACGACAATTTATTACAGCAAGATTTTTTTCTAATCTATTTCTAAATGGCCACTGTCCAAAATCAACTGGAAATTTCCTATATTTACTTTGACAGGGCCTGTGGGTTTTTGGAAGAGTGGGTAGGGAGATGTTATTTTTTGTTTTTCGAGACAGGGTTTCTCTGTGTAACAATCCTGGCTGTCCTGGAACTCATTTTGTAGACTAGGCTGGCCTTGAACTCACAGAGATCGACCTGCCTCTACCTCCTGAATGCTGAGATTTGATTGCTGGGAATAAAGATGTATGTCATCACCATCCTGCTAGGGCCTGTGTTTTTTAAATTTACATACAGACAAAAGATTTCTGACAATTACTATAATTAAAGGGAAAATGATGAAGATAATAAAGGAGATTTGCTTGAATTATATTATGTTATTGAAATTTACAGAACAACTGATCACCTTTAAAAAACTTTTTAAGAGGCCACTGATCCTAGCACTTTGTAAGCAGAGACAGAAAAATCATGAGCCTTGAAGCTAGTGTGACCAATTGCACCCACCAAATCTCTTTGGGCCTTAGTTTCCTATGAGGATGAGGAAGCAGTAGTACTTCTGGGCCATCTCTCCAGCTTAATCCAGCAATTCTGAATTTAAAATGCCTAGCAGTTTGGGTGAGTTACTCATAACACAGAATACATGTAGTATATATAATTTCACATTTACTTAAAATGTGAAATTGAAGCACATCTTCATTTTTTTCCCCACTAGTAGAGTTAAAATTCAGGGAAACCAGAAAGGCAGAGAATAAATTACTGCCTCTGTAGAAACAGAAATCTACTACAAAGGCATGCATATAATAACTGAAGGACCTGTTGTATTAACTAACTCTGCTCTCTCTGATAACCAATTAAACTGCACATCTTTGTTTATGTAGTATTTTGGAATGAGGGCTTCCTACTAAATGAAACTACTGGCTACATTACTGTAACATTAAGAATATACAGTTAACTCCTTATAAGAATTAGTAATGGACAACTTTTAAACTTTCCATCTCAATGCTGTATTGCTAAAATATCAAGGCTAACTTAGTTACTATGAAACAAATCGATACTTATCTAATGCTCCTTAACAGAAAAAGATTGTAGACATTAAAGTTGTAAAATAATACTGAACAGATAAAGTTGCCAGCTATTCTTAGATTCTCTTCATAGGGAAAAAAAAATCTATTTTATTATGTATCTTCAAATATTTCACCAAGTGATAACCTACTAAGTTCCATGTTATTCTATGACAAGGAAGAATGCTCTCTCTAAACACATCTCAATTTTTGTTATAGCACTTTGGCCTCAAGTATACCAATGCATTATTTCTTATTTTTAATTTTAATTATGTATACGTTTGTGGGTATGTTCAAAGAGAGTGCTGGTCCCCTTGAATGCTAGAAGCATCACATCCTCTGGAGCTTAAGTTGGTTCTGAGCTACCTTACATGTGTGCTAGGAACTAAATGAGTCCTCTAGAAAAGTAGTACATGCTATTAACTATTCCTTCAGCCCCAAGTTACTGTTTTTGAAGACAGATATATTTCAATTATATATCTACTACATCAGCACAGTTCTAATTTTCAGAACATTTTTCCAGTTTGGGTTCAAAAACACATTTCCTTATCTCAGTGTTCTCTATTAACTTACAAAGATCATATTGTTATGTTCTTTGGAAGGGTTCTGTTATCAGGGTGTATACACTACAATATTAAGCTAATTTGTATTAGCTGTTTAAAAAAAGCGACTACATACCAGGCATGGTGGCTCATGCTTTTAATTCCAGCATGGTGGAGGTACTGAAAATAAACTAATATGATAAAACAAGAGTAGGTTTTTATTATCTGGCATTATTAAGGATGAACTACCTAGCTGGGCATGGTGGCACATACCTTTGCCTTTAACCCCAGCACTTGGACCTCTGTGAGTTTGAGGCCAGCCTGGTCTACAGAGGGAGAACCAAGACAGCCAGGGCTACACAAAGAGACCTTGTGTGTGTGGTGGGGGATGGGAGCAGTATATCCAGTAGTATATGGGAGGTACGGGGGCAGAGTAGAGAGTGAAATGTAAGGGCTGAAGAGAGGGCTTAGCAGGTTGTTGCTTTTCCAGAGGACCTGGGTTCAATTCCCAGCAACAATATAGAGCCTTACAACTATCAGTAACTCCAGTTCCAAAGTTCCATTGCCCTATTCTGGTTTTCTCAGGTACCAGCATACACACAGTGCATAGACATACATTCAGGCAAAGCCCATACACAATGTATCCTGTGTAAGAAATATGTATAGGTCTTTATGGAAAGAAACTGAAGGAAATAACACAAGCAAATGAAAGTTCAAACAATGGGGTTTATGCCAGTTACACACAAAGACTGTAAAGTTTGTAACATCTGATATTAGGAATAATTTTTTTTTTTTTGGGAGACAGGGTTCTCTGTGTAGCTTTAGGGTCTGTCCTGGAACTCGCTCTGAAGACCAGGCTGACTTTGAACTCACAGAGATCCGCCTGCCTCTGCCTCCCAAGTGCTGAGATTAAAGGCATGTGCCACCACAACCAGGCTTGGAATAAATCTGATAAGGTTATTGCTGATACAACTTTAAGCGGTTGTCAGTAATGACTCAAGATTAGGAGGGATTGGCTGTCCATCTCAGTGACACTGTGATGGTTCTTTATTTCGTGTAAACTCGGGTCTTTAGCAGGATTTCAGTGGGTAAAGTCTCCAAAGTAACCCAAATAACACTGAAGTTCTTACTCAATCCCACAATCTAAAACTGTCTTGACTGTCTCTGATCAAAACTTGACAAAGCTTAGTCTTCCTTTTTCCACAAACAAAACAATGCTGAAAAAGCTCTGCTTTCATGAACCTGTAACCTCCCCAGTTTTCCAAGACAATACCCTTATATCCAGTAGTCACTGGGGTTTTGCTGATAAAACTTAGGATACACATGCATTTTTTTAGTATTACTTATCTTCATTACAGATGAGGTTAAAGGCTGTGACCATCGCTATGTATATAGCTAGATTCATATCAAAAAGCAACTTCACTATAATCAATGGAGAGGCCAACAGAATTGTACTTTCAAAATAAAGAGAAAGTCCCCATGGGCACCATCATAGGAAAACCATGGGAGTTCATGCTACTAGTTGAATCCTGCTGCTTCTTCCTGGAGAAAACCAGCTTCCCTGCCCTGTCACCTAGTTACCCGCAATCCACCCTTCACATAGCAGCTCAAGTAACACCCACTCAGCAGTCTTCCTCGCTTTGTGCCGCTTAACACTGTATTTTGTGAAGTTTCTAATGGCACAAATGATACTATGCTGTAATTTGCTTACAATTTCTTCTCTCTTATTACCCTTTGAACTCCCTAAAGAATGTTGCTTTAACTTCTGAAAACTTCACCAAGTGCCTACTTTACATAATGTTTTTATTAAAAGTTGAAGTAGATTTCACATCTACCAGCCTTCTACAGTTGTTTGAGATGACAGAAGTAATTTCTATTATGGGAATACAATCTTTAGAATGTTACTAAGGCATCTGAAAACAGAAACGAGGCAGCGATGGAGCCCAACTACAGATCACTGTCCTACATTGTTTAGAATCAGCTTCTCCCAACTTGAAGAAAGGGGTGTGCCAGTCACATGAGTGCAACAGTGATAGGTGCCTTAGGTCTACACCTCTTGGTGTTAGTAAAATCCTTGGCAAGGTGCCAGGAAAACCTCTGAGTTCTTCATGGTATATAAAATAGATTCCCACCACCTTCAGAGGGTAATTTCATAAAGTTCTTCTGAGAAAGCCAGGCTGCCAGCTCCTGGCTGTAGAGAAGTAAGACAGGACACACAGGAGGAGGTTTGGTAAAATTGGTTCTGCTGCTAAACATGAAGACTCACCGACAGCACACCTCACATGGATCCACCCAGAGTGTGAGCTCTTTGGGCAAGCCCAGGTCACTGTACAAAATGCAGCTCTTCTCACAGGCTTTCAGGACATCTGGATCAACTCTCTGAAACTTATTGACACGAATGCATCTACAACAAAACAGAATTAGATTAATAGCTAGAATTGAATCTCATCATAAATCTTCTCTTATTCAATATATGAGAAAGTGAATGATAAAATTCCCTGATGGAGAACCTGGGAGATTCTTAAGAGTGAACTTCAGGCAAGAGAGGCAACATGAAGGCTGCCCAGCCTGGTGAAAACAGAAGAAAGTACCTGTGTGAGCCCAGAGCAAGCACCAGTCCAAGTTATCAGAGACCACTAAACAGTGCATAGACATCAAATGAGCAGAGACCAAAATGGTTAGAACTTAGAACTCTTAACAGTTTGGGGGGAGGGGGGACGCCAAGAGTCTCATGTATCCCAGGCTGACCTCAAACTTGCTATGGAGTTGAATGTTATTGGAACTTGTGATATACTCTCACTTCTGCCTCTCAAATGCTGGGATTAGAGGTAGAAACCCTCACACCCGCTTTATTACAGTGCAGGAGATCAAACCCTAAGCTTCATGTTAGGTAAGTACTCAACCAACTGAGCTATATCCCCAGCCCTGACATTACAAAGTTTTGCAGACTAAGCTGATAAAATCTGGAACTAATAAAACACTCCAACCAGTGCCTCAAATATTATTGGAACTTTTTTGTGACAAGTTTTATTGCTACTATTTTACATTCCAGGTAAAAACGTGAAATCCTAAGGGAGACAGCTTTTACTTCATCTATAATTGTCTCAAACGTAATTATTCAAGGACAATAGAACCATGCATATCACATACTTATTAATAATCCTAAAACATCTATTACTTTATTTGATGTAACTTGTATTACACAGGACTTCCTTTTATCTAAGTTGCTAAAATAAGTTAGTGAAAATTGAAGATTAATAAAGCCTGTTACATTTTAACCTAAAAAATGCCACGTTCACCAATGGAATGCAGAAAATATAGCTAGCAGTGTAGGCAGCACCCTATCATCACCTAACCTGTTGCCTCCTTGTACTGTACTAGAAAAAAAATTTAAGTTTTTTGCCAAGTGACTAAATAATATCATGAATACAAAAATGTACCTTAAAACATGCATTCTGCTTAAGAGGAAAAACAGGAGCTACAACAGAAAATATGAAATATGGGTTTGGGGATTTAGCTCATTGGTAGAGTGCTTGCCTAGCAAGGCCCTGGGTTTGGTTCTCAGCTCCTCGGAAAAAAAAGAAAAAAAAAAAAAAAGAGAGAGAAAATATGAAATGTATTTTATTGCTTTCAATCAAGACTCAACCAAGACAATCTGGCATTAGTACTACTCCTGGAATTTATCTACTGGGTAAAAGCTTAGATAAAGTGTTTCACTTCTCTACCACAACTGAGGATCTGGAATATGGACATACAAATGAACTGACAATGACCATCCATTATAATCTGCTTTTAGGATGAAGTGGATATAGCTCCGTAGTACAGCAATTGCTTGAGTTTCTGTTACTGGGCTCAATTCCAAGCACCCAATAATAAGAGCGATAAATTCTGTAACTAACAAAGACCACTCAACCAGTGTTTCAATTACTGGTGTAGTACCAATGTGATACTTAGTTTTTTTTCCCTGGAGACAGGGTTTTCCTGTGTAGCCCTGGCTGTCCTGGAACTTGCTTTGTAGATAAGGCTGGCCTTGAACTCAAAAAGATCTGCCTGCCTCTGCCTCTTGAGTACTGGGATTAAAGGCTGTGATATTTAGTTTTTAAAGTTTAGCTGTTTCATTAGCTGATTTTAATCTTCACTAAAAAAAGTTCTCATAAGACAACTATTTCTAGAATACATATTTCTAGAATATAGTAATTCTTTTTGATCACATACTATGCAATAGACAGCTTCCTATTAACTTTTTTTGTTTTGTAATTTCATGACCTAGCTATTATTTTAACCTTGTAAGGGAAAAAAGGAGGCAGGCATTTAAGGAACTTGTCCAATATCACACACCAGTGAATCTAGACTTCAAATACTGGCTAACAACTCCAAAGTTCATGTATAGCTTAGAAATAGTGTGCTTGCCTAGTGTGTATGATTTACAGCCTACAAAAACCCTCTCTCAAAGCTCAACCACAGTTCCCTATCATTTCTTTTTTTGTTGTTGTTTTCTTTTGTTTTTCAAGATAGGGTTTCTCTGTGTTACAGCCCGGTCCTGGATCTCACTCTGTAGATCAGGCTGGCCTCTAACTCAGAGATTTGCCTGCCTCTGCCTCCCAAATGCTGGGATTAAAGGTGTGCACTACCACCACCTGGCAAACTTTTCCATTCATTTATTTACTGAAAGCGTTTTTCTGTGTTACAGCCAGGGCTGTCCTGGAACTCAATCTGTAGCCCAGGCTGGCCTCTAACTCAGAGATTTGCCTGCCTCTGCCTCCTAAATGCTGGGATTAAAGGTGTGTGTTATCACCGCTCAACTCCCCCTTATCATTTCTTAATTGCACTACTAAAAATAACAAATTCAGAGTAAAAAATTATTTTATGGTCTATAAGATGTTGCATCATCTTTTTTATTAGATGGACCCATCCTTTGGATTCTAATGTTACACAGGTTCTTCAAGTTCCATGCACCAAGTACAAAGCAGTTGAGACGGTGGAGCTCTTCATGTTTATACATTGTAATCATGAGAGTGATAAAGAAGCTAAGCTTTAAAATCAGATACAATGCAAAGTTTGTTTTAACCAATTTAGGTACATTATATATTTTTATGCCATTTTTTTTTACCCTACATACTGGGACTACTTTTCTATTAACTGTTCTTTATATGCAAGATTATAAAAGTTACATGAAAATAGTATATTATTTACTTAATGCTGATGGTTCTTTTAAATTTTTTGGCAATTAAAATATGTAAGAGACTTTTGTATTCATCTATATTTGTCTACATTCCTGATTATGTTTCCAGATTAAATTCTGAGAATTAATGTTCAGAATATAAATATTTTTACAGGTCTTATATTGCCAAACTGTCCTCTACAAATATCTCATTTGTATAAAATGTAGAAAAAAACATTTTTAACTTACTAGCTACATGCCTACTTGTATTCATAATTGACCAACTTACTAGGAAACTTGGGTAAAAATGAAGAAACAGTACAGAAACTACGCCGGCTTACTCTGTCATCAGACTATCACACCCCAGCTGGCTTTAAGCCAGTACGAAACAACAAACACTAAGATCTGTAGCTGTCACTTCAGTCCTGGATCTCTCAAATAGCTCTGTACTTTAAGTGCTAACAAGAAGACCTTCTTATAGACGACCTCCTAAGTACTGGTCTGTGGGACCAACGGTAGGGACAACAAACGTGAACAAATAAGAGTCTTTCTGCAGTTGTCTGTCACCAGCTAACCAGTGTTGCACTTTAAATTCTGAGCCGTGTCCACAATCCCATTATGGTATGACAGCAAGTTTTAGGAAATGACTTATTTGGCTTCTCAGTAGATACATCTGTACCAAAGTGAGCATGCCGGGGCATGTTTTTCTTGTGCAGCTTAAAGAAAAGTCTGCTCTTCTAGCTGTACATGTAACTTACAATCAGAATATAAGGCAGTTCCAAGTAGATACTGTCTTCTTTCCTAGTGCCGAGACTATGGTGGACATGAGCTCACGAAAACCTGGTGTCATTCATAAAATCCCCAAGCCAGTATTTATCACCTGAAGTACACAGGTGAGGTACCTTCAACTGGCTTGTGACACAAAGGAGAGAATATAAATGAGATCATCATCGGAAAGGTCAAAAACATGTTATGCTAATTATCTTCTTCTGTTTGTGTATTGAGACAGGGTCTTTCGATATAGCCTTAGGTGTCCTGGGACTATGTAAACCAGACTAGCCTTGAAATCACAGAAATCCCACCAGCTTCTGACTCTGGAGTGCTAAGATTAGAGGCGTGTGCCACTATGTCTGGCTCTGTCTGATTATCTTATTTTCCTTTTTCTTTCCTTTTTGGTTTTTCCAGACAGGGTTTCTCTGTGTAACCCTGGCTGTCCTTGAACTTGTTCTGGAGACCAGGATGGCCTCAAACTCAGAGATCTGCCTGCTTCTGCCTCCTGAGTGCCAGGATTAAAGGGGTGTGCCACCACTGCCTTCTTCAAAAGAACATACAGCATGTACTTTACCTTTAGATACAATGCAACTAATTTCCCTCACTCTTAATTATCATGCTCATTTAGAAGAGATTAAGAATCCTTTAGATTTGTGAAAAACCCTAAGTACCCATGATAACAGCAAAGTGTACTTGAATAGGAGCCAGAGTATGCACAAAAACAAACTGACGAATCTAGAGCTCTGGCCTCCCAAGACTAAGCAATAGGATCCATCAGCAAACCCTTGTACTTTAAAATGAACAAGAAAATACCACAACACCCCAGAGTTTTGTATTTTGCAGATAAAATCATAATAGGCACAATGTTCTATACCTTTAGTCTCCTGGCCTTGTAGCCATTACACAAATTGATCTTCACTTAGTCCAATTCAACCATCCAATCTAACTCTTTACCTGTAGGCTTGTCCTTTTGATGGTTTTTCTGGATACCAGTGATTTTTATATTTCTCCTGAAGTATTTGAGTCAATTTCTCAGCAAACCTCTCAACTGCTTCTTTTTTCAACTTGTCATGTTTTCGAACCAGCCTCGTGAAAAAGAAGACAACAGCAGCAATTTCGTTCTTCATTTTTCCCTGTAAAGAACAAAGTGTTCTTAAAAACAAAACACAAATCCAAACAGCAGCAACAACAAAAACCTCACGCACGCACGCACGCACGCACGCACGCACGAAAATAAAGTTCTGTACAATATGCCCCCTTACAGCTCTCCCCTCACCTTTCAATTTTACCTTGTATACATGTCCAGTAATAATCACTAATGTTTTTTCATACTCAGAGACCTCTTAGGAAATACTACTGGGATTCTTACTACTTAGTTTTAAGCAGTAGTTCAGTGAAGAACACATCACATTGCTTCTGATGACTAAAATAAAACCAAGCAACACCCCAAAAGAATCAGTGTAATAAATATTACACCAGTTTTACTACATAAGTCAAACTCTAACTCAAATTACAAATTCGGTGAGATGATTTGAAACAGAAAACAGAAGAGTCCATTTGAAAATCTAGTACTCAGGGCTGGAGAGATGGCTCAACAGTTAAGATCACTTGCTACTTTGCAGAGGATTTGCATGGTAGTTAATAACAATCTGTAACTCCAGTGGGGGGTGGGGAGCTTTTAACCTTCCAGGGTACCAGGCACACATATGGTGGCCATACATACATGCAGGCAAAACACCCATACACATAAAAAGTAAAGAAAAAAAATCATTAAAATTTAGTACTATAGCTTCATTTTGGAGATTTGTAGTTCTCTCTAAAGGTTAAACAGCTATGACATTTCCAGTAATTTTACTAGCTAGAAGCCCAAGAAAACAAAAAACATATGCCCCCACAAAAAACATGTACAGATATGTCCATGACAGCACTATTCATACCAGCTACAAAGTAGAAACATTCCAAATACCCACCAAATGATGAACAAAGTATAGTATACACGAACAATGGAACTGGCAATTACAAGGGATGAAGTCTTAACATGTGGTACAAGATGGGAGACCCATACACATACCATGAAAAGGCAAAGCAGAAGCACACAATACCACATATTGAGATTCCCCTCATTTTAATGTCCAGAACAGGTAAGTCTACACAGAGAGTAATCAGACTGAGTGGCCTAGAGGCAGGAGGCGTGGAGGACCAGGAGGAAAGCTTCTAGTAGGTCCAAGGTTAATTTTCTGCTGTGATAAAAGTATTCTAAAACTGGGTACTGTCCTGGCTTTACAACGCTGACTTGTTTATTTCAAATGGATGAGTTGTATATATGAATTATACTTCAATAAAGCTGTTACACATTAAAAGTTTTGTTTTTTTCCCTGCACTGAGTGTTTTATACATACTCTTTCAGGAATATATATATACACATTTTTTTTTTCCTAAAAAGCTTAGACAACACAGTGAGTATTAAAACATAGTCAACAGAACATAAATTCAGGATCACTCAAAAAATTAAATAATCAGTCACGTTTTGGAGCTGCATTAAGGACTCTTAAAATAGAAAATCTGATTTGTCATTGATTAATCCACAAAGGCTGTTCTGGGGTTGTTTTGAATACATATATGCTTTGAGATGAGCTCATTCATTTGGCAGATGAAAGTAACTTGGAGATCTTCAGATGCAGCATTTCCTAAGTAACGTCATCTTTCTGGGCGCCAATGACAGGCCCTACTGTATTGATTATAACTGCGAACTAGCTTCACAACAGCCGGTTCTAACAAATCAAAAACAACGACAAAAACTCAGGAGCACCTGGTCCTTTCAGCTTTCTTTTCTCAAACTGCTCTTTTAAGTTTCTTGTCTAATGCAAATGCAAACAAGCGACCTCACTGTGAAACAAATTCTATATAGTTATCTGAGCTGTGTCCTGGCATGGGAAGATAAGATGCCCAAACCTTCCTCTTGGACTCTCCGAAGGCCAAATTCACCTACTGCTATCACCGACTGGTGGATGGAATCCTCACAGAACGGTGTGTGTGGGCACACAGAACTTCAGTCTACTACAACCGCTGTACAACCTCTCTTCCCCTGAAAAATGTGAGGTACGTCCCCACTTCATGAAGCTTCGTTTACACTTCATGTGTAGCACCTATGACGGAACAGAAAACCCACCGGCACTGAATACACACTTTGGGCAAGAAAGTTGCTTGGTGGAACGACAGGAACTCCACTCCCCCAACAAAAAGAAAGACTTACAGGAAAGAAAAGGACTGACTGATTCCTAGAGCATTCTCATTCATCAATTCGGCCAGTATGTGCCACATAACAAGAGTTTGGGGATGTGCTTTTGTTTGCTCCATTTCGTATCAAAAAATAAAAATAAAAAAGGAAGGAAAGAACCACTTAGTGGTTGCTTTTGGTTTGTAACAGAAGATGAGTCATACGGACTTATTTATTTTTCGGTTTGAAGGAATGATGACTGGAAAATTAACCCCCCCCCTTCTATCCGTGTTCCAGGAGCACCCAAAGGCAAAACGAGGGAGGGAGGTCTAAAGCCGGGAAGGGGGGTGGGTGGGCGAGCCACCACGGGAGGGACCCATCAGACCTGAAGCGTCTAGTGCCACCCACACTCTCCCCCCACCCACCCAAGCCCAAAGCTCCCATTTTCAACACCGCTTGGTGACGTCATCCCGGGACGTCGTCACCGCGGCGGAAGCTGCTCCTCAAGTTCTACTTTGTTCCACGAGCCCGGCCTTCTAGGAGTTTAGAACTTTGTAGTTTCCCCCCACCCCCACGCACACCCCCCCACCCACCCGCGAACGAGAGAGAGAGAGAGAGAGAGAGAGAAAAAAAAACGAGTCGCAATTTCTAGAAACAAATCCCTTCTCCCAGGTGGACGCTGCCAAGGTGGAGGGGGGCGGCAAGCGTGGTCGGCGGCGAGCCGGGCCCCCTGACCGCCCGGGGGCGGTGGTGGCCAGCGGGATCCAGATGCTGGATCCCGGCACGGGTGGGGGACCCCCCACCCCACCCCCGGACCCCCACACATACACACACACACACAAAAAAAAAAAAAAACACTCGGAGGGGACGGCCTGCGCGCCGCGTCCAACCTGTGCAAGCCGGCTCGCCCCTGCCCGCGCTCGCCCGCCCGCCCGCCCGACGCCCGCGTCGCCTCCCCGGCGGCGGCGGCAGGCGACGTGGCACGCGCCCGAGAGGAGGCGTCGCCCTCCCCTCCAGGACCCGCTGCGCCGCTGCTGCCGCCGCGCCGCGCATCCCCTCGGCCGCTCCGCTTTCGACGTGGCGGCGGGCGCGTCCCGACCTCCCTGCGCCCCGATGCCCGGGCCCGCCGCGTCCTCCTCCTCCCCGCGCCCGCCCGCCCGCCCCATCCCGCGCCCCCGCCCGCTTCCATGCCAGGCCCGCGCTCCCTTCTCCGCCACCAGCGTCTCCCTCGGCCGGCCGCCCGGCGGCCGGGCCCGCTCTCCTCACCGCCGCCGCTCCGGTGGGGGGGAAGGGGGCTGCACCCTGCACCCTCGCCGGCTGCGACCGCGTCCCGTGGCCGGGGGAGCC
Source organism: Peromyscus leucopus (assembly GCF_004664715.2). NCBI lineage: Eukaryota > Metazoa > Chordata > Mammalia > Rodentia > Cricetidae > Peromyscus > Peromyscus leucopus. The sequence continues at coordinate 19,846,705 of NC_051073.1, read as the reverse complement.
GAGCGCGAGTGCGAGCCACGAGCGAGTCCCGTCGTCCGGCGAGCGCCGCTGCCGCCGCCGCTGCTACCGATGCTGCTGGCTGCTGCTGTGGCTGCGTCGTCGGGCCGCCGCCGCCGCCGCCGCCGAGCGCGCGCCGACCAGACTGGCGGGCGACGGAGCGCGCGGCCCAGCCAGCCAGCCAGCGAGCGAGCCAGCGAGCGAATGAGCGAGCCTGCGAGCGAGCGCGGTCCCGACGCGGCGGCGCGGAGGGGCGCGGGGGGCCCCCGGAAGAAGGGAGGGGCGGAGGGGGAGTGGGCGGGGCCCGGCGCTGCGCGCGACCAATACGCGGGCTCGGGGGCGGGGAGCTCCGCCTGGACCCGCCCCCCCCCCGCCCCCGCCCTCCCCGCGCCTCCCAGCCCGTGCGCGTGCCCGGCGCCGGCCCGAGGCTGCGCGCGCTCCCGGCCTGGGTTCCGACGGCGAGGCTCGCACGAGGCTGCGGCGCTTCGCGCGGGAGCGCCCTCCCTCCCCCGCCCGCCCCCGAGGGCCTTGCCCTCCCGCGATGGGGCCGGCGGGATGCAGCCTGTGGGTTCTTCAGTCCCTCCTCCTCCTCCTCCTCCTCACGCGAGTCTCCCTCCCCTAGTGCGACCCCGCCTCCCGGCTGCCCGAGGGCAGGTTCCGTCCAGATCGCCACCTGGCTTCGAGGGCAAGCACCGAGGGCAGCCTGGCGCCGACTCTCCCCGTCCTTCCGGGCCCTGAAGTCACTGGCTGCTCCCTCCCCAACCCCCTGTGCGTGAGAAAGATGCTTGTGAGAGATAACTCTTACCTGAGCACTTTGCTGGCCCAGGGGGTGTCTCCATCTGAGCCTGGTAGCCTCCTGTTGAGGTTTTTTTTTTTTTTTGCATTTTTTTTTTCTCTGCTGGGCAGTGATTTAAGGGGCGGCCCCAGGGATGGCCCAATGGACGAAGCGCTCCTCGAGTGGCCAGACTTTCTATTTCTGAGGCACTTTAACTCAAGGACTTCCCAGGAATAAAGCTTAAGCCTTGACTAAACACATAAGAAAGGGGAACAATTTCTTTCCATCCCTGAGGCTGAACAGGCAACAAGGTGTTCGTGTGGTGAAAGCAGTGGATAAGTCTAAGGGGCCCAGAAAAACGCAAGAAGCTCATTAAAAGAAGACTAAAAAAAATGCAAATTTAAGAACTAATTGTTAAAGCTTTATCTTGACCAGATTTCTTAGTGTTTACTAGGCCTGGTAACATGTGTTAGCCTCATTCTATGGCTAAACTGTTTATTATTGATGTTGGTGATTATAGCCTTGGGCAACTTAAAAATGATCATTTTTGCCAGTAATCTACAACCCTCAAACTGTTATAAAACTAGTGTAATATGTGTTTTATTTGATGAGAAGCATTACTACGGTTGTAGAACCTAGGCTACTTCTCAGTTGAAAGAGGGGGCTGTTATAAGTAGTCCTTGGGCCAGTCCAGGAGATGCTCTAAGAGTGTTTTCATTGAAAACTAGTAATCACCTTGAGATTATTTTACTGATATAGGCCTTTAACTCTACAGTTTCATAAAATGGGTAGTTACAAACATTTTTAATTGTCAAGAAATTTCTAAATCTTTCTTGTTATTAATGTTCTCTGTAATCTCTCTCATTCATTTCCCTCCCTCCTTCCCTCCCTCTCTCTCTCCTCTCCTCCCCTTCCCTCCTCTCCCTCCCCCCTCCCTCCCTCCCTCCCTCTCTCTCCTCTCTCCTCCTCCCTCCTCTCTCTCTCCAGTATAACAGCCCTGGATCTGGCTTTGTAGACCAGCCTGGCCTCAGACTCACAGATCTGCTTGCCTTTGCCTCCTGAGTGCTGGGATTAAAGACTTTTGCCACCATGCCTGGCTAGAATCCCTGTATAAACTTATTCATCTGTTGCCCACGTGGTTCAGACAAAAGTGCCATATTCGTTTAAACCCAAACAAAAGGCAAACACTTGAAGCCTCACACATTCAGTGGTATTAAACATATCTGAAACACTTCTGTTTTCTCTCACTCACTTTTCGCCCACATGGTAGCTCCCTTTGTGCTTTTCAAAACTTGCCCATGTCGAGATAGCTTAGTGATTGAGAGCACATGCTGTTCTTAAAGAAGACTGGGGTTGAATTCTCATCACCCACATGGCTGCTAACAACCCTCTGTAACTCTAGTTCCAGGTGATTCCATGTCCTGTCCTGACCACCTCAGGCACCAGGTACATACATCGTGCATAGACATACATGCAGAGACATTAAATCTTGCCTTTTTAAAAATTTTTTATTTTTAATTTTAAGCTCTGTGTACTTCAGAAACACTCCCAGTTCCTAAAGTCGACAAATAAAAGTTCCTGAGAGATGGCTCAGCCGTTAAGAGCATGTGCTGCTCTTACAGAGGATCCAAGTTTGATTCCCAGGACCCACATTTGGACCAGTAACTCCAGCTCCAGGGGATCAGACACCTCTGGTCTCTGATAGCAGTATATATAGTTTAAATGAAATTGTTCTGGCCAAATGAGACCATCCTCTGCAGGAAGTGTGCAAGGGGGATTGCTGTGGAGTGGATATTTGTGTTGCCACCACCAACTGTTACTTAGAATAACTCAGCAATGTAAGGATGGTATTTGGAGGCGAGGTCTTCAGGATGTGACTGGATTTTGAGCATAGCCTTCCTAGGAATGGTATGTGTGCCCTGCTAGAAGGGACAGTGGAGAGATGATGGCTTTTTCTTCTTTGCTAGAGGACGCTAGCCGAAGACAGACAGCAAACCAGGAATCGAACCCTCACCAGACACGGGGATCTTGATGTCCCACCCTCCAGAACTGTGAGAAAATAATCTCTATTTTTTTTTAATCTGCTCAGCCTTTGGTTTTATGTTATAGCTGCATGAACTAAGAAGGAAACATGGCTGGTGTGAACAATTACATGCTAATGTTTCTCTTTCACAGCCAACACAAAATGTTCACTAAAATCGTTCTTAGTTACTACCATGTGTTTCAGTGCAAGTGGTTTCTTTTTTCAAATGAACCACCCTGATAGAGCTGAGGCTAAATAATCACATACATACTTTGGTTTGTGTGTGATTTTTGAAAGCTGTATGTGATTTCTGAATAAGAAACCATGGTTAAGCAAATCTGTGAATAACTTTTCAAAATCTCATTTTCACTAAGTAACAGTAGTGCTTTAACTCTGTTTAAGTTTTGTTTAAACGAGACAACCTTTTGTTTCTTTGAGCCCAGGGAAGTTCTGCATTGATATCAGAACAGTCTTGAGGCTGGAGAGATGGCCCAGAGGTTAAGAGCTTGTAACTGCTCTTCCACAGGCCCTGGGTTCAATTCCTAACACATGTGCGACAGCTCACAAGCTCTGTCACTCCAGTTCCAGGGATTCAGATGCCCTCTTTGGTCCCCAGGAGCATTGCACACACATAGTGCATTGCACACACATAGTGCAACACACTCATCCTATACATAAAATAAAGTTAAATTTTAAAAAGAGTTACATCTGTTTCGGGTGCAGTCTCCTCAATCTGCATGTTTAGTTTGAATCTGAATATGCATCCATCTCTTTTATATTGAAAATAGTTTTCTGCTGTATTTTGTAGTACCAACATAGCCCTAGGGAATCACTGGAGATTAAATAAGGGTATCTAAGAATTTTTAAGTCTAAAAATAATATGTTTGTGGCAGCCAGTGTTCCATCATTGTGATGAAATACCCAAGAAAATTAACTTCCAAGGAGAAAAGCTTCATTTTGGTTCAAAGTCTCAGAGCTGCTTGTCCAAGACCAGGTGATTCCACTGCTCTAGCCCCCTGAAAAGTGTGCTAAATAGCAACTTCCCAAGAAGACTGCTCACCTCATGGCTGGGAAGCAAAAGAAGAAGCCAGGGTCCCACAATCACAGTTAGGGACATGACTGCAATGTCCCAAGGTCTTCCCTGTAGGTCCCACCTAGAACATGACATTAGTTCATGTACTTCTGGGGAGGCTGAACATCCAAACTATAGCATCACCTCATCAAGATTTTCCAGGATTTAGCCATTTCCCTAAGTTAAACTAAATCTGCTTCCTTTGCTCTTGGATTTTCTAAATATTAATAAACTGATAATTTAAAAAAATACAAGCATAAAGAAAAATTATAATCCTTATTTTCTCCATTTATCATGCAGCAAAGCTGACTTCCATGAGTCACACAGTCACAGGGTGAATGAAGAATAGACTTGGCATACCAATCTCATTTTTTTTTTTTTTTTTTTTTGAGTTTTATTCACTGTTTAAACCCACTTGACTGTCTCAGCCAGGTCCTAACCTGCTTTTTTGAGAAGAAGATATTTGGATCAAACTTCTCAGATACTTTATTGATAAATTTAAGAGTATGTGAAGTAGGTAAGTATACTGCCTAGGTGGGCCAGATATACTGGACTCAGGCAGAGCTTCGTCTTGGAAGTGCCTGATGTGAATCTCCCCTTTTTGACAGAAGAGGAGGTTGTCTTACTGTTAACCTTCTCTGTCAGCACTCACCTGTTTTCCCATTCAAGAAAGAAGCTCAGTTTTATTAGTGAGTACTGCCTAAATGTACATATCTATGTATACACACAAACACACACACACACACACACACACACACACACAGAGAGAGAGAGAGAGAGAGAGAGAGAGAGAGAGAGAGAGAGAGAGAGGAGTTTTAATAATTGGTTTGTACTGTTATAGGAGATGGAAAATTCAAAATCTATAAGGCCATCAGTCTAGAAACTCATCAATAATTGAAATTATCACTTGAGCCCTAAACTTATTTCTTTTTTTTTTTTTTTTTTTTCCGAGACAGGGTTTCTCTGCGTAGCTTTGCGCCTTTCCTGGAGCTCACTCTGTAGCCCAGGCTGGCCTCGAACTCACAGAGATCCGCCTGGCTCTGCCTCCCGAGTGCTGGGATTAAAGGCGTGCGCCACCACGCCCGGCTACCCTAAACTTATTTCTAAGATTTCTATGTTAAGGTCTTTAAGGCAAACTTTCTTATTTGAGAAACTTCAATTTTTGCTTTTTGGGCCTTCAACGGATTGAGGCTCAGATCTATCATTGAGGGCAACTTCCTTCACTTAAGGCAACTGATTAAGAATGTTAAATCACATTTACAAAATACCCTTCATGCCGACATCTAGACTAGTGTTTGAGAAAAAGAGTGGTGATATTTTGTATATGCTCTAACAAATAAGGCTTGTCGAAGATCGAGGGCAGAGCCAGCCATAGAGGCCAAGCAGTGGTGGCACACACCTTTAATGCTAGCACTTAGGCAAAGGCAGGTAAATCTCTGTGAGTTCAAGGCCACCCTGGTCTACATGGAATTAATCCAGTCTAGAAGAAGAACAGAGCCAGGCAGTGATGGCACACACCTTCAATCACAGTACTTGGGAGTACATGCCTTTAATCCCAGCACTAGGAAGGTTGAGAAAGGAAGTGATATAAGTCGGGAGGAGACAGAAGTTTGGGCCCCCTTTTGGCTAAGGACTAGAGAGAGCTATTCAGTCTGAGAATTCATAGAGGCAAGACTTCTCTCTTCCTTTAAGGCTGAGGATTCTGGAGAGACCAATTAAGATTTGTGTTACAAAAACTGAGCACTATATCAGCAAAGTGATGCATAAAATCAGTTACCAAAACAACTGCTAACTAGTAATGTTTCCTCAAAGACATGCTGATCCATGATAAGTAAGATTAAAAACGTAAGTTTTTGAATGAGCCACATTAGCACACATTCATTAGAAAAACAGACCTCATCTGTAAAGTGTTCTGTTCACTTGGTACACCCAAGTTCTGCATCTGGAAGCTAGGTTAAAAAAGAAAAGAAAAAAGCAAAGCTCCATGTGACAGTACAATTGTAACCCCAGTGCTGTGGAGTCAGGCAGGCCGAGTTCCCGGGCTCACTGGCCAGCCAGCCTCCCCTCTTGGCCAGTTCCAGGACAAGGAGAGACCCTGTTTCAAAGGACAAGGTGCATCGTACCTGAGATTGACAGCCAAAATTGTCTGCTGGTCTCCTCAGGCACACGGATACACACTCATGCCTCTTCCCACTACACAGTCACACATACACAGGGAAAACAAATCCCTTCCATGATTTCAATTTGATCTTTTTAGGCAGTTTTGTGGAAGTGAGGGTAGGTAGGTATATTAGTTAATTGTCTGTCACTGTGATAAAACACCACGACCAAGGCAACTTACAGAAGGAAGAGTTTATTTGGCTTACAGTTCTGGAGGGATAAGAGTCGGGCATGACATCAGTTATAGAAAGGTGAGGGTTCATGTCTTGACCCACACATGAGGCAGAGAGAGCAAACAGAGTAGGGTGAGGACTGAAGATCTCCAAGTGTGGCCTGGTAACATACTTCCTCCGGCAAGTTCACACCTCCTAAGCCCCTCAAACTGTGCTTTCCACTGGGAGCCAAGTGGTCAAGTGCCCGAGAATGAGGCGGGAGTGAAGTGGGGTGGCATTTGTTATTGAAACGACCACGTTAGAAGTAGGGGAAGGAAGATTATTGGGTTGGCTGATTTCAGAAGCCATCTTCTCTATAACCAAATATTTGCTAAAGCACTGAGGACAGTGCAGCTGTTAAGAACAAAAGTTGAACTCATAAATGGGTCATTATCTCTTCAAGGTAGAAGCATGCTGGTATGGTTTCAGTGTGTCCCCTCCAAACTTCAGGGTTGCCAGAGTGATAGTTATTGAGGCGTAAGGGCCTTTCACAGGTGATTAGGCTACTGAGAAGGCTCGCTTTCTAAATGAGAGCGGTGCTGATGGAAAACATGGATCCAGCTTGTGGTGGCTGGAATGAGAATGGCCCCCGTAGGCTCATATATTTGAGTGCATGGTCACCAGTTAGTAGAACTGTTTGGGAGGATTAAGAAATATGACCCGGAAGAAGTAGATGTGGCTTTGCTGGAGAAAGTGTGTCCCTGGGAGTGGGCTTTGAGGTTTCAAAAGCCCATGTCAAGTTCAGTCTGTCTCTTTCTGTCGGCTGCCTACGGATCAGGATGTAAAGCTCTCAGCTGCTGCTCCAATGCCATGCCTGTCTGTTTCCTGCCATGATGACCATGAACTAATTAATTCCTCTAAAACTGTAGGCAAGCCCCTATTTAAATGCTTTTTTTAAAATAAGGGTTGTGTTGGTCACGATGTCTCTTCATAGCAATAGAACAGTATTATTCTATAATACAGACACGATTGTCCCAAATAATGTGTTTCCATGTAGAAACAAGTTCATGAATTTTTATAGTTAAAGAATAAGAAGTCATAAATCAATATATTTTTCCAAATACTTTACTGGAAACATTAGTAGGTAAGTTTCATCAAAGTGAGAACTCTCAACTGTAAGTCTCAGATGCTATCTGAAGGCATCCTTAGCTTTTGGATCGGTGGATGCTAGGCATTGTTAATTTAATACATTCTAAAAAGTTTCACTGGGTAGATGAAAGGATCTCGGTCAGAGACTAGTGTTTGAGAAAAAGAGTGGTGATATTTTGTATATGCTCTAACAAATAAGGCTTGTCCGAAGATCGAGGGCAGACAAAGATGGGCAATGCAAGACTATTATGGGACTGAAGATAGGGTAAGATAGTTTGGCTCTGGATCTGCTTTCTGCAATCAGGAACTCCTACCAGTCAGTCCGCCTTGTAGAGACTGTACCATAGGAGTGGCCGGGCTCCCCGCTGCAACTTCAGATCACCGCAGATACCCTTGTACAATGACTTAGTGGAGTTTGTCTTCATTACTCTTTTGTCTTCCGGAGTGAGGGCACAGCCTTCCTAAGGTGCCATATTGGATGCAAAAGAGCCCTCACCAGACAGCGTTTCCTGCTAATATCTTGATCTTAAGCTGTTCTGTATATAGGACTGAGAAAAATAAATTCTATTTTTTTTTTAATATTACTCAGTCTCTGAGATCTTGCCAAAGCAGCAGAGATACATATAAACACTCTGTAGTGGTATTTGCTCCACCCATGACCTTGGGCTATATGGCACAAAGGAGGCGGTGCCTCTTGCCATTTGTATGTGACAGCTTAAAAAGAGAGGAGAGAGGGGTCGACATTCCCCCCCCCCCACACACACTTTTTTTTTTTTTAAATCCTGGCATGATTGAACACCAACGGACTGGGAATTTAACCGGATTCCCTCTACAACACTCCACATTTCACAGGTGGGATTATTAATTAAGGGCAAGATATAGGTATATCAAAGTGTCTAGATGGGATTGGGCTCCCAGCTGAAAGGAAGTTTTACAGATGTGTAAGGACATCTTTGCAAGCCTTCCTCAGCACCAGCAGGTAGCCAGCAGAGGTCATAAACATAAGGAAATTGCTTCCCAGGCAGAGAGTCACGCCTTTAATGCAGGCAACATCAGTTCCACCACAGAGATGGCTAGAATTAATGAAATTCACACAGCAAGTCCTGACACTTGATGGCCTAATTAGAATGATTATGGGGAGGCTTTCCAAAGGTGCTGTGTCAGCAGATGAGCCAATGAGCCGTTCCCATAATGAGCATGTTCCCACCCCACCCCTGATCCAGCAGGAGCTTAAAGCATGGACTAAAGTTAGCACATTAATAATTGTTTGTGATGTGGTTGGCAAAAATATTTTCTAATGGTGTGCTTAGAGGAGTGCTCCAGGAGGTAATTGTGGCAGGACTGTGTTTTCTCTTAAGTTGTGGGAGTGTTTCTACTCCTGCCGTGTATGTGTGTGTACTTTATTTCTACCGGCGATGGAAAGGGAATATATAACAGAGGTCTGCTGTCGGTGTTTTCAGCCTACTCTAAAGTGCTCACAGATTTTTTTTTTTCCAGAAGGATGTCAGTGAAGGTAATAAGCTAGCAGTGATACAGTGGGGCAGGGTGCAAGGAAAGAAATAGTAGAACTCAGGGTCAGGTGGGTCATTTCGTTCATTTGGTTTTTGTTTGTAATGGTACACACATAAAAACTGGATTCCTATAACACCGAGGAGCTGAAATGAATAAAAATATTTCTTTTCAGATGGTCAACATAAATGTTGCATAAAACTGTGTACTGAGGCGTTAGAAGGTCTCAGGGTGGTAGCAGTTAGGGGAATACAATTTACTAGATTTTTAATGTGGCTTTGGACCTTGTGTGCTTGTTCAACATTGTAATCTTAATTGCAAGACCTATAAGTAAGTAAGACTTTGTTTAATTTTATTATTTTAAAGAAATTAATTCAATAAATATATAAATAACTTAAAATGTGTTTTCTTTTGGACCAATGCATGCTGTTAAGTCTGATGACCTGGATTTGGTCCCTAGAACCCACATGGTGAAGGAAAGAACCAATTTCTGACCTCCACATATGGATTATGGCCTGTGTGTGTGCACACATGCACACACAGGAAGAAATAATAAATATTATAATAATAATACTCTGTTTTGTTGAAGCTGAGCATGATAACATGTATCTGTAAACTCAACAATTAGAAGGCATGAGGATTATAAATCTGAAGTCAACTTTAGGGCTACATAGCAAAATGCTCTCTCTCTCTCTCTCTCTCTCTCTCTCTCTCTCTCTCTCTCTCTCTCTGTCTCATTTGTAGTGCTAAGTTGGCAAAAAAAAAAAAAAAAAAAGTTATGCTCTATAGAAGGCGTTCCTGAAGAGTCAGCTGGGAGGAGCCAGTTTCTCTGAACTGCTCACCTCATGACGTTGAGAGAACTCCACTGGTAACTCCAGCTCCAGCTAATCCTCTGAAATCCAGACTCTATATCTAGCAGCCGAATGTCCTCCTCCTCCTGGCTGTCTGACAGGCATTTCATACACAACATGTCCCAAGATGAACCTGTGTCTGTCTCTGTCCCCCAGCTTGCACTAGACTTGCTCCCCGGCATTCTTTTTTTTACCTCAGTGTAACTCTTCTACCCATGGCTCAGGCCCAAGATCTTGGTGCCAACAGGGAGTCCTCTCTTTTTCCAGCACCCCGTAAGCCGCCCATCAATTGTATCTCTTAACTCATCATTTTGTTTTCAACTCTGGACCCACTTAAGCGCAGATTTAATATGCTTCAACTTAATACCCTCTCCATTATGAGTTTTCATGAACTGTGGTGCCGGCTGTCTAACTGGATTCTACACAGGGTCGTTCAAAACGGTCTCTGTATAATGTAAGTGTAAGTATACCGTGTTTCTGCTCCCAACACCCATTGACTCCACCTTTCCCTCCGATAAAAGATAGAAGCTTTATAGTGGTCCACAAAGCCCCAGTCTTACCTTCCTCCTCATTTGTCCTTGCACCCTGCCCCACGCCCCCAATTCTCTCCCCTGGTCTCTACCATGCTCCTCCCTCATTTCAGTCTAGTATCTGTATGACTTTGCTGCCATAACAAACGATCACAGATTGCCCCTGGCTGGGCAGCTTAAAACAACATGCATCTAATTGTCAGGCAGTTCTGGGCTGGAAGTTGAACTTGGCTTAGGCATTTTCTCTGGTTGTCAGCAAAATTCAGTCTGAAATTTATACAAGTAAGGTTCCTGTTTCCTTCCTGGCTGCTGCCTAGAGGCTGTCCCTACCTCCTAGAGGGTTCTCCTAAGTCTTTACTGGTGGGCCCCTCTGTTTCCAAGTCAGCAACAAGGGTATCATTCTCATAATCTCTGATTTCCTTTTGTGTTGAATAATTCTTGCTGCAGTCAGAGAGTCGGTTTGTAAGGTTTCATGTGAATAGATTGGGTCGCTCTGGATAATCTGCGATTATCTCTTATCTCGAGGTTTGAAACAATTTTATCTCCAAGGTTCTTTAGCCATGTAATACAACAAATTCCTATGTTCCAAGAAGTAGTGCCTTACTGAGATTCAGGTAAGAGTTGAATGTGTCCCTTCAGGTTCATGTGTTGAAATGTAATCTCCACTAGGAGGAATTAAAAAGGTGAAATGAGCTGGGTGTGTTAGCCCATACCTTTAATCCCAGCTAGCATTTGGGAGGCAAAGACAGGAAGATCTTTGTGAGTTCAAGGCCAGCCAGCAACACAATAAGTTCCAAGCCAGACAGGGATAGTGAGACCCCGTATTAAACAAACCAACAAAAGGGTAAAAATGTAATCCAACTCCAGTATTTGTAAATGGGGCCTTTGGGTAGTGATTAGGAATAGGTACGTTTTTCAGAATGGGGCCCCTTGATTGAATGCTGGCTCTTTTGTAAGAAGAGAGTGCGTGGATGGACACACACACACACACACACACACACACACACACACACACACACTCCTGTGCCCCTTTTGTTTCTTGTTAGGTGATGCCACGCATTACTCAGAACTACTTCAAGCAAATTGCCGTCATCTGTGGCCCCTTGCCTTCTCAGAACTGTAAGCTAAAGAAAGGTGTTTCTTTATGAAGTAATACAGTCTCCGGTATTTTTGTTGCAGCAATGAAAACCAAAATGATGTACTCAACGAACGTATTTGGGGAATTAAACTTCTGCTGTGATAGACAGTCTCTTAGCTAAGCAGATTTCTACTTCTGACCCGCATGCTCAGGGTCTCACTACCTGAAATATTCTGTCCCTCGGATAATTACACAACCAGTTCCTTCATACCGCCAAGTCTCTGCTCAGGTATCATCACACTCTGCTCTCTGTCTTGTCTTTGAGGGAAGCACTCTCCAGTTCATTCACTTTAATTTTGTCTTTCCTTGACTGCATTTTGTCTTCTTATCTGTCTCTCATTACTAAGTACCTTGAGAGCAGAGACTGTAATTTATTCGCTTTTGGATTCCTACTACCTAGAGCAGGCCCTGATAACTGGTAAAATGCACCATAAGTATTTGTTAAGTGAATGTGAGTTACCAATAACAGAAAAAAGCCCCAGAGACCACAATTACTAATTATTTCTGACAAAAATGAGGCAACTAACTTGGAATTGACCTCAGAGAATCACTTGAAAGACTTCTTATTCACAAGACTATCATTAGTTTGTGAAATGCCTATTAAAGGCATCACTAGCAAGCTTTATAAGAATCTCCTGGTCCATAACAAACAAACAAGCTGCCTGACAATATTGTCCTTGGTGTGCTTATGTTAACTTGAGGCTCTTGTCACAACAGCCACAAAGGTGTTAGTACAATGTGCTAAAATCCTGGCTGAACTAAAGATCAAGTCTGCAGGTTTCAGAAGGTTCCATCTTTTCCCTGCTTTCAAAGTCAGGAATGAGCATGCTTGCCAATGCTTGATACTTTTACAGTGTTTCCTCAGAGATTAGAACAGAGTACCCCAAGACTACAGATAACGAGAGCCCGAGAATAGCCCCTCAAAGTTACTCCACTTTCTGCTTCACTCCATTCCTTGGGACATTGGCTTTGTGTTTCCTACCCAGGCTTTTCCTTGGAACAAAGAATGAAAGGATTGAGAACCCGAAGGGTTGTGTGAATGTCTGTGTCTGAACTGGGCTCAGCAGCCGCTTGTGACGAACCAGCTTGTCGTCACTGTCACAGGTCTCAGTCAATACCTTTTGTTCTTGTGGCTGACACATCAGACAGCACCTTGTCCTGTGGGCTTTGTGTCTTCAGCATTGTCTCCTGTCCTTCCCATTATTTCTGATAATATGGCTGTCTGTTTTACAGTTACCCGCCTCTCGTGACTCATTTGCTATCTTGGATCTTGGTCGACGCAATTATTACTATCCCTCAGACTGAAACATGTAGTTAAAAAATTAAATTGAGAGTCTGTATAAATATGAAAAATATGTGCTGTATATAGATGGAGCAGTTTTCATTTTAGAGTGTGGTTGATGGACCACCTGAATCAGAACCATGGGTCAGGGAGGGAGTTACTTATTATAACATAGGTTACTAATTACTGAATCAGGGTTGGAAAGGGATGGAGATTTGGGAATCATATATTTTTTCTGGCAAATATCTCAGGTTACACTTTGCAAAGTCTGAGATTTTTTTTTTTTTTTTTTTTTTTTTTTTTTTTTTTTTTGGCACTTGTATAGAGGCCTAAGTTTAAGGAGCTATTATAGGGCCGGCAAGATAGCCCAGCAAGTAAGCTGTCTGGTCCCCAACCTGACCACTGGATCAGATCCTTGGATGGTGGAGATGAGAAACAGATGTTTACTGCTCAGAAGAACACAAGAACTGTTTGTTGTACTAATAATGAAAGTCACTCCAAAAAGCGAATATCCTTTCCTTTAACTGGAACTACTTTGTCTTTCTTCGTTATCAAATAGACAAGGGCATGGAGTTTCAAGGCTATCAATCGACAAAATTGCCCTTGTCACAAATCACAATGCTATGGGAGAATGCTGGAATCCAGGTCTCCATCTTCCTTCCTTAGTGCTTGAGATAATTGACCTCGATGAGAGGGAGCGGGGAGAGGTGTTCGGAAACTTAGGTAAGTTTAGTTCTGTGTGCGTCAGTTATCTGTTAACCCACAGAGTAGGAAGGCTGGAGGACTTGAGAGATGGATGAAAGACGAGCCTGAAAAATAGATGGTGATCAAACTGTGACTCAGGTATCAAAGTAAAGGTGGGGACCCCAGAGAGTCACTGAAACCTTTGGGGCAGCATGAAAGGAACACATTAAGCACATTAACTTGCAGTTGCTACAGGACAAGCTGAAATGGGAGAAAGATGACAGGGGACGGGAGGAACAGGCGTCACGGTCTGTGAACACAAAAAGAAGACCCAGACTGATGAAAGGGTGGTGTGGGAGCCAATTCTAAATTTGGATCAATAAAATATGTAAAACGCTTAAGTTCTAGCCTAGCTCCATGGCTTCCTCTTCCTTGTAGAAAAGTAATTTTCTAGTTGCATTTTTAAAAAGCAAATAATTCACTTTTCTCACATCAGTGTATAACTTGACTTTTCTAAACTTTGTCAGTAGCTTTCTTCCTGTTTTAATGAACAAAAAAAATCAAATTTATATCAGGAGATTGTAAGGATATTGTTCAAAAATACCAACTTATTTACTATACCTTGAAGAAGTATCTGCTTTTGTTAGACATTGATGGGGAAATGTATATGGCAAGGCAGCTTAGAGGCAGGCGTGAAATTCAAAGAGAGAGACAGGAAAAAGGAGAGGGGAGACACCAGTGAGCTGCCCAAGGAGCAACATGTAATGGGACTCAGGACTCATGGAACATGTGGCGATACATAGATTAATGGTTATGGGCTAATTTAAGATATAAAAGCTAGCTGGCAAAAGGCTTGAGCCATGGCCATGTAGTTTGTAAATAATACAAGCCTCTGTGTGTTTATTTGGGTCTGAGCAGCTGTGGACTGGGCAGGACACAGAAAAACTTCAGTTATAAGACATTGTGCCAAATACTGGGTTCTTAGAATTGCTTCATTTTTTGTCAGGGTGCTGCAGAGACATGGAACCGGTAAGATGCATAGACATATGGACAAATCACTAATTTCAAAAAATCTAGCTGTTCAGCTAGAACAGCTTCAGGATGAGCCAGGAAATTGAGTTCCAGGGCAGCCACTGGGATGGATCTTGTTTGTATCCAAAGACTTGGCACACAGGAAAACCCATGGTGGTTCTCTGTCCTGTTGCTATTGCAAAGATCTGATGCCTGGAAAACCTGATGTTTGGAAACATCAAATGTCCCAGTTTAGAGACAGTCTGAAAGGAAGGATTCTTTCAGTCAGATGAAGGGCAGTACTCTTCTTCAGGCTTCTGCTGACTAGATGAGCCATACCCACAACTTTGAGCTTTGTTACCTATAGATTCAAATGTTAAGCCCAAACCACCCTTACAGGAATACGGATAATAACATTTGACTAGCTGTCTGAGAACCCAGCCAAGTGTAGACATGCATTTAGTCATCACAGTTTTTGTCTTTAAGGAGTTTATAATTTACTAAGATAAACAGAAAAGTAAAACAGTAATGCATAATTTTAATGATGTTAAACCCAACTCCTGAGATCAAGAGATGTGTGTTGAGACATTAGAGAGATTGTCCAGGACAAGGAAAGAAGAGTCCTGGGACAAGTTCCCAGAACTGCTAGCAGTACTAAAGGATTTGGGAAGGCAGAACATTTTTAAATGAAAACTTGAGCAGGAAACAACAACTTAGTTATAGTGAACTTACACTTTCCTGTTGACTAGAAGGTGGGCTCATCAGAGGAGAACAGTTGGGGACAGAAGGACAATCTACAAAGGGATGGCACTGTTGGCTTTGGACTGCTTGGCCCTGTGAGCAGTTTAGAATGTCAGCTACAGCATTGCATTAGCATTTGAGTTCAAGTTTCAACATCCACTCAAGATTAGAAACCAAAGTTTTAAAAATCTAGAGCTTGTTAGTGATGCACCTTTCAAACTCTTCTTTCTTCCACATCCCAGCTCCTTGTCATTACATTTAGAATATCTTAGGTTTCTTTCCTCATCCGTGCACCAGCACAGTTACTTAAAGAATGTTATGAAAATAGAAATGGCAGAATCATTAAGTCAGCTTGTGGAGAAAGGTAAAGTTAATATAGTCACAAGAAAAGCAGTATTTTTAGTAAAACACTGGGATGTGTCATTTTCTTAATGGATATTATGTCTCTGACCATTGTGAGAATACCCAGGATGTCTCTAAATTCTTCTGCATGGGAAGTAAATGGGCATTTGAAGGTAGAATATTGCCACAGTGAAGAGTGAGAGTCTAGGAAGAAATCAAGATTGATCAAAATATATTGGATCTGATTCTAATGGAGAATACACTCAAATGAAAATTTCTAAGATTCAGATTTACCAGGAGTCCTAAGAACAAAACTGTTTATTATTATTATTATTATTATTATTATTATTACTATACTATTATTTGGTTTTTCGAGACAGGGTTTCTCTGGGTAGCTTTGCGCCTTTCCTGGAACTCACTTGGTAGCCCAGGCTGACCTTGAACTCACAGAGATCCGCCTGCCTCTGCCTCCCGAGTGCTGGGATTAAAGGCATGCACCACCACCGCCCGGCTATTATTATTATTAAATTATTATTTAAGTTTTTGTTTTATTATTTAGGTATATGTAAAAAATAAAAATATTTTGTTAATACCATTTTGGTATATACATGTATGCAGATCATTAAAATAGCCCCAAGTGCTTCAAAAACTCCTTTACATACCTTATTAATGGGATAATACAAGGTCCTATATAGCATTTGAGTATCCTGACTGAAGTCTTTAGAGATAAGCTTACCTCCCTATTCTCATACTATTGCTAACTTTGCTGAGGAAGTTGGAGCTGGTCTCATTTAAGATATCTCAAGTTCTGGGTGTGATATTCGGCTTTGAATCAGAGCGTTCCATTGGTGCATGAAAATTAGAGATCCTTTCCAGATCAGTGCTACTTTGTGCAAAAGGGAAGGGAAGGGCAGAATTTGAAATGCAGCATATAGACAAGAGAATGAAGGAAGGGGGTGGGGAGGGTAGTGAGTACATCCCTGTCTACCTGAAACTCAGGCCAAGAAATGAATGAAATTTGTGAAGGTGGTGGTATAATGTGAGGGAAGTATCTGCACATGGCGGGTAGTAATGATTGTCAGAGGATTTCAGTGGGCCCATTGAAGAACACTCATTCGGGATCTCAGAACTGAATGGTCTGAAGGACTTTAATTAACTTGTGACAAAGTTTGTGTGGGTGTGGTGACATTCCCATTCTTCCTTGCTGTGATACGAGTTTAATCTTTTCTGCTTAGTAGAATCTCAGGGAAGAACAATGAAGGCAATCTTGTGCTTTTGGGCAGGTCTTCATGTAGAAAGAGAATTTCACAAATGCCCCTCTCTGTCAGAGGAGAAGAAAGAGGTTACAGAAGCCTTGTCTTTAAGACAGCTAATTTAAGGCCTTTAATTTCTCCTGATTTGAAGTTTGCCACTTGCTCAAGTGTCATGCTCTGAGATGTAATTTTTTCAGCCTTGACAGACATGCCAAGTGTCGCAACTCTGAGATGCTTGCTGGAAAGTCAGTCCTAAATGACTAGGAAAATTGAATATCAAGAGTAAAATGTTTTACCCACTAACACTGGTTCATTAGCCCTGGAGGTTCTGTAGCCTGAACATACAACTTAGATATTCATCTTTAGAAAAGGGTAGCGTTAGGTCTCAAAGCAACCCGGGACGAGTCTCACTGAGTACCTGTGGCATCCAGCACTTCTCACCGTGCCCCTCACCCTAAACCTCTCCAACCCAGGGGCTAGCCCACAGCTTCCCTTCCCACAGCTTCTCTTTTCTATATAGCTCAGTCATTTGGGTGGCATGTTTTCCTGTTTCCCACGCACTCCCTTGGCTCCTGGCTGGCTCTGCTCCTCGATCTCTCATGCTTGCCCTCTTCTCTCTCTCTCTCTCTCTCTTCTCTCTCTCTCTCCTCTCCTCTCTCTCCTCCTCTCTCTCTCTCTCTCTCTCTCTCTCTCTCTCTCTCTCTCTCTCCCTCTCTCCTCTCTCTCTCGCCACCTCTCTCTTCTCTCAGTCTGCTGGCCATGTTCAGTCTGGACTCTTGCAGATGTCTCTGGCTATGCTCTGCCTAGTGTCTACAATAAGCCTTCTCCTCAACCATACTTAGGAGCAATCAGGTCCTCATTTTTCATTCAGATAGACTATGCCTTTATTGTAGAATTATGTCAAGCCCAATGGTGGTAAGCAGTTTAGAACAACATAGTTTTGTAACTTGTTGCTTTTACAGGGTTAGAACACAAAATTAAAAAGTTGAACTGAAAATGCCTTGCTCTCTCCAGCCCTTTCTCTCTGCTGCTTTTTATGCCTCTTTGCTTTTTGTGGCTCAGTGCATGAGTTCATTTGGAGCCAAATATTTCAGTGTCCAATAAAAGTTCAGCCAGGCTGCTGGTTGTTTTTACCTAAGTGTACGGTAGCACTCACAGATACCAACTCTGTAATCTTTTTAAATGAAACAGTTTTATGAATTCTAAACATATTAAAACATTTTCAGGACCCCTTTGTCAATTTCTTGTACAGTAGTGATGAGTGCAGACTCTAACAGCCCCTCAAACATATCAACTATTCATTCTCACCGAAACCTACTCAAGTTGCCGGGGCAGAGTTAATGATTTCCACTTTCTATTCTCTTCATGTCAGTTTTTAGTTTCCACATTTCTACCACTTGTCACTGTGTACATCCTTCTACATCCGTGGCATCTACGATCTGCTGTAAGTTGTGGATCTTTGCCCTTCCTGCTCAGCTCCCTTGAGTGTGGTACACTAGTTATACCTGCTCCCCGGGGCACTGAAGAGGATGAGACATTTCACGCGGTTTAAAAATGCCTGCATTCTGCAGGCTCCAGCAGAGAGTGAAAGAGGTGTGTGCGTGTGAGAATTTGGACTTGCTAACTCACTCATCTACTTCTGGTTTGATTGCTACAAACGGAAAGATTCAGAGTAGGTCTGAGGTCAGCCAAACTCACACCCTTCTCCAGGAGTCTGAAGGCATTTCTAGGTAGTGAAGACTGGAACTGGATTATATATGTGAAAAGCAACGACTAGGCGCTCAGTGGAGAACTTCCGAGAATACAATGTGGGTTAACGTTCTCTTTGGAAAGATCAAGGAGAGGAAGAGCTATTAAAAGAACAGATAAGGGTGACACTCACAGTAACAGAGTTGCATATTGATAGGGAGGCTCTACTGAAATGACTGGGAACAAGCTGGTCGCATGTTCCCAAGGGCAGCCTTTGAGATTCGAAAACCAAGCTGGCAGTTTTGCCGGTCATTGGAGCCTGACATGTACCGAAGACAGAGGCGAGCAGGGTGGTGCGTGCCTGTAATGCCAGCGTTTGCAGGTGGAGGCTGCAGCTCAAGGTCAACTGTATAGCGAATTTGAAGCCAGCCCGGGATACGTGAAGCCTTGTCTTAAAAAAAGGTAAAACAATGATCACAGAAAGACTAAAGGAGATAGATTTTTCAAATTATGAGTCTATGGGTTCTAAAGGATTTGCAGGAGGGAGTTCAGATTCTGGGTCAGCGTATAGTCTGGACAGCCTCAAGGATTATGTGGTTTTAACTTTTTTTTTTTTTTTTTTTTTTTGGTTTTTCAAGACAGGGTTTCTCTGGGTAGCTTTGCACCTTTCCTGGGACTCGCTTTGGAGACCAGGCTGGCCTCGAATTCACAGAGATCCACCTGCCTCTGCCTCCCAAGTGCTGGGATGAAAGGCGTGCACCACCACCGCCCGGCTGGTTTTAACTTTTTATTTTATTTTTTATTTTTTCCTTTTATTTTATTTTACAATACCATTCAGTTCTACATATCAGCCACGGATTCCCTTGTTCTCCCCCCGGTTTTAACTTTTTAAAAGGCATGTTTCTTAGTTAGGATTTATATTGCTGTGAAGAGACACCATGACAACTCTCTCTCTCTCTCTGGTTTTTTGAGACAGGGTTCCTCTATGTAGCTTTGGAGCCTTTCCTGGAACTCATTCTGTAACCCAGGCTGGCCTCAAACTCACAGAGATCCACCTGCCTCTACCTCTCGAGTGCTGGGATTAAAGGTGTGTGCCAACACTGCCTGGCACTACAACAACTCTTATAAAGGAAACACTTACTTAGGGTGGCTCATTCACAGTTTCAAAGATTTAGTAAAAATTTTAACCATGGTAGGGCATGTAGACGTGGTACTGGAGAGGTATCTGAGAGTCCTATTATCTTTCACACAACACGAAGTCCACTGAGACACTGGGAAGTATCCTGAGCATAGGAAACCTCAAAGCTCACCCCCCTAGTGACACACTTCATATCTCAAGGCCAGACCCACTCCAACAAAGCCACACCTTCTAATAGTGCCACTCCTTGTGAGGTTCTGGGGACCAATGGCATTTAAACTACCACAGTATGCTAAGGTAATTTTGTGGCATTTTATTTGATTTTTACCTCCCCCCAACTACATGAGGCATACACCTTAAAATGGTTTCATTTGGCTGGGTAGTGATGGTGTACAACTTTAATCCCAGCACTCAGGAGGCAGAGGCAGGCAAATCTCTGTGAGTTGGAGGCCAGCCTGGTCTACCGAGAAAGTTCCAGGAACAGCTGCACAAAGTAACCCTGTCTAAAAAAACCAAAAACCAAAACCAAATAACAACAAATGGTTTTATGTGGACTAAGTGGTAAAGATTAACAAATCGTTTACACTAACAAAATGTTCTAGAATAACAAAGAAAGAAAGAAAGCCTACCAAGGTCATGAACCTGGGAGCTTGCTCTTCAGAGCTGACCTGAGACTTGCCTTGGGTAAAGAGGATAACAGCAGCTCTACAAAGCAAAGCTGTTTTCCAAGATTGCAAGATGGTTCATGTGGCTTATGTTCTAGATTTTGGATTATGCACTAAGAAACATATTACACAGGACTCTTTTTGGATTACACGCATTATAAACTCAGTAGCTCTCCCATTAAGTACAGAATGAGGCTTGTGAAAGCAAGGGAAGGAGTTATTGCTGTTGTTATTAGAGAAAGAACACTTGGAATTTGAGTTAGTTATTTCTTTTTAGATCATAGACCATTTTCCACTTTACTTATATATCTTTCATTGTCCTAAAGTTTTCTGAAAATCAACAGAGATAATAATGCAGGTGTTCCATGTATATGAGATAACAAAGATTGTATGTAGGAGACAGATGAAAAAAACCAGGAGACTCCATAACTAATGCTAGAGACTGTTAAATTCCTTTTCTTTCTTTCTTTCTTTTTTTTTTTTTTTTCGAGACAGGGTTTCTCTGTGTAGCTTTGCGCCTTTCCTGGAATTCGCTTTGGAGACCAGGCTGGCCTCGAACTCACAGAGATCCGCCTGGCTCTGCCTCCCGAGTGTTGGGATTAAAGGCACGTGCCACCACCTCCCGGCTAAATTCCTTTTCTACCGGTCTCTGATGGTGAAAACCAAAAGCATTTCAGAACACCAGTTCCCTGGATACAGACACAATAATCTTGTGGTATTGTTCTCGAATTAGTACACGTACATTGGATTTTAGAGACATGAAGACATGGAATCAATGGCGGCTAAAGTCTCATTATGCTGACATAGTGATAAACAGAACCTGTGGCAGATAGTTGCAAATGGGGCCGGTGAGATGGCTCAGCAGTGGAAGCCGTTGTCCTGAAAGCAGGAGAGCTGGACTTTGGATCTCTACAGCCCACATGATACGCTGTGTGCGGAAGGAGGCTTGCCTGTATTTCTAGTCTTGGGAGGTAGAACGAATCTACTTCAAAAAGAATAGAGTGGAACATGACAGAGGAAGCTCATCCACATCAGCCGCAGGTCTTCAGTTGCAGCTGCACCCACAAATGTGAATCTGCACATACATGCCTATGAGAAGAAAAAAAACAAAACAAACAAAGAAACTTTAAAACAGCCATCCAGTAATCTTATTTTGAAAATACCAATGCTAAAATATAGAGGGATGAAGTCACTTGTTCAAAGTTAGCTGCCTGGTTATTAACAGATCCAGTACTGCAATTTATACCAGCAGATTTTTAGCTCAAGCTATTTTTCTGGAGCCTCTACTTTTTTTTTTTTTGCCCATATATCTTTACTTGCAAGTGTTCATTGCAAGAGCCTCTATTAAAAGGTGTTAAGCTAGTTATTCTTTATGCTATTAAAACACAATTAGAACTATCAAATATTTGCAAGATATTAAAAAAATAGGATATTTCCCTTGTATTTATCCATAAATTTGCTAATTACCACTGTATTCATTTACTTATTACAAATTGTATTTTTTCCTGTCCATCATGTATATTACTACTAATTTCACTTGACCCCATTTCATTCTCACTTAGGCTCTAATAGGGTTTCTGCCCCCCCCATCCCCCAATAATTTTCTCCACTGATGCAGTAAGCCAGATCAAGCCAAACTGAAAAAGTATAACAGCAGGTCTATTGAAAGCAAAGCAACTCCTGGGCAGGTTCACTGGTCTCAGAGATTGAGGCCAGAGAGGTCGCACCCAAGCTAACGTAGGGAGGTTCTATAGATTGTAGGTGAGGGGTGATGA
Source organism: Peromyscus leucopus (assembly GCF_004664715.2). Taxonomy (NCBI): domain Eukaryota; kingdom Metazoa; phylum Chordata; class Mammalia; order Rodentia; family Cricetidae; genus Peromyscus; species Peromyscus leucopus. The sequence continues at coordinate 19,824,769 of NC_051073.1, read as the reverse complement.
TGCGTCTGCCACAGGCTGGATTTGTGCCCACGTATGGTCAGAAGCTGAGTACGTAGATGAAGAATTGGGCAGCTGGTGGCATCAGGGGAGGAAGTTGCAATAGTTGCCAAGAATGTGGAACCGGGCTTTTGGTGCCTTTACTGTGTTGGGAGACTCTGTGAGTGGGGGGGGGCGGTTTGGAGAGGGAAAGAAAGAGACAAGGACTGTGTAGGGGTGAGCTGCAGGCTCCAAGGAACTGTCTCCAAAAAGAAAGTCAACCAGGCATTTCTCAAGTTCATGAAAACTTCTAACTTACTTTAAAAGTATTCCAAACCAAAAGGTTTTTAGTACAAAGTTTACTTTAATAATATATTATTTTAATAAATATATTTACTTCATTCTCTAAAACTACTGCTTGAAATTACTTTCTAGGAAGATGCTTTATACAAACACAATTATACACAGACACACACATTGTAAAATATTATTTTAACTGGGTAAAGATGTGTTAAATTTGTTTATGCTGCAGAATATTACTTTTCTGTAGCATATTGTGTAGAAGTGTGTTACTTTTGTTTATGCTGCATTTGTTTAATGATGTAAGGACGTGTGTTTAATTATGTAAAGATGTGTTGCATCTGTTTCACCTTGCCTGCCTAAGGCACCTGATTGGTTTAATAAAAAGCTGACCGCCAGTAGCTAGGCAGAGAAAGGATAGGCGGGGCTGGCAGGCAGAGAGAATAAATAGGAGGAGAGATCTAGGCTCAAAAGAAGAGAGAAGCAGGAGAGAAGTAGCGACACCCCCGGGGCAAGAAGCCAGGCAGACACCAGAGAGACAGACAGAGAAGCACTGAAATACAATATACAAAGTAAGAAAGGTCAAAAGCCCCAAGGCAACACATAGATGAAGAGAAACAGGCTAAGTTACAAGAAGTAGCAAGAAAAGAGCTTAAGCTGGGTGGAGCATTCAGATTTAATAGTAAGTCACTGTGGCACGATTTGGGAGCTGATTGGTGCCCTCCCCCCCCAAAAAAAGAAAAACCATACACACACACACACACACACACACACACACACACACACCTTCCCTCCGCCTTTGTCCATTTATTTCCTTTAATAGTTTTCTCTATTTTAGATCTTTTTCACATTTTCAAATCAGCTTGTCACTTCTGTAAAGTAGCCTGCTGGGTTTTTTATTGGGAAATTGTAAACCTGTAGATAAAATTGCAGAGAAATGGCATCTTAACAACATGTAATCTTTAAACATGGGAAGGTTGGATATGTGTTTTCTGTTTAAATTTCTGAGCAATATTTTGTAGTTCTCAGTGTTACCTGTCTTCTGTGTTACATTTCATATTTTTAATGCCAATATAAATCTTAGTTTTTCTTTTCAATTTCTTATTATTCGTTGCTAACATTTAGAATCCCCCCCCCTCTCTCTCTCTGTGTGTGTGTGTGTGTGGGGGGGTGGTGGTGGTGGTAGCCCATGACTTCATGCATGCTAGGTAAGTGTTATACCCGTAGTCCAATGATAAGTCTTTTATATAACTTAATAGACTGCTACTTAACTAAACTCACTTTTAATGCTAATATCACAGTTGCAAGTCTCTAGTATTTTAACATGGATAATCATGCTTTCTATGCATAAAGAGAGATTTATGTCTTCTTTCCCAATGTGTTTGCTTATAATTTCTTTCTCTCATCTTATTATAACATTAGAACTTCCTTTAAAATGTTGACTAGAGATGGTTAGCATGGATATCCGGGAAGGATAATTTTGTGTCAATTTAATTGGGCCACAGGGTACCCAGATTAAATATTATTTGAGGGTGTATCTCTTTATGGATGAGATTAGCATGTGAATCGATGAACTGAGTGCAGTAGAATGGTCTTTTGAGTGTGGGTGAGCATCTAATCTGTTGAGGGCTCAAACAGAACAAAGAGCAAAGGAAGGAAAAATTCACCTCCCAATCCTCCTTGTTCTGCCTGGCTGCTTGAGCTGGAACATCTTATCTCTTCTTTTGTGCTGGAATTTACATAATCAGTTCAGCTGGTTCTCAGCCTTCAGACTCAGTCTTCAGACTCAGATTTTGGGTTTCTTGGTTCCCCAGCTTGCAGATGATGGGATTTTTTTTTCAGCTTTTATAATCCTATGAGCCAATTGTTGCTATGTATGTATGTATGCATGCATATATGTGTATATTTATTTCATATTATATCTGTTTCACTGGAGAATTGTTATTGATATGTAAGAGTTAGGTTGAATTCAGCCTTTTGGCATTTGCTATCTATAGCAGATTTTCATATTTGTGTCTTCTGAGGTCAAAGTAGTTTAACTATATCTCTGTTTCTCTGAGACTGAAAAGCTAACTGTCTGATTGGTATTGTTATGGATAATTAAATATATGTCTGTTAATTTCTAAAATTTGATTAATTGTGGGTTTTTTTACATGTTCTTATTGTATCTGTGTTCACACACAAGCATACACATACATGCTTACACAAAGGAGGAAGCGTACACAGGTATTTGTATGCCAGAATACCTCTGTTGGGGTCAAATAACAACTTGGGGGTGTTGGTTCTCACACTATGTGGGTCACAGGGAATTGAATTTAGGTTATCAGGCATGACAGCAAATACCTTTATCCACTGAGCCATCTCACTGGTCCAGTTCTTCTATTTTGATGGAAGTTAAAATGATATTTCTATCAATTTTAATAACCGAGTCAGTTAGAATTCTTCTTTGAATAGGAATCTCAACTACACTGCCTCAAAGATAAAGGCTTATTTGCTCCTGTAACTGAAATTCAGCCATAGGGACTGAGGTGATGCCATTAGGGCCAGTTTCTCTTTCCCAGACTCTCTTCTTCTCCTTTTGCCTAGCATTGTCCTTTGATTGTGTGTACTGGCTAGTTTTCGTGTCAACTTGACATAAGCTAGAGTCATTTTGGAGAGGAAACCTTAAATGAGAAAATGTCCCTACCAGATTAGCCCGTGGGCAAGCATGTGATGCATTTTCCTGATTGATGATTGATATGGAAGGGCCTGCTCACTGTGGGTGGTGCCACCCCTGGGCTGATAGTCCTGGGTGATACAAGAAAGCAGGCTGAGCAAGTCAGTCAACAGCATTCCTACATGGCCTCCAGGTTATTGCCTTGCTTGAGTTCCTGCCCTGATTTCCTTTGGTAAAGGACTGTTAGCAGGAAGTGTGAGCAAAATAAACCCTTTCCTTCCCCAAGTTGCTTTTGGTCATGGTGTTTATCATCGCAACAAAAAGCTAACTATGATAGATAAATTCTGCTTTTGTGATAGCAACAGTAGCTTTATTCTTTACATATTCTTAGCTGTTAACTCCCCTAGAAAGGGGTATCTACTTCTGTCTTGGAAGTCTAAGCAAAAGTCTTGCTGATTTTCTTTGGCCTAACTTGGATCACCTTGCAGATCCTGAAGTAAGTTGCTATGACCTTGGAAGTGTGACAGGTCAGGACTGTGTCCAGAGTGCCACAAGAAGTTAGGATGGGGCCAGGGCCAACTAAACCATATGGTGTGAGTGACTGGCAAGGATATTACTTCCCTAAAGAGAACTAGAGATCTGATTGCCAAACCTGGAGGGAATGGATTATGAGTACCCAGAATCAGCAGCTGTCTCTTGTATTAATGTTTATTCAGCACAAGATGTGAACAAAGCATTTCACATTACTCATTTCTCCTCAAAATAGCCTCATGACACAAGGAAGGGCTATAATAATTCTCGTTAGAAATGTGGAAACTGAGGTTCAGAGGTGTCATGAAGCCACAAACTCATTCAGCTAGATCGTTTGAGGAGGCAATCAATTAAAACCCCTGCCTACTAGCATCCTTATTAGATCACTAGCAAAATAGCAAGTAGTCTGACTATGATCAAGAAATAAAATATCACACAGTCAGATCTAGCAAGAGAAACATATCTTGTAAGTACACTTAAAGGGAACACATGGTTGTAGATGTATCTTTTCCTACTTTTATTTTAGTTAGATTTTTGTACTTTTTTAAATAGGCTATTTTTAGAGAAGTTTTGGATGCACAGAACAAACGAGCAGAAAATACGCAGCTCTCATATGTTCCCCTCTCGTGCTAAATCTTCCCCTTGACATCCTACCCCAGGATATTATTTTTATTACAAATAGAGAATCTACATTGACAAATCATCATCACTGGATGTCTACAGTTTACATTAGAGTTCATTCTTGGTATTGTGTGTTGCATGGCTTTTGGCAAATGTATGATGACATGTATCTACTTCAAAGCATCATATAGAATAACTGTTTCCCCTGAAGTCTGCGATCTTCCTATACATTTTATTATTTCTTCTTATAATCATTATCATAATAATATTAAATAATCTTGTTATAATATTATTATAATCTTATAATAATCTTATTATAATCACTGAGGTGTTTACCATATCCATGCGTATGGCTATACTAACTGAATCATGGATTCAGAAGAAAACAAATAATGAACAAGTACTAATACTGTCCTTGAATTTGGGGAAAGAAAGCATGTGTAGGCTTGGTTTTCTAAACCAGCTATGAAGAGACGTAAAAGCTGGAGGAGTACTTCTCCTTGGACTGATGACATACTTGAAGGGACAGTTATTTGTTCAGCAGTTACACTTCCCCAACGCTGATTGACTAATGCCCGTCATCCACTCTCTCTCAAGGCTGTGTTAGCCATGTCACTTTGATGAATGAATTGTTCCTGATGTTTCACAGGCTCCTGGCAGATGGTGAATTCTTGAGGCAAAGTCCTCTCTGTATCAGTAGACTGACATGATTGTAATCCCTGTTGAAGCTCCACGGAGAGCGCAGATCAGAAAGAGATGTCTCAGCTCCTCCACAGATGATTATTGTATCAAACAAACATAACATCAATAATAGTTATGTATAATCTAGGAAAGCAAGGCTATGTGCCAAAGAAGGGTATCTTTAATTTCTTCCACACAGACTTTAAAAAAAAATAGTTATTTAGGGCTGGAGACATGGCTCAGTGGTCACATGTTTGCATTGCATGTGAGTCTCTGAGTTCAGTTTTTATCTCAAGAAAGAAAGGAAGAGAGGAGGAATGGAGCAAGGAAGAAAGCAAAGTAAGTTTGTGGTACCCAGTGATAAACAAAAAAGAGGATCCTTTGTTTAATCATTAGGAACTCCTACAGCCTGGAAAGAAAGATAGTTCAGCAGGTAAAAGAGCATGCCACCAAGCCTGATGATTGAGCTTGATCCCCGAGGTCTACATAGAAGAAGGAGAGAACTGACTTCCACAGGTTGTTCTCTGATCTACACACACACACACACACACACACACACACACACACACACACACACACACACACTAAATGTAATAATAATGAAAAACAATTCTAAGATCGTGACAGCAGACAAGCCCCATTACAGGGTCCCATGTGACTTCACAGGTTGCATACTCATGAAGGCAGATCTTTATGTTCATGCATGCAAGATGGTTCCAGACTCACCTATGTGTGGTTAGTAAGATAAGGTAAGTGGAGCAGAAGGTTACTACCAGACAAACCTACCTTCCTTCCTTCCTTCCTTCCTTCCTTCCTTCCTTCCTTCCTTCCTTCCTTCCTTCCTTCCTTCCTTCCTTTCTTTCTCTTCCTTCCTCCCTCCCTCCCTCCCTTCCTTCCTTCCCTTTCTTCCTTTCTTTTCCTTCTTTTATTTTTTGTTGTTATATGATTTTTTTTAATAGATAGCTTTCCTGGAAGCCTTGAACAATAAATATGCGTTTGTATTTCGTTAGCCAGAAACAATTCATATGCCAACTGCTAGCTGCAATCTATCGAGGAATATATTCTTGTAACTTGGAGTTTTGCTATTCCAAAGGAAGTTGGACACTGAAAGGAAAAGGAGAGAGTCTGTTGTGCTAGTGATTAGCAGACTAGTATTTACTGTTTCATTTATCCAATGCCATGCAGCAAAGCACCCCAAATGTAGTAACTTACAATAATGTAACAACATTTAATTTGCCTGTAAGTCTGCATTTGGGCAGAGATCAGCAGCCTCCTCTGCCATGGCTAAAGTGGTTCAGGGTGAAGGCGAGAATCACTTAAAGTCTTTCTTAAATATGGAAGGGTTCATTTTGTCTACTAGGCAGAGCCTCTACTGGGACAGTGGCTGGGAAACCTCCATGTGGTTCCTCACTGTAGCTGCTTGGCTTCCTCACAAGACATTGAATGAATTTGGGAACATACATGTTATCACTAGTGCTATAATCATCATCTCTCTGCAAGTCACAGACTTCGACCCCGGCAATCAATGAGAGAATGCTAATGTCTTATTGGAAGAAGAGCATGTGGGCAGCATTGTCTTGGTTTTGGCACATTTGGCATATAATTTACTTGCGTGCTTAACTGCTGATGTTGGAACATAGTTATTTCATTTATACAAACACCAGTGTGTCTCCTGCCTTTATTTTTCTTTCTTCTCATTGTTCTTTTTATTATTCCTTTTTGGAACAGTGTCACTGTGTAGTTCAGCTGGTGTCATACTTGAGATCTGTATGGCAGAGCCTCCCAAGTGCTAGACTATCATGCCAGAAAAAAGAAAAAAAATAAATAAAAAAAAATAAACCACATTGGTCGCTTGTTTAAAATATTTCAGTACTCCCATTAAAATTCAAATTCATTCAGACTTTTTTGATTCATACTTAATTCAGTACCTGGTGTCTCTAATTTTTTCTCATTCTTTTCTGCCTTTTTTTTGCTGTGAAACCTATGGAATCATGGCAGCTTCCTTAAGTCTTCTAGCTCTTTGTGCAAACTTGTCCCCTTATTTCTTCAGTGTATTAAACAGACTGGACCTGGATCATTCTTCACTTCTCAGAGAGCCTTTAAATAACTTATTAGCTAACATGTTATACTTCACCATTATTTTTTCTTATTTCTTCCTGTGAAATGAAAATCCACAGCTTTAGAATCCTCTCCCATTCCATTCTGCTGCTTGCATGGTGTTTCATCATAAGCTCATGTGTTAGAAACTGTTATAGCTTCCATTAAATGACAGGGACTGAAGCCCACGATACATGGATGGAACACTCAGGCCTTTAGATTTCATAAGCAATACTTTTATTTACTGTGTTGTAAATGATTTGGCAAAAAGAAAGGATGTATTAATTAAGTGTGTCATAGTTGATCAGCAAAGAACTTCATAGATGTCAGGGCATTCATCAGTCTTTGAATGATAGATACAGTCTTTTTGAATGATAATAATGGGAAGAAGACATTGTAGGTGGTGAGAAAAGTATGAATAAAATGAGAGTTGGGAAAGCACTGGTACATTCTGGTGATGATGAGTAATGTAGAATAGGATGTGGGGGAGTTAGAACTGGAAAGGCAGGTTGCATCATTCAGTAGGTAATTAGAAGATAACTTTTTGTTTTGTTAAGAGGAGACTATCTGTGCTTTACGAAAATAAAGCTGTACAAGACAAGTCCAAGGAGTTAGCTGTTGTGGAATAGAATATTTGTTTAACTACATAAAGATGTGTTGCATTTGTTTGTGTTGCAGAATAATTGTTTACATAAAGATGTGTTACATTTGTTGATACTGCATTTGTGTAACTATGTAAAGATGTGCTGCTTTTGTTTATGCTGCATTTGTTTAACTATATTAAAGATGTGTTACTCTTTTACCTTGCCTGCCTAAGGCACTGGAATGGTCTAATAAAAAACTGAATGGCCAATAGCTAGGCAGAGGAGGGATAGGCGGGGCAGGGAGAAAAGGGGAGCCAGCCTGCCAGCCAGTGGGTGGCCAGCTGGGGGCCAGCCATCCAGACATGGAGGAAGCAGAAAAGCAAGATGAACAGTACATAGATGAGGTAAACAAGCCTCAGGGCAGCGCATAGATTAATAGAAATGAGTTAATTTAAGTTAAAAACAAACAAACAAACAAAAAGCTAGCTAGAAACAAGTCTAAGTTTAGGCCAAGTATTCGTAATTAATAATAAGTCTCTGTGTCATGATTTGGGGACTGGATGTCCAAGAAAGCCTGCTACGGTTAGCTATTGGTATTGATCATATCATATAAGTACTTATTAGGGTCTCATTTTATTTGTAAAATGAGGATATGAATAATTCTGTGCTCATAGTTTTCTGTAAGGGTTAAATGATGAGATACATAGGAAGGTGGCCTATAAAACTGAGCTCTAGACAACAACTGGGGTTTTTTGAAGCAGGCATTTTGCCTGGTTCTGGGTGAGGGAGACTGGAGAAGGAAGTGGACAACCAGAACAGCCAGGAAACAGCAGAGCCCAATAAGCAAGAATCAAAGCCTGAAAAGAGCTGGATAACTCAGTTCTAGGGAGCCAAGCCCAGGTCCTCGCTCATTTGCAGATGCTAGCTTCAATGCTTGTTTGTTTGCTTGTTTGGGGTGTTGAACTTGAAGCACAAGTGGAAGCCAGGAAACCAGCAAGGGGCCTTTGGGAAAAGGGGCGTGGTCAGGGAGAGGACAGTGGTAGATGTGAGTTAAAATGGAAGCAGAGAGGTGGAACTCTCTGAAGAAGGAGGGGGCATAGGAGTAGGGAGACTAGGAGGGGAAAGGGAGATACCAGGCAGAAGAACGGGATGTGAAAAGCTGTGTGGAAGCTACAGTCTCACAGCCCCAGTTAAAAAATGGAGGGTTAGTGTGAAATAACAGACAGCTGGAGGTTAACGGGTTCAGCTGGGCTGGGGATGGTGGGAAGGGAGGGTAGCAGGTGGGAACTGGGCCCCTGCCACGGACCAGAGGAAGGACACCACCTAAGCAGTGGCCTCGGACCAGCAGGAGTGCTGTGACCTCAGCGCCTCCGAGAAACACGGAATCTCAGGCTTACCTTACAGAATATCAGGATCTGCAGTTCCATAACGTGGTCAGTGATTCTCCAGGCACATGAGTTTGAGGAGCAGGGCTTGAAGGTCTGCCTTTGGCCGTTTTCTCTCAATGCTTTTAATCTCTAGTTTTTACCCCTTCTCTCGGTTTTTGACGATTTCGTCCAAATCTCCAAATAAGCATTCTAAGGAGAAAAGACCTGTTTGTTTGACCAGGGGATCTTTGTATCTTTAAACCTTTGAATGTATTCTATGGGATTCTAATGGGGCAATGTATCTGTTACTTTCCGGTTACTTGATAAAGTAACATAACCAAGAGCAGCTTCTAGAAAAAAGAATTTGTATAGTTCTAGAGGGGGAGTCTCTAATGGCAGAGCAGGCATGGCAGCGGGTGGCTGAGGAAGGAGCCGAGAGATCACTTTTCAAGTCCACGCAGGAAGCAGAGAGTTCACAAGGCAGGGCAGGGCTCCAAACACTGGAGGCCTACTCCTAGGGATGTACTTCTTCACCAACAGCGAGAGACCAAGTATTCAAATACCTGAGCCTAGAGGGGGAATTTCTCACTCAAACCATCATGGATAGCGTCATCTCCAAGGAAACTTTGTTGTGTTTTGTTTGCTTGTTTGTTTTTTTTGTTTTTGAGACAGGGCTTCTCTGTGTAGCTTTGGAGCCTGTCCTGGAACTCGCTCTGTAAACCAGGCTGGCCTCGAACTCACAGAGATCCTCCTGGCTCTGCCTCCTGAGTGCTAGGATTAAAGCTGCTGCTGCTCTGCGCCGCCGCCGCCGCCGCCGCCGCCACCACCACCACCTGGCTTCCAAAGGAAACTTAATCTCCTCTAGAACTCTTCTTTCTTCTCCATCTCAGACAAGAATCTGTGGCACCCTGAATTAAAGTTTTTGTTGTTAATAGGTTTTTTTTTCTCTGAAATTGACCTTCACATGCTAAAGCATATGATTTTTTATTGGTTCTGTCTTTAAATGTCCTTTGTATTTCTGTTACTTAACAAACAACAACAGACAGGTAGCCAGGAAGATTAAGCAGATGACTGATAGAAATACAAGGCAGCTACACACACACACACACACACACACACACACACACACACACACACACACACTTTCAGGTAACTCCCCTGGAACTACGTGTTATACATACCATGTATAACAACTTGTTATGTATGTATCATATATATCAAGCATATGATATAATATGATATCATGTAAGCTATATGTATATGTATATATCAAGACCACATTCCCCAACTTGATTGTTCTAAAATGGGGACAAGGAATAATCTTCTACTATTCTCCCAACGTCCTCAGTAGTCTCATTGCAATCACAGTTGTAAACCGCTTTATCTCAGCATTTTGGTTCTAAAGATGAAGCGGTTAAGGGAGATTGCCTAAAGCCGGCAATGCAAATAGTGGCGGTAGGAGGTGGGTCTCCCAGCTCTCAGTCGGTTGCTCGTGGTCTGCGTCATGCTGCTTGGACAATGATTCTGTCTGCTCTCCTGTCTTCACCAGGTTATTCACTTCAAGAACAAAGACATCAAAACATGACCAGCGTGAGCTTCTTATGCATCCAGATGTTCCTCTTTCAATACCTGTGTTAGGTCTCAACCCAGGGCAAGTCTCACTCAGTACCTGTGACTCCCCCTAGCACGCCACACCCTGTCCCTACCCTAAACCTTTCCCTCCCAGGGGCTGGCTGCTTACCTTCACTCACACTGATCCCCATATAACTCAGCCATTTTGGCTATGCTGGTCTCCTGGCCGGGGCTGCCTCTCTTTGTCCATGGCTCCTCACTTGGGCTCCTCTCGATCTGGTTTTCTTACAGCCATGTTCAAACTGGACTCTTCCCTCTGCCTGCTTTCTCCCTTATATCTATAATAAAAGTCGTTTCCATACTTTAGGAGTTGTCATGACCTCCTCCTATTTCATTTTTTTCATTCAGCGTTCATAAACCCAGGCATAGGCTTCCACTTCATTTATACGCTGCTCTGCAATGCTTGGAAAGGCATTTAACGGCGGCAACTGGTGTGATTCCACACTCACATCACCTAAGCTGCAAGCTCATCCTTATTTCACTCTCTTTGTTCCCTGTCACTACACCTAGAAAAGCTGTCATAAATCTTTTCCATGTTCACTTTACCCTGTTCTTCAGCCTCCATAATTCCAGCCACTTAAAGTCAATGCAACTTGTCTCCTAGCTTCTTCTTTGCTTGAAATCTGCTTGGTTATTTCACTCCAGTCTGTTTTTGTTGTTGTGTTTGAGACAAGGTCTTCTCTGTAGCCTAGGCAGGCCTGGAACGCCCTTTGCATCCCGGGGCTGGCTTCAAATGTTTAGCGCTCCTCTTACCTCAGCTTCCCAGTGCTGGGTTACATGTAGGAGCCAACATGCCTAGCTTCCAACTCTAGTTTGCTTGTTTGGGGACTTCACTTCCTCAGGTCTCCGTTATGTATTCTATCTGCCCTCTCTTCTTCTCTGGCTACTTCCTCTCCCACCTTCAGTAAAAACCAGGGCATCCTAAAACAATCCTTCCCTTGGAAGTGCCACCTTGTTAAGTTAGATACTATCTTGTGTCTTTTATTTTCCCTATTGAATTTTTACAGCTGTTGACATTGCTCTGACTCTGTTTATTTGTTCTACCTACTGTCTATAATTTAATCTCCATCTTTGAAAGCCTTAAAACTCCTCCCAGTGACATATGTCCTCCAAAAAGCTATACCCTCGCCGAGTAGTGGTGGCGGCGGCGGCGGCGGCGGCGGCGGCGGCGCGGCGGCGGCGGCGGCGCACGCCTTTAATCCCAGCACTCGGGAGGCAGAGGCAGGCGAATCTCTGTGAGTTCGAGGCCAGCCTGGTCTACAAAGTGAGTTCCAGGAAAGGCACAAAGCTACACAGAGAAACCCTGTCTTGAAAAACCAAAAAAAAAAAAAAAAAAAAAAAAAAAAGCTACACCTCTAATCCTTCCCAAAACAGTTCCACCAACTGGGGACCAAGCATTCCCTTCTGTGGGGCCATTCTTATTCAGACCACCACGCTCTTCGTGGTGTTCACCATGATCCTGTCCTTGATGTTCAGATGGTTTTCTCTAAAGAAGCTCCACAGTCTTCTTCATCTGTGTTTCTAGGTCAGGAAGTGATAGTCTTTTAGACCCTCACCATCACTTTTAATTTTTTTCACTTCTGGAGATTAAACCCAAGTCACTTTCAAATCTTGAACATTACCCCAATTCCTGTTTCTTTGTTTTCTACGGTAACCAAATCTAAGACGCACTACCCTGGTCATTTCCACAAATCACAAAGAACTAAGACCTATGGTTCCTCATCAAAAAGAACATTAAATGACACATGTCTCTGCTGTGTGTCTCCTTGTTCTCCATCCCCCATCTCTGGAAGCAACTCATTGCCACTCATTACATATCCTTCCAGAGATATTTTATGTACATAAAGCATATGAATATACATAAGTATGTATGAACATTCATATATAACTTTTTTGTTTCCTCCTCCTCCTCCTCTTCTCCTTTTTGTTTTTCGAGACAGGGTTTCTCCATGTAGTTTTGGTGCCTATCCTGGATCTTGCTCTGTAGACTAGGCTGGCCTTGAACTCACACAGATCCACCTGGCTCTGCCTCCTAAGTGCTGGGATTAAAGGCATGCACCACCATTGCCTGGCAGGATAATTCTTTTTTAAATGTTTGTTTCTTCTAGTAGTTCCATTTTTTAAAATGTGTTTATTTTTATATTTAAGTCTTTGGTCAGTTTGACATCTTGGTCTTCTAATGCACACCACCATGTTGGATCACTTCAGGTTTTCCATACCCACTGTGATTTTTGATTGCCTCCACTCAGACAACCACTTTGATGCTTACCTCTCATAACCACATCCCAGAAGTCGTCATCTGTGAACTTTCTCCATTTCCGCAAACATATGCCTCCATTCTCATTTGCTTATCTCAACCTCATGTTTTCTAGTTTCTTGCTTTCTTAGTTCTATTGCCAGTTCCTAAGATTTTCTTAATGACCCCTGCTCTTCAGTGTTGCCCTTATGTCTCCTCATGCTTTTTCCTGGGCAGAGTCACATGACTTTCATTGACCTTACAGATTTTTTTCTTTTGCCTCGATGAGCCTTAGAAACCTTGTATGCTCTGACCTTGTTATGTTTACAGCCTCATTCCTTCCTGCTCCCAGCCATTGATTTATGACTTTAACACTTTCCTGACTTCACCTTCTGCACTATGTCCTCCCCACCCCTACCCCACCCCTATGCGTCCCTATTGTCCACCTTCAATTCTAGATAAATTCTTGAGCTCCAATGCTACAAGATAAAACAAAACAGGTTTAAGGTTTATGACATGGGTTGTGCTCTCAATGTGATTTGACAATTTATCGTGTAATGGTTTTGGAATTTGGAGGCCAGAAGTAAAGGGTTAGTCTCGGTGAGCTGCAGTCACGATGTCAATATGACCATGCTCCCTCTAGAGCAGTGGTTCTTAACCTCTGGGTCCCAATCCCTTTGGGGTTCAAATGACCCTTTCACCGCGGTCACCCAAGACCATCAGAAAACACAGATATTTACATTAGGACTCATAACAGTAGCAACATTACAGTTACAAAGTAGCAATGCAAATAGTTTTAGGGTTGGGTGTCATCACAACATGAGGAAGTGTATTAAGGGTCACAGGATTAGGAAGCTGCTTTCAGCCACTGGTAGCTGCCAGTGTTTCAGCGCTTGTGGTCACATTTCTCCAGTCATCAAGGGCACCACGTTCCCGTCTCCTTTCATTCTCTCTTCATGCTGTCATCTCCACGTGTTGGATCTCTCTTTGCCTTTTTCTTATGAGGACACATGTGCCTACATTAGGGTGTACCCAGTTAATCTAGGAGATACTGGTGAAATTATTAAGGCAACTCCATGTATTTAAAAGGGAGGTTTATTTTGTGGGGTAACTCACAAGTGAAGGGATAGGTAACAGGGTCTGGGAAAGGTATAGTACAGTCCAGCGGTGTTGTCTGGAGAACTCTGCTCAGTCTACCTCCAGTGTCCAGGGTCCAGGAACCAAGCATGCTGGCTCATCCAGATCTCGGGTCTTCAGGGTCCTCCCTTGGCCCCACCTTGTAGGCGTGACAGTTACTGAAGCCTCAATGGGGGTTGGAACTTCCAGATCAAAGCTGGAATGGCTACCCACTACATCTCCCCTTTTGTCTAAATAAGAAGGTTCTAACCTAATACAAGACTATATACAAAGGAATGGTTATCAAATATTGTCTTGGAGTAATGAGGGATAATGACGTAGATAAGATGGAACTACAACCAATGCAAACAGTATCAAGCAAGAAACACATACTAAAATCCAGAGAAGTCTAGAGCATAGGTAAATGGCATGTTACAAAGATCATTCCAAAAGGTGTCCTATCCTAAAGAACCTGAATCTAATACTTAATATGTTCTATCTAAGATATTATATATATACACAAGTTGTAACTATAACTGCTAGTCTTCAATCCCATCAAAGACCTGAGAAGGAATATAATGGTACCTGAGAAATGGAAGATGGATGCAAGCAACTTTCAGGAATCTTGCAAGAGTAGACAGAGACAGCTGGCAGCCTGGACAGTCACCTAATATTTCTCAGCATTGTTGGTGCATTCAAATTGGCTACAGGCCTAGATTATCTGACAGACCATTTTCAGAAGCAGGAAATCTGAAAGATCATCTTACCCTGTCTTGGCAGAGTTCAGAAGTCACTTATCCTTGTGTCCTGCTTGTCCAGAAGGACAGCACTCATATTGTCAGCAGTTGAGGCAAGGGCTTTGTCCAATAGGCCATTTTGTGCCAAGAAGACAAACTTCCAAATGGAAATGTCTTAGAAGCCTAACGTTCTCTCAGGATCAAATTGGTGCTGTCAGGAGCAATTGTGTCTCACATCAACAGAATTCTAAGTTATTTCAATGCCATATTCTCTAGGTCTGTGAAGTGTTTGAAGATGACATGTCCATCTGACCTATGTATCTGTAAATCTGGATAACCTAACTAACATAACTATAGAGATGACAAGCATAGGTGACTATAAATCTATAAGTCTTATCTACCTAAATAACCTAAGGACTAAGGCTTCATGTAAACAAGGTAAACAGTCTATAAGCAAATGTATGGTAAAGGATGATGACTTCAAAATTGTGACAATACACAAGATATTTATAACAGAGGTAGGAATGTATAGTGTGATATGCAATATGACAATAATCTTAAATATATATCAATATACAGAATATCCTAAACAGAAGTAGAACATACATACAGTATGACTTTACTGTATGTTTACATTTGTATCAATATAAAAATATTTCAAATAAGAGTAGAAATATATGTACATTATAGCAAATATAGTTTTGTATTTGTATCAATATACAAATTATCTTAAACAGGAATATAAAAATAGTTTAGTTTGTATCAACATATAAGAATCCATAACAGTGCAAATTATCTAAGGCTGCTATTTTACTAAATTTGTTTACTAGTATATACAATAATCTACCATAATATCTTATACCTATCCATTCCATTTCTTCTTTTCTCTTTTTTTTGAGACACTTTTTCTTTTCTTAAGGAGAATACTGAGTTTAATATTTTCTTCCACCTCCAACCATCATCCATAACCCTGAAAAATATGAAACCTTAGGGAGAAGGGGCATTGTTTTCTTAGAATTGCTCAGATAATATATCCTTCTGGGGCCTTTGATGTAGTAGACTAGATAGTTATAATTTTCCTTAGTTATGATAAAAGATAAGTTAGATATGAAACCTTAGACTCACAAATATAGGATAGATAGGATATCTTCTTTAATTTTGCCAGACTAGATATTATAAATAGACTAGATATTATAACTGTAATTCTTGCTTGATAATTGTTTTGTTATATGTAATTTTACTATGTTAAAGTTAAATCCTTTCATTTTGAAAAAAAAGAAAAGGGGAAGTACTGTGGGATGTTCTGTATGTTAAATGTGTTGTTCTGATTGGTTAATAAATAAAACACTGATTGGCCAGTAGCCAGCAGGAAGTATAGGCGGGACAAGGAGAGAGGCGAATTCTGGGAAGTGGAAGGCTGAGGCAGAGAGATGCTGCCAGCCACTGCCATGAAAAGTGAGATGTAAGGTACTGGTAAGCCACGAGCTACGTGGCAACTTATAGATTAATAGAAATGGGTTAATTTAAGATATAAGAAGAATTAGCAAGAAGCCTGCCATGGCCATACAGTTTGTAAGCAATATAAGTCTCTGTGTGTTTACTCAATTGGGTCTGAGCAGCTGCGGGACTGGCGGGTGAGACAGATTTGTTCTGACCATGGGCCAGGCAGGAAAACTCCAGCTACAAGGAGTCAACTCAGTTTAAGAGCCTCATCTAATCACGTATATGAAGGTGGCAGAGACTTCTGGGATTAGGACATGGCCTGCTGTCTTTTGGCAAACCATTTTTCAGCTTCATATGGAAGAATAAAAGTAACCTAGAAGTTCAGAGCTTTCCTGGAAGTCATGAGCAATTGACAGGGCTGGCTAATGAGTTTCACAAGATCAGTATAAAGTTTCAAGTGTGTTTCAACAAAAATGGCTGTGAACTGTCCTCTAGAAAAATAATGGTAGCTCTCAGGCTCAGGATGACTAACAGGAAGTAGATGTCATTTCAATGGGTTGCAGGGCAAAGAGTCAGAAAAGCTATACTCCGGCTGAGATAAGCAACAGAGGCAGTATTAGCATAGGTGAAGACTTACTTTGCTCTGACAGTTATTATCAAGTCCAGTCTTTGAGTGCTATCAATCACTCTGAACTGTGATGTCATTCAAACTAATAGCTGCAGGAAGAGACATTTGTCATGGTTTCCATGTTACTGTCCTTCTAGGTACTATATATTACAATTAGTGCATGATTAATTAATTGTGGCTGATTTGGAAAGATGATTAAAATTCATATACACAGTGCCTGACTATGCACTTCAGAAAATTTAATGAAATGGAATTAATTGACTAATGATTGAATGAATATAGTGATCTGTAAGACTTGCTGTCTGACTTGCTATAGTTCTAATACTGTTATCCTTAGGGACTGTTTTGCATATTGACCTGGTACAAGACATTTGTATAGCCAACTAGTCATTCACAACCACAGTTCCTTAAAACTAATTTATATGCTTACATGCCTTCTAAAATGGTAAGAATTCATAATGTTCTAAGTTCTTAACAGTAAAATCTTATTTCCTCATGAATTTTTTTAAGATATAGAAAAATTTAGTGTTGAACATGATAGATAAAAATCAAAACAGAATAAGGTGAAATATAGACCCTAATTGCTCCTGAAGCAGAGGCTATTGATTTTTTTTCTCCATTATCTCATCAAAGAGAAAACAAAGGGAGAAAAATGCAAGTTCAAAGGGCCTGGTATTCAGGTAGCAGGCAGGAACGTCAAGTGAAAATGTCTGACTGAAGAAAAACATTTAAAGGAAACAGTGTAGGAATCCTGGTACAGGAGTCATCCTCTTCTGTCTGAGCTCATTCTCTGGAGTTCTCACCTCTTCACAGGGTTCACTCCATGCAGTTTCTAAGAAGTACTTCTTTAATGGGAGGATTTATGTTAAGTTGATTCAGGGGAGTAGACAATTGTGGAGCCCTTGTAATGGACAACAGAAGACTGTTGAGTAATTAAATAGATTTCTTTTTCCCTTGTACTGTTCCATGGTTTTAAAAACACTTTGCTGAGCATGTAAAATCAATTTCCATTACTGCCCTTGACCTTTGCAGTTTTATAAACATGTTTTTTCCCTGGGTTTGGAATGCAGTTCAAAGGTAATGGTACTGGACTAGAGGATGCAGCAGGTTCTTTTAATAAAAACTCTCTTATAACAAAAATTTCATTTTTCACAGCACTTTCAATTGTTTCATGAATATAACTTTATATGTAAATATCTACTTGTCCATGCTTATGCTTTTAATGTACATGTACACTTACATTGGAGTATATAAGTACTAATATTTATAGTTAATGCTATAATTATGTATTTAGGGAAGTGATGTGATGTCTGTGTTTGTATACAATGCACAAATGGTTAGCTAATTAGCATATCCCTTTACTTTTTTGGCATTTTTTGTAGTGATACATTTGAAGTTTATCAAGTATTTTGAAATATGGCATACATTATTATTTGTTATTGATTGTATTTACCTCACTATGTCATAGATTTCAAAGTTTATTCCTCTTAATTATACTTCATACACTTTGATTAATTTCTCGCCTTCCCCCAAACACTTCAGCGCTCTCTTTCCCCCTGCTCTGTAGTACAGATCTGTGCTTTGTTTTCACTGCTAAATGGTGTTTTTCCCCTTCCCCTTCCAAGAAAGTAGCCAAACCATTGTGTTCTTTTGCCCCAGGGGTTTTGGGCTGCTAAAGAGAAAGCAGATGTTGCCATAGAACAGCCTTTTTCTATTTTTGCTTTATTTTGTTTTGAGAGATTAGAATCTTCGTGGTGACTCTTTCATATCAACCAGAGAATGGAGGAGAAGACGAGATCTTTTGGCAGGTGCTGAGACATGCTAGCAGAAATGACTACAGGTGACAGTTCCTTAAACAAGAAAGAAGAGGGTTGGGGCAGGTTCTAAAGAGGGCAGTGGAGGTCCTGCCTATTAATTCTCACTTGGTAATAGATTGCTACAAGGACTCTAGTGGCTATGGTGTGGAGATCTTCTGTGACAAAGGGTCCACAACTCTTTTCCAAGATAATCAGAAGCACCACTCTCTTGTCAGATATCAGTTCTCGTGGGAGGAATACATTTGTGTCTTTCCACAATGTCAGAATAACAATGACTTGACATGAGGGGTTTCAGTGGCAGCAATGGGCCAGATATTCTTGCCTTCTTTGATGGCCCTGGCCTAGGAGAGCACTGGTTCTTTTATTCCTATCTTAATTATTAATTTTCAGACCACACACTACATATGACACAGTAAATCGATCTTACATGTATATATACAATAGATATTGACTGCAGAATGATTACAGATGGTTAAAGAGGCTATGGCAGCGTTGAGGTTTCAGAGGTCCGAGCAGCTGGAAAGCTGATGGAAATGCAAATAGCTTCAGTACTGGTGACAGGAGCAACACAATGAGCTGCAGAGGCTGGACAAGGCACTTTGACCCTGGTTCCTGGCTGCAGAGCCAGGATGCAGGGGCTGAGTTAAGCTGCCAGAGTGAGAAAAAGCAAAGGGCAGGACCAGGTCCAGATATAGGAACAGGTGACTGGGTGAACAGCAGATAGTGTACTGGTGAACAGGAGGAAGGGCAGACAGTAGTTGAGTAGTTGCCTTGTCAATAGCAGGGAATGACCTGAGATGAAGGCCCTGGGATGCTCAGGAGTTCTCTGCTGTAGGGTTCATTGATGCACACACCTGGGTCAGATGACAGTTTCGGGGGCGGTTAAAACCATTGTTGTGCCAGTAGTCCACCTCTTCATGGGGTCCAGGTGAAGAGATACACCCTTTTATTTGTATGTCTGATAAGTTCCTGAGCCTAGTCTCCATAATAAGATTTTAATATGCCAGTGTGCACCTACAGTCCCAATTCACTTTGAGAAATGTATCGACTGGTATCCTTTTTACTCTGAGGTATAAATTATCAGTCTGTGCTGTGGGTGTGGTACTGGACATGTGGCACTGTGCATTTATCCAACCAGGTGCTGAGCCATCCTCCATCCTTAGAATGCAGTCAACAGCTGCTTGTAGAGTCTCTCAGGACAAGGTACAGTCTGAGAAACCACTGTTTCACATCAAAAGGAATAGCTTAGGACAGGGCACAGCCTAATCTCAGCACCAGTATGGAGATCAGTGGGGATCAGTTAGGGCTTCAGACCTTCATTTAAGTATTCTGGACGGCAAGAAACATTACCTGATTTTTTTTTCATCACCTGGAAATTGTTGTTTTAACTTCAGCACAATGGCTATGCTTTAATCTACTGCTATTTCAGCTAGCAACTGTGAAACTGCAGTTACTGGCCTGCTTCTCTTGCAGTGCCCCCCACTCCTTCAGGTGGCAGCTTGGTGAGAATTGTGTACCTGCTGGCATTGGCCCTATCACTGCCACTAAAAGTAGCTTTAACTAAATCTCTATCGTTCTATTTACAAACAAGACTCGTGATTCAAAGGCTGGGGTGAAAACCTGCTAGCTCAGAGAGGTTGAGGAACAACTAGCTAACCTTCTTTCTTTGCTGGCATTCTCCCCGCCCCCCCAAAGCCCATCCTTCTACTCTGCCAAAACAAAACAAACAAACAAAAAAAGCCACACCACTCAAAATTCTTCCCTACTGTGTCCAGTGCATCTCTCTATCTCTCCTAGATATCCTCTGATGCTCTATGATTACTTTCTGTCAACTAGTCGCTAACTCAGTCTTCAGGCCCAAGGTTAATTTTTTTTTTTTTGGTTTTTCAAGACAAGGTTTCTCTGTGTAACAGCTCTCGATGTCTTGGAACTCACATTTTTAAATGAGCTGCATAGGTACAATACCTTAAACAACAGTAGAAATATATACACTATAACAAAAATAACCATAAATTTGTAATTTGTACTCATATACAAAAATACCTTAAACAAGAGTAAGAACATGTATAGACTATGTTCTAAAAAAAACTTTAAATTTGTATCAATATACAAAAATCCATAGTAATGTAAAATATTTGAGATTAATAATTGCTTTTTTTTTTTTTGGTTTTTCTAGACAGGGTTTCTCTGTGTAGCTTTGGTGCTGTCCTGGATCTCACTCTGTAGACTGGGCTGGCCTTGAACTCACAGAGATCTGTCTGGCTCTGCCTCCCGAGTGCTGGGATTAAAGATGTGTGCTACCACCACCCAGCTAATAATTGCTTTTTAGTTTAAAGTAGATTCAATAATCTACCCTTTTATCCTATCCTTTACATATTCGCTTTTTTCTTTTTAGAAAGAGATCCTTGAATCCAACCTCTCTTGCTTAGTTTCTTCCCTTACCATGACCAGTAACAATTTACAATCAACTCCCCTAAATCATGACAAACATTATAACCCACCAAACAACCAAAAGTCACCCATCCCAATTCTTGGGAATATAGATGTCATATTCTTCAAATTACTTCCTACTATTTGGGGGTGATGGCATCTTTAGGCGATCCTGAGAAAATTGAGATAATAATCAAGTCTTGGGAAAACTAGCTGTAACATTGGTTGTCCAGTCTGTGTAATGGGAAAGTGCAGGGCTCTTCTGAAGTCCTGGCTGGAATAGTTTGTAAGGCTGGACCATCTCAGCTAATCACCGTGAAATTGTCCTGAGCAGTTTGTAGTTCAGTGCTGATCTTTGGGTGGTATTTGCCAGCTTAATGACATTACCACAATCCAGGTGGAATTATTGTTGTGGAGTCTCATCATCCTTTTGCAGACTTCAAAAGCCATTGTTAGGAATGTTCACCATTCACTGCAGAAAACTGAAACATTTTAAATGTCATATGCAGCAAATCTTAAAAAGGTTAAAGGACCACAATCTACTAAGTATATCCAGGGTACAAAAACTTAATTCCTAGTTACCTGCTTTAATCCCAAGCCCCAAATCACAAATAGGCTACTTGAAGCCTATTTGTAGAATTAGTCATATGCCATTAATATCATGACAGAAAGTTTAAATATAAATATATATATAAAACACAAATATATATATATATATTATAAATTTAGAGGTAATATTAGTACCTTAAGAAAAGTTTTAAAAAGTCAAAATAAAACCAAAGGATTATGAGATTGGTAAAAATAAAACAGTCCCTTAATTTTGGTTTTATTCTGTCCCGTATCAGGTGACTATTCTGATGTGAGACAGAGATTTTGGATTTTCCTTTAACAAGCATGCTTGGGTTTAGAGAAAGAGAGAACCATGCTCCAACTCCAAAGCCAGCTTTGATTTTTAATTGAATTGGGACCACAAAATACCATTTGTCTTTTATGTTTGTAGAGAGCAACAGAAACAAATATTTGGGAAGATTTATGAAATTTTGTCCTATTGGAAATAAGCTATACCATTAGACCAAATTTACTCTTTTTCTTAGGGCATTTTTTTCCTCTGGAAATTCATCCTTCTTCTTCAGATGTCTCATTTGTACAGTAGTTTTCAGATTCCTTAGTTCCATGCTTTTATTCTCCTGGAAAGACAAAAACAAATCTCTTCCCCAACCCTAATTTTGGGGAGTTCCTTTTTGTTAAGTTATATCTTTGTTAAGACAAAATATTTTTTTGGCAACAGAAAAAATATTATCTTTTAATAATAAGAATTAATTATTATTATTTTTTCATACTTGATCAAATGAAAGACATTTGTTAGTTTTAGAAGTTAGTTTTGATTGAATGACTAAGCTGTTTGATGAACATCACCTTTCCTAATCAAGAGGTCTCTCCTATTTGAATCTAATCTTTATCAACCTTGATGGTATTCTTAGCTTTTCTTCTCCTGTGAAAACAAAAGCAAAACCTCTTCCCCAACATAACACATATTCTGGTTTCCATTCTGAGATCAACACATCTTTAAAATATATAGGCTGATTTAATTCAGCAATTTTTTTAAATGTTTCTCCATAGCTATTGTTCTTTTTTCATTAGCATTTAAAATTTTTAAGTCAATAAGTCACTGTATAATCTATCTCTGGGGGTCTTTATTACACCTTTCTGTTTATTAAGCATATCTTTTAAATCATGATTAGATCTTCATATAACTGCTTTTCCTATAGAATTGTGTGGTATATCTGTAATATGCTTTATGTTGTAATATGCAAAAAACTATTTCAATTTACCAGAGACATATGCTGGAGTATTGTCAACCTTAATTTGTACAGGTTTCCCTATAATGTCATGACTTTTAATAAATATGTAATAACAGAATTAGCCTTTTCAGAACTTAAAGCAGTGGCCCATTGAAATCCTGAATATGTATCTGTGGTGTGGTGCACATATTTTAATTTTCCAAACTCTGCAAAATGAAACACATCCATTTGTCAAATTTCATTCCTTTGAGTACCTTTTGTGTTACTTTCTACAGGTAATAGAGTTTGGTTATACAAAGAACAAGTAGGACCTTTCCTTATAATTTCTTTGGCTTGTGGCCAAGTGATAGAAAATCTTTCTTCGACCTTTGCTGTTAATATGGTGTTTCTTATGAAATTTTGAAGCTTCTAGCACATCTTCTACCAATAGCTGATCAATTTCATTATTGCCTTATGCTAGAAGGCCTGGTATACCTGTATGGGATCTGATATGTGTTCAATACAAAGGATGGTTTCTATTTCTGAAAATTGTTGTAGTTGAATAAATAACAAAGTTAATTCTGAATCATCTGGAACAAGTCCATCAGTTTCAATACGTAAAACAATTCTTTCTGCATATTGAGAGTCAGTAAGTATATTAAGAGGTTCTGGAAAATCTAATAATACCATGAGAATAGTATATAATTCTGATTTCTGAACTGAATCATAAGTGATTTGAACCACTTTATTTAATTGTTCTGACATAGCCTGCCTTTCCTGATTTATTTGCTTCAGCTCAGAATGTAGGGGCTACAGAAATTGATGTTCCCTTTATTATATGAGGGAGAATCCAATTAGTTCTTTTTATAACCTGAAGTCTCTTGATTTGGGATATTTGTTGCTAATCTCTCCCAAGAAATTACTACAAGCACTGCCCACAACGAGGCATTTTCAGTATTAGTAAAAGGTACTACAATTTCTGCTGGGTCTATTCCTGATAATTGACAAAGTCTCACTTTTCCCTCAGAATCAAATCAGAAACCTTTTCTACATAGGTCTTTAATTTGTGACTCTGTTTGTGTAGTAAAAATATTCACTCTAAGATATTATCTTCTCTCTGCATAAGCATTCCTGTGGGAGAATGAATAGAAGGCAAAATAACTAAATATTATTAAGCTCTGGATCTAAGTGATCCACCTGTGTATCCTGTAATATCTTTCCTACCAAAGCCAATTCTCTCTCAGTCTTAGGTGATAGTTTTCTTGGATTATTTAAGTCCTTATCACCTCATAAGATTTGAAGTAAATTACTTAGTTCTTGAGTTGTTAATCTAGTTGTAGGCTGTAGCTATTTAATATTGCCCAGTAATTTTTGAATATAATTGAGAGTTCAGAAATGATCTCTCCTGATTTGTAATATCTGTAGTTGAGTTTCCTGGAACCCTATCTTGTATCCTAAATAATCAAAAGGATCTCTTCTTTGTGTATTTTCAGGAGCAATTTGTAATCCCCAAGGCAAAATTCTCTTTACTTCATCAAAGACCATTGTTCCACCCACACAGTTTTGTCAATTAAGCATTTTAAAGGTAGGGCTGTTGGTACCTTTGAAAGGCCAACAGCTATTGTGCCCTGGTTATACACAACTTGAACAATCTGTGACCATCCTTGATAATACATTTTAATACTTTTCTCAGAAGCATACATTAGTTTGCAGTTTGTTTATGAGAATAGAGGAATGTTAATCTGTGTTTTCCATTGCTCATCTCCATAAATTCATTGCTATATTAGTCAAATATGGTTTTAATCTTTTGTCTGCCCTTCTGGCCATGTACACTTGACCCATCTTGAACTTTGTTTTACCTGAGATAAGGTTACAATCCCAAGAAGCTGAACATTTACCTCATGAAGAGGCCAACCTGGATGCCAAGATTTTGGTAAAATTATTGTTACATCTGGACCTGTGTCGATAAAACCCTCCATTTCAATGCCATTTATTTGTATTTTTAGCTTTGGTGTTTGATCACTTATAGAAGTTTGCTAAAATACTTGTTCAGTTTTCTCTCCTAAAAATTTTGTCTACTAAAGCTATTCTGTCATCCAGAGCAGTATGGTTTTTAACAATAGGCACTAAGTCTTTTATTTGCTCTGTGGAGGGGTTTCCCCAATGCTGTCAGGGAATGATTAAACCAAATTTGACACTGGGGCCTGTGAGAGGACCCCTAAGGTGTTTCCTGATGGCAAAGGATTACTTTGCCTGTTCTATGTTGATCTGCATTCTTTAGTCCAATGCTGGTCTATGCCACACTTCTGCATATTCCAGAAGGCTGGGGCCTTCTGTGAATTACCTCCAGAAAATACATTGTTTCTAGGAATGCCTTGCCTACAATCCCTTTTCAGATGACCTTGTTTACCATAATTAAAATATCTGACCTTTTGAATTTTTTTAAAAGTTTTTTAGAAATCACTTCTTCTATCCAAGTATCATCATTGGTATAAGATCCAGTGTCAGTTGTATTTCAGGTCCATTCATCTATGAGTGCTGATCTTGCCTTTAAAGGCATGATCACCCTTTTGCAATCTGAATTAGCCTTTTCAAAAGCCAAAGATTAAATTAATATTTATTGAACTTCTAGATCTGATATCATTTTATTTACAGCTGAAGTCAATCTTTGTAAAAAAAAAAAATCAGTGAAGGCTTCTTTTGTGGCTTGGATAATTATAGTAAATGACTCATTCCTCTTTCCTGATTCTTCAACCCTGTCCCAAGCATTCCAAGCTGCTGTACAGCATAGAACCAAGGTATGATAACCAAATATAGACTGTCTTTGCAAATTAGCATATTGGCTCTCACTGAGAAGCTGGTCTTGGGAAATTTCATTATCTCTAGCCCTACTTCATTGTTCTATGACCCTAGCTTCCTCTCTCAACCATGTTTTCCATTGTAACAAGAACCACTTTCAATATTGCTGTAGTTAAATCTTTCCAGTCTTGTGGAATAGTTTTACTCCTACTTGTTCATTAATTTAACATATGCTTCACAAAGGGTGAACGCATTCCATATGAAATGACTGCTTCCACAAATATTCTCCAATCTAGCATTTCTACAGGATGTCAGTTAACTTCTGCATAACCTTGGGGTGCCTATCATCTGGTGGTCATTCTTGTATGGTAACTGGATAAATTAACTTTGGTTTTTTTAATGGCCTTTGGCTGCCCCTCTTCAGTTTCATAATGCAGTGGTGTAGTAGGTTCTACACCACTGTTTGAGTATTTTTATTTTCATTAGTAGATCTTTCCAAAACTTGTATCTTAACAAATTTTTCTCATTTTCTTTGGTGAGTCTTTCTAAAGGCTTGTATCTTATCAGCAGTAAGTCTTTCTAAAGTTTGTATCTTATCAATAGTAAATCTTTCTAAGGCTTATATCTCATCAGTCAAATTATGATATTTGCCACAGTTATTAAACCACATTTTAAGGATGAAATATTAACCACCAAACTGATAGTAATTACAGTCGACATTTTGTCAATCCCAGCTAAGTCATTTATCCCCTCATTTAAATTTTCCATTTCAGACCATCCATAGGAGCACTATACACGGTCCTAGTGCCCTGTGTTATGATGTTTTCCATTCCAAACATGAAAAAATTGTTCTTTTTAATATTATTTAACACAGGGGAACTGAATGGAAGGATTTGGAGGCAGGAGTCATGATATAGTACAGGAAAGCTATGGGAATCTTAGAGGAGATGATAACTTGAGGGCTGGGAGGAACTTGATGCTACATTAGGGAGTTTTCTCTAAGTCATAAGTAGTCACTCATGAAATATTTCAATAGCAAGTTTTTCTTGGAAAGGACTTCCCTGCTCTCTCACTAGATCTGCTAACTTTTCAGTGGTGTCAGCTATGAGCTCAAGCCCCTCCCACAATTTCCAAGGGTGATCTTGCTTTCTGAAGTCCTAGAAAGTGCCAGCCAATGGCTGTGAGTGTTGTCTCATGGAGAGGCCTAGGCAGCAACTGTGGCAGAGCCGGCTGGTGTGACTCTGTGTGGTCATGCCACGCATTGGAGTGCCAAATGTTGTTTTGTCTTCGGCAGAGTGGCTGCACCTTAATCTACAGCTGATTCAGCCAGCAGCTGTGACTGCTCAGTTACCAGCCTGCTTCTCTTGCAGTGACCCAGCTGCTCAGGCTGCAGCCTGGTGTGAATTCTATTCCCATGGGCCACTGGCTCTCTCACTACCTAGCACTAAAGGTAGCTTTAACTAAATCTCTATCTTTCTGTTTATAAATAAGACTTGAGATTCAAGGGTTGGGGTAAAAACCTGCTAGCTCAGAAAGGCTGAGGAGCACCTAGCTAACCTTCTCTCCTTTCTGGTGTCTCCCTAAAAAAAAACCATCCTTCTGCTCCTCCAAAACAAATAAACAAACAAACAAACAAACAAAAAGCCACACCACTTAAAATCTCTCCCTACTACTTCTAGTTCGTCTATCTCTTTCAGATGCCCTCTAATGCTCTATGACTACTTTCTGTCAACTAGTTGCTAACTCAGCCTCCTCACCCATAATTAATTTTATTTAATTAACACAAATGCTAATTCGGGTTCACAGTGTGATCAAATATCCCCAACAGGAAATGGCAGTAGAGAAGGGAAGTCCACAAATTATTGAAGTGGAATTTCCTGCTAGTTGATTGCTGCATCAGGTAGCCTAAACTGATAAGGAAATGTGATACTTCTTCTACCCAAAGCTAAGGTTGAATTTTCACTGCTTTCTCTTTTCCCCACCATGTGCAAAATGGTGGCTATTAAACTCATCTTGTAGAGTCTTGTCAGTATTAAATATGGTGACCCATGTATTATAATTGTATTTGTTCTATAAGATGTCACAAGGAAATATGTGAATATATCCATACTTGTAAGATGAAATTAGGGACCTGGAGAGATTTCTCAGTGGTTAACTGTATGTTCTGCTCTAGCAGAGGACCTAAGTTCAATTCCCAGCACCCACTACCTGTAACTCCAGCTCCAGGAAATCTGATACCTTCTTTGAACTCTTGATTGTACCTGCACTCACAAGCAGATACCCACCACTCCCAAAACATATACACATGATTAAAAATAAAAATAAATATCAAAGAAGATTGGAATCAGTTGTTAAGACTTTCAAAGAAACACAAGACATACCTTTAGTTCTCAAGGTTTTTATGCTATAATTGGACTTGTAAAGTAAGTATGTCAAATTTTCAGAGTTGGTAGGTTCCTGTCTCTCAACAGGAATGTAAGCTGGTAAATCGTGAGGGTGGACACGGGGAAACTGAATGGAAGGGTTTGGAGGCAGGAGTCATGATACAGTACAGAAGAGCTATGGGAATCTTAGAGGTCGGATGACAACCTGAGGGCTGGGAGGAACTTGATGCTACACTAGGGAATTTTCTCTAAATTGTAAGTAGTCACTCACACAATATTTCAACAGCAAGTTTTTCTTTCGTGCTTTTATTCCATTGAACATTTTTAAAAATCAAAATTAAAGGTACACAAAGTTTAAAGAATAAAATAATAGAATGGTACTAAATAAGAAATCCCTTTAGTTGTTTACATCCATTTCACTTTACTTAGAATCAACCCTTTCAACCTTTTTATGCTCCCCCTAAGATACATCAACTTTGTGTTTCCAAATACTATGATTATTTCTTTCCTCTTTATTTTTTCTCAGTCATTATTTATTAACACTTACTTCATACTTCAGAATGGGATGATTATCCTTGTTTCTCATCCTTGTATCTCACCCATATCCCACCTCATGAATCCCTCTGTGCTCTTTCTAGTACAACTGCATCCTAATTTGACTTAGAGCAGAACTACTCTATTATTATGATCATACTGTTATTTATAGCTAAGGCTTATAGAATACAATTATTAATATACTCACAGCTCTGTTTTCCTTGGGTTGAATATTTACCCTTGGACTTTTTTCATTTCTTTTCTATGCATTCTAACACGTGCTAAGTCTAAATCTCTTCTCAGTGCATGTAGCCTCCCATGTAATCTGCCATTGCAGATTCCTGAAGGACTCCTTCCTGAAAAAAGAAAAAAAGTGTATTTAATGTGGAAAGACTGACTTCAGACTCATTTCCAGAGCTGTGGTCATGAGTTTGCTTTTGAACATGGTCTGTGAACATTTCTACCTCATTGTCACCAGGCTCTCATGTTTTAATTTTTAATTAAAAATTTTAGTTTATTTGCTTTTTTGGGGGTCTGAAAAGGATATAAAACTTTCAATGCTCTAAGTGATAAAAATGTCCCTCATCTTAATGGCCAGATATAGACATCTATCTTAGGAAATATTTTCCTTTTAGAAGCTTTCAAACATAGTTCTGATATCCAACTGCAGCCTTCAACTCTACCCTTCTCTAAGACTGTGTGTTTCCCCTTGCAATAAGGCTGGGATTTGATATGATTTATTATGAGCTATCAACCAAGTACTCTGAGCTCCTTCAATCTCTTGGTTATTCTGCAGCATTTCTTAACAGTTTCATGTAGTATAATGCTTCCTAAGCTGATATAAATGGATTATTGGAGATGTCTTTGTTTTTTTTTAAACAAATACATGAGACAATCATCTTAGAGAGCATTTTTTATTTTGACTCAGTTTTGGAGGCTTCAGCCCATGATCAGTTGGCCCTGTGGCTTTTTGGGACATTGCACAGTCTTGGAGAAGGGTGGGCCAGTGGCAATGTAGCGTATCATGGTGGAGAATCCACGATGGAGGGAGCTCCTTACCTCGTGATGTAGCCCAGAAGGAAAGGGGGAGATTGATGTGTGGCAAGATCTTCCCCTATGCTGTGTCCCACTGACTAGAGGACTGCCTATTAGATGCAGCCCCTTAAAGTTTCCACCCCCCTCCCAACAGCAGTGAGTTGTGAACTAAGTCTTTAGCACATATGTCTTTGGGGGACATCTCAGATCTGACCTATGGCAATCCCCAATTATTTTAGAATTCATCCCTCCAGGAATAATTAGAAAACAGTGTACAACATGACAAGCTTCTTTCTGGTGTATTAGTTTGTTAAATCTAAATATGAGTTCTGGGTAAACCTTAGCAGTTGGCAGATCCCACTTGTGATCAGTGTTTATTTTTCTCTCTAGTGGCCTAAGCTATTGCTATATCTCATTGTTCTTCCTTCCCCCTGAATTCCTACCCCAACTAGAAGTTATACAGGAGGAGCAGGATTGCTTGTTTCAGACAGTACTACCCTCCCCATACTCCTCACCGCCTCCTTTTCACCAAATTATGATGGCTTACAAGATGAAAGGCAGGCAGTGAACCTCTTTATAACCAACCCCCCAGAGTTTCTTGCAGAGGCACTCAGATGAAACTCTCAGAGCAGAACACATCTATGACACATGCCACCATTTATCTTGTGTCTCTTTCTGCAAGTGCCATGTAGGCATTTTACACTCTCCTCGTCCTTACAGAAACCCTGCAAGGAAGGGCTATTTCCTCCTGATTTGCTAGTTGAATCTGAGAAAGAGAGGGCAAGTAACCTTCATGCAACTATTGTATATTTTATAATCAATATTGCATATTAAGCATCAGAGTCAGGACTTGAGGCCAGGTTGAATGTGAGATCTGAATCCATGTTCCCTCTACCACAATAAGCCAGCTCACTTATGATAGCAGTCTTATCTAATTTTCATATAGATTTTTAATTTGGACTAAAAACTGTCATGGAATCCCAGTCTTATCCTGATGACTTGCATTGCAAATTCTGTCCTTTTGAGAAGTATACATTTGGCTTGCTGGGCAGAAGTATCTGTCTCTTTAGGACACTGAGGTCTGGGAAAGGACAGGAAGAGACAAGACATCAATGTGCATTGCATTTATGAAATCCAGAACCCCTCCTGGACCTAACAGTAACAAGACTATTGTAATGATATAAAGCATGGAACTTATGCTTCATTTCATTCTCTGCAAATTCATCACTCCTGTGTTTGAAAATCAACAAATTCTCAATGATATAATAATGATCCAGCACTGAGTTTTCAGGTAAATTGAGTTCCAGGGACCTTTTATTTGTAACAGAAAGATGTGACTTCCTGGGTCTGTAAAGATCTCAGAGACAGACTATGCTGATTTCTTTAAGAAAGCCTGCCAATGGGAGTGAGTATGGTGACGCAATGCTGATATTTTAGTAGCATTATAGAGAAGGGAAGAGGTGGGGTTTCTCTGGAGCCAGATGAACTCATAATTAGTTCTCACACAGGCTGCTCGAGCAATTATGGTGAAACCAAATGACATTACTTTTTTCTGCCGCTCCGATAAAAGCCTCAATCCCACTCCTTCTGCCCCATAGGGCACTTGGGTGGCCATTATTCCTCACACCGATAGACACTGTTCCTCACTTGTGTTCTCAGGCTGCAACTGTCACTGTGTAAAATAAGGAGCGTGGGGGGAAATAATGCACACCTCTCGGTCTCACTACTTCAGAGGCACCTAGCAACCCTGTCTCCAGGCAGGCAGGCAGCACTCATCTCCCTGGTAGTTTACTGCCCACTCACAGCAGAGGCGGCACGCTCTGCAAATAGCCCATCTCTTTGCCGATGCCAGCTTGGCAGTGGGGCGGTGGTATCATTTGGTGCCCTTAGGGACATTTGGTTCTTGTTCTAGGAAGCCTAGGGCAAAGCAATAACTATTTCCCCAAAGCTGTTTGTGGAATCAAAAGTTAGGTCAAGTAGTTCTCTGTCTGAGGTTGGATACTCTGACATAAAAAAGAATGGTTTTCAACCTTTGTCCATTCCCCCAAGCCCCAGTGCTCAGTATATTTATGTTGTGAATCATCCGGAATGTTCTGAAAGGTACTAAAGAATGTTTTCCAGGTGTATGCATGCAATGAGCGACTCTCCTGGCTAGTGTTCCATAAAGCAACCCACTAAGCAGTGATACATGTCAGCCATTCCCTTATCCACTCCTGTTTCCAAAATGCCAGCTGAGCTGAAAAGAGCTGTCTGTGAGTTTAACAACCAGCCCACGTGGGCCTTCCGTTTCAGGCTTGTGCATTAAAACATATTACTGTCTGGTTGCTTTGTAATTCATTCAGTTTCTATACCTGAGGAAATTTGTACAGATCCTTGCTTTTCAAGTTCTTGTATTTATTACACATACACACACATGTGCGTACACACACCCACGTGTGTGTGTGTGTGTGTGTGTGTGTGTGTGTGTGTGTGTGTGTGTGTAGATCAGAGGATAACTTTGAGTGTTGCTCTTTTCTTCTTCCTGTGGGTCCAGGGATTGAACTCAGGTCGTCAGACTTGGCAGTTAGTGCCTTAACCCAATAAGACATTTCTCCCAGCCTACTTCTTGTATTTTTCTCTGCATATCAAGGCCTTTCTCCAGGAAAGAGCCCTGGAGAATGAAAGCTGAACTCCTTTGGGAGAGAAACAAAACTTTATCATGCTAATGACTGATCAAAAGACAGAAGGGCTTGGGTTCCTAGGAGTCTAAAGGATTGGGGTTTGTGTGGAGGTGGAGCACGGAGTAAATTGAGTGCTTCTGGGTGGAGAGATGATGTCAAGATATCAGAAAGGGAAAATGTTTTAGCCTCCATTCACTCACAAAGTTATTATTGAATTCCTGTCATCTGCCAAGCCCTCAACTAGCAAGAGAGACAAATAAGAATAAGAAATCTTATTGACAAGCCCATAGGCTGGACAGTATTTCCGTGAAAACACCAGCCAGGAACAATGCCAGCTTCACTATATCACACCTGCTTATAAAATGTTTTGGGATCTCAAGTGGGAATAGGATTTCTCTAAGGAGATGAAGGGAAATGATGCAAGCTGATTATTATTATTATTATTATTATTATTATTATTATTATTATTGAGACAGGCTTTCACTCTGTAGCCTTAGCTCATCTGAGTCATACTGTGGACCAAGCTAACCTCAGACTCACAGAGATCAGCTTGTGTTTGCCTCCTGAGTACTGAGATTAAAGGTGTACATCACTAGGCCAGACTCACAGTGGAAGTTTGTATCATATATAAAATCAGCTATAAAAATCAGCACCTAACTCTTAAGACCCAGTGAGAACTGTCTGCAGCATGCAGCAGGATAACAAAAACAGAGAAGTGTAGCTATATCTAAGCAGCCATGCCAAGGAGTTTGGAATCACTCCATGAAGCAGGAAAACTTGAAATACTAATCAGTGAATTTGTTTTACTTTTTACAAAGTTTTATTTTACTCCCTAAAAGGTTCCTAATCTTTATTATTCTGTACCTTTAGGTCTTTTAAATTTTTCTTCCTGAGCAAATCTCAAATATTTTAATCGTCTTCCTTCATAGGGCTATGTGGATATAGCCAAGGTGAAGAACAGTAGAGTGCATAGTCGTATACCATGAGAGAGCTATTCCAGAATGTTCTGCATAGCAGTGCTAAAAGCCTCAAAGTCTTCCTAACAGAAAAGAGTCTAATAAAAAGATTGAAATGAGTTCTGCTCTTGAGTGTGGTTGGTTTAATTTTTATTGTTAACTTGACAGTCTAGAAGAGGGAATCTCAGTTGAGGCATTACCCAAATCAGGTTGGCCTTGTAAATGAGGGATTGTCTTCACTGATGATTGATGTGGGAGGGGCCAGCCCACTGTAGGAGGCACCATCCATAGGCAGGTTGGTCTGGGTTCTATACGAAAGCATGGCCAGGGAACAAGCCAGTGAGCAAGCCATTAAGTAGTATTCTTCCAGGGCTTCTGTTTTTGTTCCTGCTTGACATCCTGATTTGATCTCCCTCAGTGGTGAACTATGACCTGGATGTATAAGCTGAAATAAACCCTTTTCTTCCCAAGTTGCTTTAGTTTGGAGTGTTTTATCATATCATCAGGAAAGCAAACTGGAGCATTGAGGAAATAGCCATTGCTTTGCCCTAGTCGGGCTGTGGTTAAATGATTTTAGAGAAGGTAGGTGGCATGATACCTCTGGCCTTGTGGATTGGAAGCAAATGCACATCTCTTTTGCTGTATTCTATATTCTTGGCACACTAGCAGGTATCCAATAAAAACACATTTAATAAATATAAGAGCAAATAAATGAATAATTCTAATACACAAACAACTGCAAGTTTTCTTACGTTATTAATGAATATAGGTCCTCTTGCAGAGGACCTGGGTTCAGTTCCCAGTACCCACATGGCAGCTCATAACTATGTGCAGCTCTAGTATCAATGGATCTGATGCCCTTTGTTGGTGTCTGCAGGCAACAGGCACACATGGTGCACATATAATACATGTGAGAAAAACACTCAAACATAAAAAAAACCCAATAAATATGGTCAATAAAAATGAGAAACCACAGGCTATGATGAAATCTTTACAAAAGATAGACCTTATAAAGATCTGTTATCAAAAAGACAAATGATTATGAGAACCAACAATGAGAAAATATATTATCCAATTAAAAAGGCAAATGTGTTGAACAGACACCATATCAAAGAACACATGCAAATGTGTTATTTGAAAATGTTTATTTTCATATACCATTAGGGAAACACAAACGTAAACACTGAGGTACCACTGGCTACCTATTAGAATGGCCCAGACCCAGGACACTAACCACAAAAGGGGAGCAACAGGAGCCATCGATCATTGCAGGTGGGATGGAGAAAATGGCCCAACAACCTTGGAAGGAATGGCTTCTTCCATATCATACAGCAGCATGCTTTTTGATTTTACCTGAGTCGAAAACTTTTGTCCGCATCATAATTCCAAACACTATTCATAATAAACAAGACTCAGAGTAAAGTGAGTGGAAAGGCGAACTGCCGTTATGTCCAAACAATGGAACATTATTCAGAACAAAAAGAGTTATCCATTCATGGAAAGACATGGAGAAATCAGATGTGTATTATTAAGCAAAATGAATCAACTTGAAGATGTTTCATCCTATATGAGTCTAAATATAAATACTCCTTGCTTTATGATGGGCTAGGGACCCAATAAGTCCTTTGTAAGTTGAAAATATCCTACATTGAAAGTACATTTACTCTATCACCTACAAAATATCACCATTTATTGTCATAGCACACTGAAGCATGTGAGTTGTTTTATTTTAATGATGTGTGACTGTCCACAAGCTGCCTGCCATGACTAGAGAGCATGTACTGATGCTTAATAGCCTAAGAAAAATTCAAAATTCAAAATCCTGCCCTTATTGAATACAAATCTTTTTGGAACACTGTAAATTTAAAAATGATAAACCATCAAAAATAGGGACCTATCTGCATATTATTTCTGTTCATTTTTTTTTTTTTTTTTTTGAGACAGGGTTTTTCTGTGTGGCTTTGGAGCCTGTCCTAGAACTCACTGTAGACCAGGCTGGCCTTGAACTCACAGAGATCCGCCTGCCACTGCTTCCCAAGTGCTGGGATTAAAGGCATATGCCACCACCAGTCAGCAATTCTGTAAAATTGTAAAGGAAGTAATAGGAAGATCAGGAGTTGCCAGGAGGTATGGGAAAGAAGAGATGAATAGGTAAAGCATGCAGTATTTATAGCAAAGCAGAGAGAATATTCTGTTTGGTATTACTCTTGGATCGAGGTCATAAAATACCCAGAATGTACATCAGTCAAATGAATCCTAATGCAATCTATAGATAGTGTGTGATGTTTAAGTTTAAAGTAAACATTGTTTTGGATGAGCTTCCTATCCACCAGCAGACCAGGCCAAACCAGAATTCTGTCACTAATGTTTGACATAATTAAACTAAACTTCAAAATGATTTTTCCAAATAGAGGAGATCCTAGTCAACGTGAGTTAGCATACTAACGAAGCCTGCCATTGAGAAGGTGATGTTTCCATGACCAGTCAGTCTTCTGTGTTCCTTGCTTCTCCCTTCTTCAGTACTTTCCTGCATATGAAGTCAACCCCCATTTCTCTATTTATCACAACAGTCTGTCTTATAGAATGAGGTGGTACCAAGTTCTGAAACCTCAAATGAATGCCTACTCCGTTTTTAAATTTAAATTTGGGGGGACTTTTCTTTTTAAACCAGGGTTTTGAATGATCAGTGTAGATTCATCAGTTGTAATAAATGCACTTCCTTACAGTAGGATATTGACAGTGTGAGACAGGAGAGTAAGGGACATGTGCGAATCATGTACTTTCTACTCAGTGGGGGGGAGGGGGAGCCTGGAAGTTAGCGTGAAGATTTGCATAAATATCCGTAAGCATTTCAATAAAGACACCCAGCAGTGTGTGGGAAAGGACAGATCAGGTCGATACACTGCTCCTTTCAAGTGTGTTGAAGAGCCGAGTCAGAGTCTGCAGTTCCACAGATATCATTGGATGTGGGCTGCGCTGCAATCCTCTGGTCACTGGAATCCTGTCCTACCAGCTGTCCTTGTGACGCCCAGGCAGTGGCAGGAATGGTATAGCCCAGGCTGCACCATTAAGCAGTTAGGTAATCTCCTAGGAAGCAGGCACCACACCATCATATATTCCAGATACTTGGAACAGCGTCTTCATGAAATGATGTCTCTAAAGAGACAGGTGTGTTATGATGGACAGATTCGTTGAACTTCCATTTGCACAGGTGACCCAGGCAAGTGTTAGTTTATGTTACTTCTTCAAAAACAGAGACCTAATTTCTCATATTACATAACTTAAATTATGTTAATTTTCCCAATTAACCCCCCCCCAACAAGCTATATAGTAAATTTGTGTTGATTTTTATTTAAAAATACTGACTTTTAAAATTTATTTATTATGTACACAGCATATGTGACTGCAGGCCAGAAGAGGGCACCAGATCTCATTATAGATGGCTGTAAGCCACCATGTGGTTGCTGGGAATTGAACTCAGGACCTCTGGAAGAGCAGTCAGTGGTCTTAACTTCTGAGCCATCTCCCCAGCCCCAAATACTGACATTTTTGAGAGATGTAATTTATTTTTGTTAAATTACATACCATATAGTCCAGCAACCCCCTCCTCTGACCTGTGTGCATACACACACCCACTGGAAATGAAATCCACATTCTAATAAATAATATTGAAAGCTGCCTAGTCAGTTCTTAGGATGTTAATCCCATTAGCACATTTCACATGCCAGTTCATGCCTTGGTCATAAATTAGAGTCCGTTGGTACACAGAAGGTTCCCATTGTTGACATGTTAGAATATGGTAATGAAAATTACAGCAGATAGTAAAGCCAAAAGAAATGTCAAGGGAAAGGTTTTAAGTCTCAGCATCGATGCTTATGAGCACCTAATCATTATAACAACCAGTTTTATATGTTACCACTAATTGTGCTGCCAATGGGACGAGCCCAGACAGGGCTCTATACCACTTAAGGAAACAGTTCAAAGGTTTTACTGTCATGCTTGATGCAGCATTGTGGGCCAATTTTGAGATTACCCATTGCTAAAGAAAAGCAGCCTTGTAGTTATGATCTTACTTGATTCATTTTTGCTTATTTGTTTGGTAGCAGGAAGAAACACAGTACCATTGACATTTGGAAAGAGCAGAAAAACATCTCAGAGAGATGTTGTCATAGGAACTGTACTGGGAGAGCAGGTACACACAGATAGAATGCACCATCCATCTTGAAAGGGGAAGATAGATTTTTAATTGCTCTAACAGTTGCAGAATGTAAGCTTTCATAAATTTTCCCATTGGATTTGGGATCAGTAATAGCAAGGGGCAGTTGGATACTATGATGCTGGAGCTAATGATTTATAGTTAATGAAACTAAATGAAGTAGATAAGGTACATAAACCAAAGGTTAAAATGGCTAGGATATACAATACTAATATATGTATATACTATATATGTATAATACTATATATAGTCCCCTAGAAAGGCCAATGACAATAAAAAGGATAATATTTGCATGTATTGCTTCATATAGTGTCCCCTAAAGAGGAGAGTGGGTCTCAATTTGCAGACATGATAGTGAGGTCACATGGTAGGATACTGGTATTTTAGTTCACAGCTTTAGAAGATTCAGTCCTTCCACTAAATCCCATTTGTAAATACACACTTGTGAAGAACATCATGGCAGTGGGAGTGCATGGGTGAGGAACATTGTTCACCTCACAGCAGTCAGGAAGTAGAGAGAAAGAGAACAGAAGGGATTGAGGACGCTATATAATCTGCAAAGACATATCCCCACTGATGTTCTTCCAGCTAGGTCCTAGTCCCTGAAGTTTATATAACTTCTCAAAATACTGTCAGAACATGAGTCTGTTAGAGAACTCAAATAGCAACATGGAGTGATTGAGGTAAGATGAGATCATATGGTTAGGGCACAAGTCAGTATGATTATCATCCTTGCAAGAAGATAAACACAGAGGAAGGACCTTGTGAAAGCAGCAGAGTACACAAGTGTCGGGGCTGAGGACATGCCACCCCAAAGACAAGTACTGGTATACAGAGGACTTTGAACTGAAGGAGAGTGGAAGGGTCTTTGAACAATGTCTCTATAATCCTTTCCCACCCTTTCTGGAGCTTCCCTTTCTCCCTCCAAGGCAAGTCATAATAATTCTTCTCGCTGAGGTGGGTCATAGAAATTGGACTCTTCTCCATCAAAACAAGCCACAAAATCTAGAAATGCCACTCTCTGAGCTTGACCCTTTGCTTCAAAGATCTTGACGTCCCGAAGAGGTCCTGTCCTATGTCTGAATCAAGATTGATACACAAAGCAGGCAGGAAGAGGTCTGAACTCATAGAATTTGAACTCATAGAACTTGCTGCATTTCCCTCACCGTTGATCGCTATTCCCTTAGGGTACAACCCCATTTCTACAAAGATGATGGTGTATACTCGTCATCCAGCCTTTGTGTCCACTCATTGTCAAGCCTTTGGGTTTTTATTTTCTGATGTCTCATTGTCATGTGAAATTCTGAGGAAGTGAATTGATTATTTCCTTCTTTTATAAATTTGTTAGATTCAGAGTTTGTCACTATAACAGAGACAATCCTCTCACAGGAACAAGGCCTATCTTGGCTCACAGTCTGGAGGTTTCAGTATGTGGTTAGTGGGCTCCCTCATTTTAGGTCGGTAGTAATGCAGCCCACGATAGCATCAGTGACAGCACAGCAAAGCTGCTTACCTCACCACTGGGAAGCAAAAGAGAAATAAAAAGGGGGCACGGTCCAGAAACCCTCTTCAAAGGCACAACTGTTGTGATCTAAGGTCCTCTCACTAGGCCTCATTTCTAAAGGGCTATACCTCTACCACTCCCAGCACAACTATCTGGGGAATCCAACCTTTAAGAAACAGGTCTTGCCGGGCAGTGGTGGTGCACGCCTTTAATCCCAGCACTTGGGAGGCAGAGCCAGGCGGATCTCTGTGAGTTCGAGGCCAGCCTGGTCTACAGAGCGAGATCTAGGACAGGCACCAAAACTACACAGGGAAACCCTGTCTCAAAAAAAAAAAAAAGAGGTCTTTGGGAGATATTCAACATACAAACTCTAGCACAGGTGTTTACGGGGTGTCAGTCATGACACTTATGGTGTGTGGTCAAAAGTATGAACATCTGTAAGCCACAGAAAGAGAGGAAGAGGTGAGGGAAGGAGGGAGAGAGAGAAAGGGGGAGAGAGAGAGGAAGGGAGGGAGGGGAGAGAGAGAAGGAGAGAGAGAGAGAGGGGAAGGGGGAGGGGGAAGAGAGGGAGGGAGAGCGCACCCACAAGAAACTACTTTGACTCCTGGATCTTGGACTGGTAGCCCCTACAAATGGGAAGAAATATATTTGTGCTGTTTAGCCCACTTAGGCTGTATTACTTTGTTAGGGAAGCCTTGTCAAATTCATACACCACAGTGCTAGGCATTAGGCCTGTATTCAGATCTGTGCTGCCTTTTCCTCCTGCCCTTTCTGCTCTTGGCATCTCGCGGGTTTTCTGTTTCATAGCTGTTAAACACTGGGGTGGAAAAATGAGAACCCATTGTGCAAAGTAGCACAGGTCCACTTTGAAATGGCTGTGCCAAGGCTGTGACCCAGGACATTTTCAATGGTCATGTTTTCTTTGTGTTCCTGTACCTGCCTCCAACTCGTGAAACTCTCCTAGGAAGAGTGGTGCCGTCCATGCTAACGCCACGTATTGTCCATATCTAGACACACGTGCTTACAGGGCTGCATCACTGTGGATTTTTTATATGTCTGTTTATACTTTTACCACACCCACGGTAGAATGGTGAATTCAGAGGCCCTGGCGCTGCGGGCATAAATTATTCATTTCAGTAACTCCAACACCTACTGCTATTCCTGGTTTCATGTCTGAATTTCTTGAAAGGATATATTCAACGTCAAATCATATTAGACTTGAAATAAATTAAAACCCAGTTATAAATACACCACCAATGACCATGAAACAGAAATTGTAAAAAACATTGTAGAATGTGCTAAAGTTATTACAAGTGATCTAGAGTAGCTATGGGACTAGTAAACAAATACTTTACACAAAGGCAGCAGGATAAAGGTGAAAACAGGAGGGGCAAGATTACGTAGAAGAAAGGAGAGAGGGGAGGGATGGAGAGTATGGTAGTGGAGGGGAAAATGAGCTAGGGATTAGGAAAAAAATGGAGAAAAGATTCCCCTGTAATAAAAGGTACACAAATAAAATTAGGTAAACGGACCGATGTGATGGATGGCTAGGCAGGTAAAAGCTGACGTGGCTGAATTCCCAGAGCCCCTGGTTAAAGGTGAGCGCCAACTCTAGCACGTTCTCCTCTGACCTCCACAAACACAGACACACACCCACGCTCTCTTCCTAACCCCCAAATATTAATGATGATAACAGTAATTTAGCTAAGTGGGAGGTGATCAAAAATAAAATAACGCCTTTAATCCCAGCACTTGGGAAGCAGAGGCAGGCAGATCTCTGTGAGTTCGAGGCCAGCCTCATCCACAGAGCGAGCTCCAGGACAGGCACCAAAACTGCACAGAGAAACCCTGTCTTGAACCCCCCCAAAAAAATAAATAAATAAATAAATAAATAAATAAAATAACAGGAGTATTTTTTGAAAATGAATAAAGCCAAATACTATTAAAAGCGGGGGGGGGGGGGGAGGGAAAAAAGAAAGGGACAGTGTAAACATGTAGAAAGGAAACTACGGAAAAATAATACCCAATGATGAAAAATGTTTAAACAAAAGCTAGGTCAATGCCTGACAGGCAATAACGGACAAAACCATAAAAACATATGATAGACATTTTATTTCTCTACGTGGAGGACAACAGAGGCACCCCTGGTGGTCCAAACAAACTAACAAGAAGGAAAGGGCAAGAAAAGAGCTTAGAAAGAAGGAAGTGTTGGTGTCCTCAAAAAACCTTAGTTCGATGCTCCGAGCAGGGGAGGGTCAGTTGTATTGGTGAACCCTCGTCTTTACTGTGCTTTACGCTGCGATTGGGTTGCAGCATCCCACAAATGGCCAACACCTGCCAGAACCGTCTTCACTTGAATCGCTTTGAGTACCAGGGGCCTCCATGCCATGCTTAGTCTTGTGGTGTGGGTGTTGGGAGGGATCTCTTCCCCTCCCCCGACAGATTCCTGCAATTATATCCCTGAAATGATGGAGCTGGGGGACAGTGTCTCCCAGATTCCCGGGTAGTGTGGGCAGTACTCACTGAGGTCTGTTCGAGTGCAAGCACCTGCCTTTGAATTCCCATGGCTTCCTGAGTGTTAATGACCCCGTGGGAGGGACTGGATATCCAGCTCGCTCTTTGTGTTCTACTGCAGCAGTGAAGGGAGACTTGTGATCCAGAGCTTGACCTACCTACTGACCTGAAGCTCGGAGCTATGACTCCAGGGTTACTATCAGTCCATGGCATCTGCTCTTGGCTACTGATCACAGAGCATTTCCCTAAGAACTCCCCTGCCTGAGCGGAACCTCGTGCTACCCTGCACCTTTTGGCTGGTCAGTATTGCCTCTCATGTTCTTTACAATTGCCTCCCAGGGCCTTCCTTCACCCTGGGGCAGTAGCAGGCCAAATGAAGTCTTCTGGGCCTCTCTTGTTCTTTGTTCTCAGGCCTCCAGCATAGCTCAGCTTTTAACTGTAGGTTGCCTCTCAATATGGCCGCTGCTGCTAAGTCATACTGTGTGTCAAAATGGGGTTCTTCATGCCTCTCCTCCATGTGCTGGAGTGAAGCCAGCAGCTGGAACTGGACTGTCTCTTGCTTGGCTTCCCTTAGGAAATAACTTCTGTTTCCCTTTCCCCTTGGATTAGTTACTTTTCTATTCCTGTGATAAAACATCAGGACCAAAGCAGCTCATAGAAGAGAGGGTTTGTTTGTGGCTTACAGTTCCTGAAGGCTGGAATCCATGATTGCCGAGCAGAGGTAGAAGGGGCAGGCAGCTGGAACAAGAGCTGACAGTTTCGGATGAAGTCATATCTTCAACCACAGAACAGGAAGCAGAGAGGGCTGACTGGAAATGACCTGGGGTTTTTTGAAACCCCAAAGCCTCCTGTGACAGACTTCCTCCAGCGAGGCCACACTCCTAATCCTCCCCCAAACAGCCTCCAGGTAGGGACGAAGGTTTCAAATGTCCAAGATTATGGGAGGCCTCTCTTTCAAGCGACCACACCCTGCCTTCGGCTGCCTGCTGGCTTTGGCTTACTTCTTCAGGTCTGTCACTCATTGTTCTAAGCTTTCTATCTATCCTTTCACTACGTTAGAGGATTTCCAAACTCTTCCTCTCCCATTTTCAGTGTGTGCGCAGGTGCTTGCAGAGGCCAGAAGAAAACTTTGAATCCTCTAGAGTAGGAATTACAGGTGGTTGTGAGTGGCCAATATGAGTTCTGGGAACCGAGTTCCAGTCCTGGGCAGGGACAGCAAACATTAACTGCTGAGTCTTCTCTCCAGCCTCTCCCCTCTTTCTGAAATAGAATCCATATTTTCCTATTCTGACTCTCTTCTTCATCAGATTCCATGGAGGAATGTGTTACCCTGTCGTGTTCCCGGGAAGATCACCTTTACTCCAAATACCTCAATTAGAAGACTCAGAAATGTTTAGGCCTCTTTTCCTAAGGGAGAACCCAAGGATGACAGGCATTGAGTTGCCTAGGAAAACGGCCATCCCAACTCCCAGTCCACTTCCACTAAGAGGGGTGTAGGCATCTGGGAGGCAGGGAGTGAAGAGACTTCAGAGAAAAGAGCTTCCCAGGAGGCTCACTCTTTAAAGACTATCAGACTCCTCATTGGAGAATAAGTATTTTTCCTGTAGACCTGCCCGGAATACCTGTATGTCTTCATTAATCACTAGTTGATTCCTTTTCAGTAATGAACTATGTACTTTGTTGATCTCTGACTTTTGGGGTACAACACAACGCAAAAGTATTTAGAATATGATGAACAGCATCTATCTTGTTATTTAAACTACAGAAATAACAGGTATTTCTCATCTACTTCTTTGTCTAGGGAGTTTTCTGCTCAGTCTGAGGATCTGGTTGGTAAGAAATTATAGTTGTCCTTTCTCACCCATGGGCACTGAATCTATGGATTCATCCACCTATGGGTCAAAGATTCTGAATGTATATAGGCTTTTTTTTAAGCATTCTGTAAACAGTGCATTATAACAACTTTACTTAGGATATATGTTGTTTTAGGTGCTAAACTTGGGCCCTGCGGTGCACACATATCAATGTGAGTGAAGCTGAGCAGAAAGATGGGAGTTCAAAGCCAGCCTGGGCTACATAGGGAGCTCATATCTCAACACACACACACACACACACACACACACACACACACACGCACGCACGCGTGCGCACACACACACATATGCACAAAAAAATTATTGTATTAGGTATCATAACTTAGAGTTGACTTACGAGGGGTAGATGTGCATAGATTATAATCAAATACCAAGCCATCCATTTTATATAAGAAACTTGATCGTATTCTGATTTTACTATTTGTAGACTGCTCATGACCAGTCCCTTTCCAATACTGTAGAGTTTTCAACCCTTCACCCGAGTTTCCCAGAGGTGCAGTCCGAGAATGGTCACCTCCTGA
This sequence comes from Peromyscus leucopus, assembly GCF_004664715.2. Classification (NCBI taxonomy): domain Eukaryota; kingdom Metazoa; phylum Chordata; class Mammalia; order Rodentia; family Cricetidae; genus Peromyscus; species Peromyscus leucopus. The sequence goes on along the minus strand of NC_051073.1, from coordinate 19,781,139 downwards.
GTCATGAGCTCCAGCTGTTTTAGACACTAGGCAGTGAATGAAGCAAGCTGTCTCACCAGCTATACATTACTTGGAAGGCAGTCTGCCTTCAGGACTTTACAGTTTATAAGACATCTGCCGTGGCCCAGAGACTTGTGTCACCACCACCAAGAAAAGCAGGAGCAGGCACTTCAGAGAAGCAGAATGACCTTCCGTTAACCAAGAGCATGACTGAAGGTCAGATCGAACGTCCAGGTCCTTAGCTGTGGTTCGGGGAGGCAGAGGGGGACGGAAAGAGAGAAAGAAGTCCACTAAAGTAGCTGCCTGGTGTTTGAGAACAGACACACACGCCGCAGACAGTTCTGCTTTGATGCCAAACAGCTGCGTGACATTGAACTTTATGTGGCTGAATTTAGAAACATGTAAATTCGTAGTGTTTGATCTTATCTGCGGAATGAGAAGGTAGTTTGTGGGTAGGAGAGTTTTTCCTACAGAGTGCTAATTTCCTATGACATTCCCACCTACAGTGAGCACTGTGGGCCACAGACAGTGTGTTCCTGATCTTAAAACATAATTTAGAAGTGTGTGTCCATAAACAGATAGCTGTATTATTTATTATCCACTGAAGTCTAAATAACACAGGGCCATGTTTCTTTTTTTAAGTTGTGTTAAAAAAAAAAAAAAAAGACAAAAAAGCCCATGGTGATTTCCACAAGCAAACAAAAGAGAGAAGAGCTTGCCAGTGTGTGATGCTTTGTTTGTTTTTATTTTTAATCTTCTTGGGTTGAACTCATGGTCTCACGACAACCGGAATGATTTTGAAAAGTTAACAAAAAAGGCTCTTCATGTGATAGGTAGGAGATCTGGTGGAGGAAATTAGCACCTGAGGAAAACAGCTGGTAAATGTATTCACTTTGGTTCCATTTTCAATGTGCCAGTGCTCTTCAGGTTACCATGGTGATCATACCTGCTGTTCTGAATTTCTATTCCTAGGAAACAGGGAACATTGTGAGTACTAGGAAGGACACGATTAAAAATCTGTTGAGTATTATTTTCAATTACCTATTTAAAAGCACCCCTGTTTCTTTCCCCACATCTCTCCCCACCGCCTGCCTCCTATTTTGGGTTATTTTGGATTTTCTTTAGTGAGGAGATTGAAACATCTCCAAATACAAATTGTACGAGGAAAATGAAGAAGCCTGTTTAGCCGGAAGTCCTAGTGCACAGCCGTGGGCGTGACGTCACAGCATCGCTAAGGAAACAAGCAACCAGGGCTCTAAAATGAGCCCGGGTCAGCAGGAGCCGGCCTAGAAAGTCACCCATCGCCGGAGGAAGCTGTGGACCCGGAAACACTCTTGGAGGTGCAGTATGTCTTCTGTCCAGTGACGTTCACTCTTCACGCTTGAGCAGGCAGGGCTGCAGAAGCAGCTCCCAGGTACAGGGTGCTCTCAGCCTAGGCAAGACTGTGGGGCTTGCTCCCAGCATTGCAAAACAAAATAAATGAAAATAAGAAAAAAAAAAAAAAAAGGAAGGGATGCTGGGAGAGCTTTTCCTCCTAAAACCAACTTGCACTGGGAATTTATAGTCAAATAGAAAAGAATTTCTAAACACTATAAAAGCAACCAGCAAATTTTACGTGTTGCTCCTTCCTACTTTTAAAACACTAAAGTCCTTTCAGCTCTAATGAAAGGTATCCAGTGTCAGACCCGAGTAGCCCGAAGTACCCTGCTATTTACATTTCTAGGTATTGGCTGTACAACACAGTTGGCCTGTGTAAGAAATAGTACTCACTCAGTTCACACTTAAGATTCTGAAAAAGAGCTGCAGAGATGGTAGTTAAGTCAACCTGCTGTTCTTGAAGGATGCCTTTCCTATACCCACATCACGTGACTCACAATGAACTCCAGTTCAAGGGGATACAATGCCCTCTTCTGGCCACTTCACTCCTACACCTCTACCCTCACTGACACAGATACACATACAAATAGTTCAAAATAAGTCTTTTTAAAAATTCTTCTCTGGCACAGTACATCCCGACCGCAGCCTCCCCTCACTCCACTCCTCTGAGTTCCCACCACATCTCCCTTCTGTTCCAGATCCACTCTTCCTTCAGAAAAAGAGTAGGTCTCCCAGGGTTGTCAACCAAATGGGGCCGGACAAGGTGCAGTAAGACTAGGCACAAACCCTCTTATCAAGGCTGGGCAAGGCAACCTGGTAAGAGGAAAAGAGTTCCAAGGACAGGCGAAAGAGTCCGAGACACCCCGACTTGCACTGTTAGGAGTCCCACAAAAATCCCAAGCTGAGCAACCCCAACATATATGCAGAGGACCCAGCTCAGACCCATGCAGGGTTTGAGTTTGTCGTTTCAGTCTCCTGGAGCCCTGTGAGCCCTGCGTAGTTGACTCTATGGGCTGTAATTTCCTGGTGTGCTAACCCCCCTGGCTCCGACAGTCCTTCTTCCCCCCTCTTCCTCAGGGTGCCCTAGTACTGTCTAATGTTTGGCTATGGGTCTCTGCATCTGCTCCCATAAGTAGCTGGGTGAAGCCTCTCTGGTGATGATTGGGCTAAGCACCAATTTATGAGTAGAGCAGAATATCATTAGGAATCATTTCATTGACTTTTTTTGGCCAGTTATACTTGGTTCTACTCTTGGTCTCTGGGCTATCCAGTCTCTAGTTCCTGGCCATCCAGGCAGTGTAGGGCATGGGCTCCCTCTCATGGTGTGGCCTCAAGTTAGACCAGCCATTGGTTGGCCACTCCCACAGGTTCTGAGCCACCATTGCCCCAGCACATCTTGCAGGCAGGGTAGGTTGTAGATCAAAGGTTTTGAGGCTGGGTTGGTGTCCCAGTCTCACCATTGGAAGCCTTGCCTGATTACAGAGGATGGCTGGTTCAGGCTCTGAATCTTCCACCACTAGGAGTCCTTACTAGGGTCACCCTCATCGAATCCTGGGAGGTTCTACTGCACTGGGTTTCTACATTGCCCCAATGCCCTCCAATTCCAATAGTCTTCCCCCATACTCTCTCCCTCTACTTTCCCTCTGCCTGATCCCTATATGTGTAACTATTTAATATACAAGTAGTTAAAAAATAAATCTTAAAAAAGATTCTGAAACAAGAATCTATATGCTACAATCTTCCATCCATTGCCACACAGCAAGCGAAACAAGCACACTAAATCAGTAAGCCGACCCAAAAACATATCAGAGAAATGAAAAGGGATAAGAGGACTATTGAGAGAATATATTTACAAAATCCAGAAATAATACCGATTTTTTTTACCTATTAACTTTATTTGCCTGTTCTATCTCATACTAGATACTTAGCTTTGTTATTGTACTTAATCCTCATAACAGTTAGAGGTGGTTGATGTTATTAATATCAACTGTTTATTGATGAAGAATTAAATCTGAGAGACAGTAAATTGTACAAGAAATTGCATGTAGGCTGGTGTAAGGACAGAAAGGCATGATAACATCATCACTTATCATAAGCTTCAGGGCCAATAAGCCTATAACCAAAGATGGGTTAGCATGGGTAAAACATAAAAATAAAATATATGAGAACAGTTTTACATGCCACAGAAGGCTTCAGGAATGAGAATCCAAAGACTCAAGAAGACATTGTGTGTAAAACATGCATTTTGTATGTGTTTGTGTGCAGATTGCAGCTTTGTATGGAGCTCCTGGGTGTCCTTCCTCAGGAGCTGGTCACCTTATTCTTCGAGATGTGTTCTCTCACTGGGACCTGGGACTCAGTGATTCAGTGAGGCTGGTTGGCCAGAGAGCCTGAGAGATCCTTCTGTTTTCTCCTTCCCAGTGCAGGGATTACAAATAGGTGTCACACATCCCTGACTTTGCTTGTATGTGTACGGTGTGTGGATATGTGTGCATGTGTGTGTGCATGTGTGTACACAGGTATGCTCACCCATGCATACATGTGTGGAGGCCAGAGGTCCATGACAATTGTCTTCTTTTATCACTTTTCATCTTATTTTTGAGACAGTCTCTCACTGAATCTGGAAGTCACTGATTCGGCTAGGCTGGCCCGGACAGCAAGCCCCAAGGCTGTTTGTCTGCTCTAACCTCCAATGCTAGAGTTACGGTTGTGTAACACTGTGACTAGCTTTTGTTTGGGCGCCTAGGGTCTGAGCTCAAGTCCTCATAGTTGCCAAACATGTTACTGACTCAGCGTCTCCCCGGCTCCATAGGTGGATTTCTGTGTAGATAGTGGGGATCTGAATGAGGTCTTCAGAGCTTGCCCAGTAGACAGTTTACTGCGTGAGAAATCTTTCCAGCCCCTAGGAAGGCTTTTTATGCTTGAGTCTGTTCAAGAGTGAAGTTCTCCTTAGAAATGATCCTACAGAGGACATGTAGACAGGGAGGAAACCCGCATGGCCTGTCCAGGTTCTTCCTGGCTCCGTTTTGGAGCATGCCTTCCCTCCATTCAATAGAATAAGATCATGGGGACGGGGCAGGGGTCCTTTATGGGTCCCAGGCAGGCTGAAGGGGAGGAGTCTGCTTCTGACCGCCCCAGAGGGAGGGACTGCCGCTTCTGTGATCCACCTCGGAGATGGGCAAGGGAAAACAGGAAATTGCTTCCAGTGCAAAGTACTCAATGAACTCAGGGTACTATTTTCTGAGCCACAGCACTACTAAGTGGTGGTACTTCAAGGTAAAAACTCAAAGAAAAGAAAGAAGAAAGCAAGCAAGGAAGCGTATTATGGGAGATATTATGGAAAGAGAGGATGGTAGAAACCCAGAGCAGGGACAACAGGTCACAAAAGGGAAGTGACCTGTGCCGTGTTCAGAGCACCATCACTGCGGTGTAGATTCCAAGTGCCAAGATGTACGTGAGGGGACAAAGTGACTCTTGTGCTGTATAATGGCCAATGTCAAGTGTGTTCACACGGTCAGCTGGCTAAAGCAGGCACCCAAAGCTCCTCTGAGAAGAGGCAGCCAGAATCTGGGAAGCAGGCTTCACTCTCACCACCCCCCCTTTTTTTTTTTAACTTAGAGAATTTTCCTCTGCCCCAGAACAAAATTGTTTATGCTTCTATGTGAATTCATATCCTCATGTTGGAAAGCAGAGCTAGCACAAGCTTTTTAAATAACTCCCAGTATGGAAGAAAGTGATATATACTTTATTTATTAAAGCCTGGTCCTAGAGACTGAGAAAATGGATGTTAGATTTTATGCTGTTCTTAGAAATTCAGGGTGGCTGTAAAACAGCCTTAATCAAATTTCATTATTGTCCAGGGTAATTTTAGAAGTTGATCCAGAAAGTTCATTCAGACTTTATTAACTCCTATTCCATATGAAACCAACACAGAGGAGATGTAAGATAAATTGGTGTCTTGTAAAACGAGTCGTATAAAATGGGTCCCTACAGACAGTAACTGTGACTTACCACAAGAGGGCGTGTTGGTACTTTAAAGATCAGTGAGTTGCCAGTCCGACACCAAAGGACGAGGCGCAAGCCTGCTCTTCTGCAGTTGCTAAAAACTAAATCTGTAGAGTTTCCTTACTCATTTTTACGGCACCTGAAAAGAATAACCAGATTTTGCTCATTAGTAAACAAGGCCACACAAATTCTCATTTTCATCAAAAAGTTGCTAGTGATTTTTTTTCTAAAATTCTGTGTTCCTGGATTAGTATCATCTATGTGTAATTTCTAGATGTGTGTCATTCACTGTCAGCAGTGAGCAGTGTGTCTTGGTGAACATTAAGAAAACAAGTCGTTTCCTTTTGTTATCAACAATGCAAATTTCAGACGGATGCAATTGAGGTTCATCTTAGAAGATGGGAGAACATTGAAGAATTATGAATTACACAGAAATTATACCAGCTGACATAGTCAAATAATCTCCACACCACTCTTCTCTCACACATGTAAGTAGGTGACTTGTTTATTAAATGATGACATTTTCACTTTGTTATTGAGCATATTTCAGATAGGGGTACACTTTATTTGCATAATTTCTACCCCACCAACATCCTTCTTCCTTTTTGCTTTCTCTACCAGTCATGACCTCTTCTTGTATAATAATTATTGTTTTACACACATACACACACAAACATTCATAGACACACACACACACACACACAGACACATACACATATACTCACAAACACACAGGCACACAGACATAAACACAGACAAACACAAACAGAGACACACATACACATTCACAGAAACACACAGACACACATAGACATAAACACATACACAGACATACACACACAGAGACACACGCACACATTTGCAGAAACATACACAGACACACATATACATATACTCACACACACATAGACATAAACACATACACACAGAGAGACACATGTACACACACACACACACACACACACACACTGTTACTTGTATTTATGTGTATTTAGGACTGACAACTTGGGACTGGACAACCAGGGGTCTTGTCCCTGGAGAGAACGAACTCTCCCTTCCTAAGCAGCCATGGATTGTCTGTAGTTCTTCATCCGGTGGGTGGGGCTTTGTAAAACTTTTCCCCTCCCAGATGGCACGTCAACTTGAGTTGTCATTGTTCAAGTCTGGCTTCTATTGACAGACTCATCCATCATTTTTAGTCTTAATTCTGCTTCTCTAATAATCAGCGGAATCTCCCAAGAATTTGTATATTGTTATCTAAAGCAGAAGATCAAAATAAATAAAAGCAAGCGAACTGGAAAATTCTCACAGCATATTAAATTTGGGGTGATCGTAGAAGTATATGTGATGCTTTTTTAGTAGCAGAAAAATAAATTCATATCTTTTCATCCAAAGGTTGACAAACATTTTCTGTAAAGAGTTGTGCATTCCTGAATCTTGTGTGCTATAACAAAATACCTGACTATGCTGGCTAGTTTTGTGTATCATCTTGACACAATGCTAGAATCATGAGAGAGGAGGGAGCCTCCATTGAGGAAATGCCTCCATGAGATCCAGCTGTAAGGCATTTTCTCAATTAGTGATCAATGGGGGAGGGCACAGCCATCCCTGGGCTGGTGGTCCTTGGTTGTATAACAAAGCAGGCTGAGCAAGCCAGTGAACAGCACTTTTCCATGGCCTCTGCATCAGCTCCTGTCTCCAGGTTCCAGCCCTGTTTGAGTTCCTGTCCTGACTTCTTCAGTGATGGGCTACATGTGGAAGTGTAATCCAAATAAACCTGTTTCTCCCCAACTTGCTTTTTGGTCATGATGTTTCATTGCAGTAATAGAAACCCTGACTAAGACACTGACTTAGGCTACTTTTGAAGAAAAAAAGGTCACAATTTTGACACCCCATTGGCAAGGACCTAATGGTAAATGGCATTAAGGCAGGGGTATGTGTGGAGATGGAATTATTTCACCAGCTAGGCAGTGTTTTAGAGTCAGGCTTAACTACCTTGTTTTCAAGAGAACCAGATTCTGTGAGTATGGCCCCTATTCTTTCTGTGAGAAATGCTCCTATGACTAAATGACCTCTCATGCAGCTCCATTGCCTAGGGTTTATCACCTCCCAACACTACTGCACTAGGCACCGAGCTCCCAACATATGAACCTTGTTGTCAAACCACATTCGAACCATAGCAAGCCAACTGGGACATAACTTCTGGCTTTGTGGGGTAGATGGAAACCATCCCTCTGGCTGCTTAACTTTGCTACTATGTGTGTTCCAGAAGCAAGCCTGTGAGTAGGCATGGCATGCTTGAGTTCCATTAAAACTGTATTTAATAAAACAGATACCACACTGGATTGAGCCTTCTGGCTGTCATCTGCTGAACCAAACTTTTCAGCCAGCTGTACACTCCTTCAGCAAAGAAGGGAATGAGGAGACACTAATTTTTGAGACTTTGATATAGAACGTAGAGAACCTCATCTATCCAGAGAAGAGAGTGATACAGGAAGCACCATCTCAGTCCCAGGAAGTGTCCACCAGAGTCCTTAGCAAAGAGCTGAAGTTGCTGCAGGGAATAGGTATTTTAGGGAACGTGTTTAAACATGTGCATAACTCACATCTAGAGTATAGCTCTGACGGTGCATCAAGCCCAGAAGTCTTTGATAATGGTCTGTCCTGAGCATCAGAAGGACCGGGTTCTCTAATCATTGATAAGATAACCATGGACCTCTGGAAAGGCAGAACTTTGCCAACAAGACAATTGTGTGTGATAAATTAGTCCCAAGAATATGCTCCCTTTCTCTAAATTTAATTCCTATACCAGGGGCAATTCCTAAAAGAGCACTGGTATTTTGACTATTTTAAAGTTGTATTTCATGGTTCAAAGAAAGACAAAGATTCCTAGGTGCGATAGAGTGACAGGTGCATTATATGTTCATTTAAGAAATCAGCTAAGACTTTCCATAGTCAACTAGTTACTTGATGAAAGGAAGAGAGGTTTCTATGAGTATGTGCATGGTTCGCAAGTGTGATTCCAGAAAGACATTGAGATCTCTGGAAAGCACTATTTCCCAGGCCACACTGCAGACTTGCTACATTCGATTTCTTTGCAACCTGTGACCCAGGCACTGTCCAGTGCTTCTGGGTCTTGGTAGTACCCAGGCTACTTCCAGCTCAGGGGTTAGTACTTGGGAGTCAGAAAGATGAAGGACAGACTTAATTGTTTTTTGTTTGTTCTTTTTTTTTTTTGAGGTGGGTCCTAATCTAGGATCTGCTTTCTTGAAGTCATTTGCCCCAGAGCTAGTAAAATGTGCAACATTTCCGAGTTGCAGTTATCGTCTTCATGACTGGGAGCCAGTGTCAGCCTCTCCAGTAAGAAGTTAGCTGTGACAGTGTGACTCACAGGGGCTTGCAAGAGACAAGCAAACATTTCAAGACAAGATCTGAAATTGCGATCTCTTTTCCTTTTCTTCCTTGGGGCAGTTGAACTAGTTTTGCTTCACTCCCAAGTACACAGAATTTTACTGAAATGAAAGCATTTTTTAAAAGCAGATATCAAATTTTAGTTTCATTCCAAACCCAGCATTTCTTCTAAAATTGCCTTGAGAACTTTGAGTTCAGGTGGACTTGATGATGTAGAGTAGCACAAGAGATGGATTAGCACAAGAGATGGTTTAGCATGCCCACCATTTTCAGGCCTTAGTACCAGCTGGAGAGATACCAACGATGGGTGAGGTCACGGCCCAACCTGTGCTGCCTTTTTCTGCAGTTTGGCATAAAGTAATTCTGTCTACTTGGGAGCTGGCTTTCAATTAGGAATTCCTGCCGGGCCTTGTTCTTACACGCAGGGGTAGGTGGTTTTTTTTCTTTGTTAGAAGTGCAGCTAGGTCACAGTGAATTAGACCACATCTGTTGCTCCTTTACAAATTTACTTTTATTATTTTATCCTCTCCCTGGTTTGTCTGAACAAAGAACACCACTCCCTTTCAGTCTTGAGTACGGAAAAACACCGGGTAACCTAGCAGTGGTGACTTGGCAGGAGACACAATGCCGAGGAGGGAACTGGCAACTCCCTTCCTCAGGTCAAGCTCTTTCTTCTTCCTTGTAAGCCATTCTTCATCTGCTCTTTGGAGGACACTTGGCTCTTTCCTGAACATACAAGCCTAGCAAATCCATCAAAGAAGAAGATAATTATACAGCGCACATTGTGGATGTTCTCTCCACAGCAGAAAGTATCTGAGGAACAGAAAAGGAGACTGGCAGCCATTCAGTTATTTTCTTAAAAGACGAAAGCCAGGAAGAACAAACTTGTGATTAATGGAAGCATGGCTTCAGATTCCAGAGCCACAGTGCTGTCTCCAATGGTCGTGGCCTGTGGGTCAGAGGCCACAGGCAATGTGGATTCTTAAAATGGGTCAGGTTCTTTATACACAACGCCATGTTTGCATTCTAATTTAGAGTCTGTCGTTAGTCCAACTAGGAGTGGGAAATCGTACTTACTGGCTCCATCGGCTCTGCCTAGTTTCACAAAGCACACTGAAGGAGATAGTGAGGTTTTTCAAGGAGTCAAGAGATGACAGTTAGGCAGTATCATATGTTAATGTGGTTCTTCTTAGGGGGTTCTTCTCTGAATGGAATGAGAGCTGTAAGGCCCAACCAGGAGCCGAATTTGAAGCCATTCCTTTAAATCAATGCACATCTCTCGGAATCTTAGGAAAAATAAATATTCTAAAACCAAAACATGACTCTTATTTTTAACCAAAAAATTGTTTCCTGAGCCAAATATTAAAGCAGTGCACAGATGCTCAAATTAGTCAGAAGTACATTTGTCAAACAAAATTGGAATGTGCGTGTGGAAAACAGGCGAAAAAAATGATTAGTTGCTTGCTACCACTTTAAAAAAAAAGTGTGTTCTTCAAAGTAGCTGTACAAACTGGAAAGAAGCTCATCTCTGAGAGAAATTATTTACTCTTTTATTCTTCTACAGTAACGTCTCAAGGAATTATTACTTAGGGGGTCAGAATAATAGCAGTATGTTAGGTGGTTGAAAGCGATTGCTTTGTACATGTTCAGACACTTGGTATTTGGGATTGGGAAACAGTTCTAAGTCAAGAGAAAGACGTTTAACATCATGGTGTTCAGAGTTGACTCTGCAGATGGGTTGCTCTCAGTGACAACAGTTGGTAATGGTGCCCCACTATGTATCCAGTCCTCAAGTACGAGTGAGAAATAAGTGACCAGTGACACAGAAGCAAAACAGCCGAGCCAACTAATGACGGGCGTTATGAAGCCAGATGCCTTGGTGTTGTCACTGCTGTTTCCTCTAGCTAGTAGAGTGTTTAGGAGAAATTCTGGCCACTGGCAGCCCTGACAAGCTGGCCTCAGGACTTTCACCAGAGGAGAGAGCCAGATCAGTTTCAGGTGCCAACATGGGTCCTCAGTGCCCAACAATCCATATTGCTTCCTTCAGCAGATAAGTTCTTCCTAGGACTTGGACTTCCCCTTGGGCTAGTTTAATGGTCTGCTGGTTTATTCTGAGCCGGTTGTTGGGTGTCTTCTTATTTGGATGTCTTCTTATTTGTTTTAGAGCATCTGTGTGGAGCCTGATTTGTTAACATCGAGCCTGTTTCTTTCTAATATCTAGCTCCATAATTTTTTTTGTCTCTTCTCTGCCTTCCCATTACCTTTTATTGTTATGATTGTCATAAGATGTAAACTCCTTGGACCCTTTAATAGTATCGGGAGAAGATCTCTGTGATTCAAGCAGCCTGGCTACAAGTAGTTCAGAAAGGCGCAAAGCTACACAGAGAAACCCTGTCTCGAAAAAAAAAAAAAAAAAAAAAGAAACTGGCCAAAAGGGTGGCGCTTCATCCCTCAGAAAAGCAGTAACCTCCCAGAGAAGACCAAGACCATACAGCCAGTTCTCGACTTGGAAGGAAACATTGCTCAGACAGGAGGTCACACATCAGGACTGCTCATCCCATGTCTTAAGCCCCCTCATATTTATGTAAGCATGCAGAATAAGCTCAAGATGAGTGGGAGAAACCAACCTTGGGCCAAGACCCAAAGAGCTACTTCCATGACGAACACATAAATCTGACCCAAACCAGATAACATGGAAGGTTTCAATTTTCAGGAAAGAAAAAAGCTACTAAAGTGATAAATAGAAAAACCAAGTAAAGAGAGAATACTGGGGAACCTCCCCTCAACCATTTGGTACTATGCTGGTTGGTTTTGTCAACTTAACACAAAGCTAGAGGGAAACAGAAATCTCAATTAAGAAAAGTCTGTAGGACATTTTCTTGACTAATAATTGATGTCGAATGTCCCAACCCACTGGACACAGTGACACCCCTGGGGGTAGTTCTGGGGTATGTACAGAAACAAACTGAAAGATCCAGGGGAAGCAAGCCAGTACGCAACACTGCTTTCCAACTTCTTCAATTTCTGCTTTTAGTATTTGGTTTTCCTCTCTTCCCACTTTATGATGGAATGAACTAGAGGCTCTAGACAATAGAACTAAAGGCCACACTGGGCAATCTACTTTGATTCAAATGAAATAGTATCAAAAACATTAACGTGCTAATTTACATAAAAAAGATTTTTTAAATGTCTCAAAAAGAGATGTTCAAGAATAGGAAATTAAGGAGATGTTAGAGGTTATGTCAGAATTAAAGATGGATTCTGAGGGACCTAACTTTTCTCCATCTCCTATTTTAACCCATCCTTCTCTGACCTTGTCCCTTCTTCTGTCCTCAGCCTTTCCTCGGCTCTTTTCTCTAATAAACCAAACAGAATTCCTGCTCGGAGGCAGCTATGCCTCTTTATCCTATGGGGCAAAGATAACTAACACTAACTCTACTCTCTAGTTAAAGCCTTGTTTATGGAACTTATTGTGTCATATCAAGACTTTTTGGATTTAATAAAATATTTCAGATCATTTGATTGGCCTACACACCAGCGCTTTCTGACTTCTATTAACTAATTGCATTTTGTACTTAAAAGAGCAGTTCTCTCTATCCTGATTAGCTTTTTTATTTTGAAGTTAGGTGGAGATTTTTATTAGTTTCAGAACAAGGAAAATTATAAACCATGGCATTTACCAAACACACTGGTGAGGATCTCAGGGTGAAGTGGAGAAAACTCTCTTGTTGGTCTCAGATCCTGCCTGGTGATAAACTTTGCATCTGCATTGGTAGAAGCTGGTGGTCTACTGAGAATATACTTAAAATACTTTACTTGGAGGTAAAGGGGATGTTAACTCAAACACAGAGATAGCCAAGGCATAACTTTTAAGGGGAATAAAAATAACCCAAGATAAGTTGTCTCTGAATCTGTAACATTCTTAAAAAATTTATTCTCTTAAATATCACACATGTATGCAATGAAATATAATCATATATGCCCCAATTTCCTCCTCCAAATCATCCTTCCCCATTTTCCCCAATATATTTCCCATCCAATTTCACATCTTTATCTTTTTAGCAATATTCTTTTATTTAAATTTATCCATGTACTTTATTTTGATCATATTCTTCCCACTCCAAATCTTCTCAGATCCTCTTCACCTCCTACCCACCTAACTTTGTGTGTTTTTGTCTCAAAAACAAAACAAAAAATGAAGATCAAAAGCAAAACAAACTAAATGAAACAAACCAATAAGAAAAAAAATACCAAAACAAAACACACACAAAAACATGGAATCTGTTTTGTGTTTGGTCAGGCACTCCTGGCCATGAGGTCTGCCCTGGAATATGGTTCATATACCCAATGATACTCTATTGGAGTAATCTGATCTTCCTTTTCCAAGTAGATATCAATTGCATATAGCTTTTTGGTTCAAATGGGGATTTGTGTCTTCCTGCTCTACTTAGTGCTGGAGTTTTGTCTGGTTTGAATTTTGCAGGTCTTGGGCATGCTGCCACAGTCTCTGTGATATGTGATATCATAGATCACTTATATGTATCAGTTCTGTGCCTTGATGATGCTGTTTCCACGGAGTCACCCACCACCTCTGACTCCTACAATCTTTCCACCTCCTCTTCTGCATAGATCCCTGAGCCTTGAAGGGAAGGGTTTGCTAAAGCCATCCCATTGGGTTTTAGTACTTCAAAGTCTTACTCTTTACACATTGTTCAGTTGTCTCTGTGTGAACTGTCATCTACTACAAGAAGGGCCTTCTCTGATGAAGAGTGAACAGAACCCTGACTGACTGGTATAGTAGTATGTCATTAGGAGTCATGGAGTAGACCTTAAGTGCAATCAAAAAGTGGTTGGCTACTCCCATAGCATTGTACCACTACTGCACCAGCGTATGCTGCAGGCAGGTTGCTGTTGTAGGTCTCAGTTTGTAGCTGTGTGACACTGATGATTACTTTTCTCTTTGGTAGCATGCAAAGTATCTTCCCACACCATGGATGCTATGTTGCTGTTGTGGTATTTCCCTCCTGCCCCCTTGATGAACTGTTTTGGGTTTATTTCTTCTTTGTGTTCTCTTGGGTGTAGTTTACCTTCTCTTCAGACTGAAGTTTTCTTTCCAGTGTCTTCCTATAGACCCAGACTGGCAGACAGAAATTGTTTAAATTTGTTCTTATTGTAAAATGTTTTTCTTCCCCTGACAGTTGTGATTTGCTGACTATAGTAATGCATGTTGGCATCTGTGGTCTCTCAGAGTTAGTAAAATATCTGACCAGGTCCTTAAGGCTTTCAGAGTCTCTGAGAAATCAGGTGTTATTCTATAGGCTTACTTTTCTTTATATGTGACTTGGTCATTTCCCCTTGCAGCTGTTAATATCCTTTCTTTGCTCTGTATATTTAGTGTTTTGATTATTATGTGTCATGGGGAGTTTCTTTTCGAGTCCAGCCTATTTGGTGTTCCGTGTCCCCCTTGTACCTTGATAGAGACCTCCTTCTTTCTTTAGATTGGGGAAATTTTCTTCTTCTTCTTCTTCTTCTTCTTCTTCTTCTTCTTCTTCTTCTTCTTCTTCTTCTTCTTTTTTTTTTTGCTTTTCAAGATGGGATTTCCCTGGGTAACCCTGGCTGTCCTGTAACTAGCTTTGTAGAACAGGTTTGACCTGAACACAGAAATCCATCTGCCTCTGCCTCCCATGTGCTGGGATTAAGGGTGTGTGCCACCATGGTCAGCTGTGTATGATTTAAACAGAAATATTTTCTGTGCCTTTAACTTGGGTTTCTTCTCCTTCCCCTATACCTATTATTTGTAGGTTTGGTTATTTTATAGTATCCCACAGTTCTTGGATGTTTATGTGGGAATTTTCTCAGATTTAACATTTTATTTGACTGAGTCTTTCATTTCTTACATGTAGTCTGCAAGGGGCTGTTGATAAAGATGTCACACTTAGGGCTCAGTATTCACAGCCAATTTATCCCAGAACTTTGACAGTTATGAATCTCTACAAGCACTCTTAATCACTGAGCCATCTCTCCAATGCCTAGGGTTTCTTTTTCGAGACAGGGATTCTCTGTAGCTTTTGGAGCTTGTCCTGAAACTCATTATGTAGACTAGGCTGGCCCTGAACTCACAGAGATCTGCCTGCCTCTGCCTCCTGAGAGCTGGGACTAAAGAGGTACACCACCACTGCCTCTTACCAAACTTGAAGCTCATCATTTTGACTAGCATAGCTGGCAGGTAATCCCCTGGGAGCCACCTGTTTCCACCTCAGTCAACATTGGGCTGCTGGGGATCTGAACTCAAGCCATGCTTACCTGGTAAATACTTTACTGACTATGCTTGCTTTACCTCAAGCCTTGTCTGTGTATGATTAGCTTAAGTTCTGTGTCTTTGAAATCTTGAGTTTCCTACCTTATTTCTACAGATAGAAGCCTTAGATAAAATCAAGACATGGGCAAAGAGGTGTACATAATTATTTAGTCTTAGTCTAGTGCTGTCTGGTTGACCATTGTTTCATCTCTGGTTCTGCAAGGTGGTCAGTCCAAAGAATCCTTTTGTCTTCATGGGATGACGTTGTCAGAAAACAATTTCTCATACTTGATTATAGGTTTAGGACAGAGACTTAATCTCTGTCCCTTCAAATTTAAAGATGGATGAGGTAGGCTGGGAATACATGAGCAGATGGATACTCCTTAGATAATAACCTATATAGAGGTGAACAGGTCTATATAATGAGATTCACAAAGAGCTACACAGAGAGACCTTGTTTCAAGAAACAAAACCAAAAATGAGCTAAAATCCCTCAACCAGATTATCCACATCTGAACATTTGGGATATTTTAAACATGCTTTCCAAGGGATTCTTCTGTAGCCAGTTTACACACATATGGGTACCAGTGAATCAGAGGGAGAGGTAAAGCCAGCATTCCTTATCATAATACTCAAAGCTCTCTGCAATTATGTATCTATCATTCTTGTTCTTGTTTCTTTTGTTTTTTTCCCCTTTGGCTATGATAAAGTGGCCCTGACAAAAAGTAACTTAGAGAACATTTCCAAGTTATAATCACCAAAGTGGTGAAGTCACAGTGGCAGGAGAAAGCTGGTCACATCATATCCACAGTGAAGAGCTAAGATGGATTCCTCCACTCTTATATTGCTAAGGACCCATGCTTAGGGAATGTTGCCACCCACAGTGGGGCTGGACTTTCCCCATCAATAGCTTTATTAGGACAAGGCCCCCGGACATATCCATAGACCAACCCAATTTAGGTTATCCCTTATTGAGACTCTTCCAATGTGATTACAGGTTGTATCAAGTTGGCAATTAAAACCAAGCATTATGATTCTATAGCTATTTATCTTTGTGGGTTCTCCAACTCCCTGTTCTTGATGACATCACTCACTTTTAATTTACTCATATTTTTTTTCTCATTGATTTGAATACTGTCTCAAATTTTCTCAAGTTGGGAAAAAGTTCTTTATTTAATCAACATCCAAGTGACTAGCCAGAGTATGAGTATATGCTTATAATCTCGGCACTCAGAGGCTGAGGCCGGAGGACCTCAAGTTCTAGGCCTAACTATATTACACTTGAGAACTTGTCTCAATAATAATGATGATGATGTTAACAAGGTAACGACTGCTTGGTCATGATATTTCACTTGCTCCTACCAAGAGAATGAATTGCTTCTTTTATGTTCACAGCGTACTTTATTCATACCTGCTTCCAAGTATTTTTTTATTATCTCAAATCTGTGCTTATAAGCTCAAGTTGTTCTGTATCACAAACAGATTGTATGACCTCAAATCGCAACTGCCGCAAACTATTGTAAAGTATCTGCTTATCACAGATAGAGTTGTTTGTAAACCTTTGCTAATAGAGATATGAGCTCTTATAGGTCAGAGAATGCCAAGTTCAACAGTATACCTCACCCAGCCCTTAGAAAGCATCTAACAAGTGTTCAGTATTCCCCTGAGTATCATACTACCAGTGTGAGGCTCAGGATATGATTTTAAAGTTTTGTTTTACTTATTTATTTAGACAGAGGGTTGCTATGCAGTCCGTTGTCGTGTTGAACTCTTGATCACTGTTTTAACCTGTAGAGTAGTAGGAGTACAGGTGTATGCCAACAAGCCTGGGGTGCCGTGCGGGGTGCAGTGCAGCTCGGAATTGGAAGGACCAGTCCTGTCTCGGAATGGGAAAAGTTTTATCTCTTTGTTCATTGCCATAGTTCAGTTAAGATCAAATGTGGGAAATACAAGAACATCGGCAGGTTAGGTCAGGGAAGTGAGGCCAGTATGTGTGCCACTTGGAGCTGATTGAAATTGGCTGTAAGATACATATACTCCCCCACTCTTGTAAGATTTGAATTTTGATTGGGATTATGGGCCAAAATAAAGTGGAAATTATGTTTCTGAAATAAAAAGTCCTCTTCTCTAAGTAGTAAGCAAATCATTGATAGAGTGAGCCAAACAGTGCTAAGCACTATAAAGAAAGGAGAACAGTGATGTTCTGGGAGGCTGTGCTTCTTGAGAGAGGTAGGTAAGGACCGGATGTGTTAGAGGTTAGGAAGGGCTCTTAGAGACATGTTGACTCGAGAAGTGGGTATGACAAAGGAACCAGCAGGAGGTGGTTCCAGGAAGAGGGATATTCAAATGGTACAGCCTTGGGAGATGAGTGTGTTAGAGTAGGGAACAAAAGAGTTGCTATGTGTCTAAAGGCCATTCAGAGAAGGGCCCAGCTGAAGAAATAAGGATGGAGAGGACAGATGGTAAAGGGTGTGGCCAGAGATTTGCAGTACACATTTATACCACGTGTAGCAGAGAGCTATTGGAAAGTTTTAGCAGGAAGGGAGATATCAAAACAAGAAACATTATAGAGATATAATTAGCAGAATTAGGTGGTATCTGTGTGGTGCTTTTCATAATTTTGTATTTTAATGCTATATAAGATAAAAAATGATGGGAGTGGCTGCCAGTAAGATTCTCCTCTAGAGGTTTATAAATGTAATATCAACTGCTTAGAAGTTTTGAAAACTCTCTGGAGATATTATATATGCTGTTTTTGTGTTTATCAAAGGTCAACATCTAAATTATATTCAAAATACCTTTGCTTTCAATGGACTCAGTTCATCCTGTACATCTGAATCTTTTGTCCTGTTTGATTCAGAAAATGTCATACTTATTTCAAAATGAGAAAACCATTTAGCTACAAACATTATAAAAATCTTTATCCTAAGAAAATTACTAAGTACTTTTTGAAGAACAAATTAGTGAAGAAATTAGACACAGATAATTTTATGTCTTGGTCATCATATATACTGTTTTTAGAACTCTTTAATTTTCTCACTGGTATTTTTCTTTAGTTTTAAGCAACCTATCTGCCACTGTTGAGCAAATTCAGAAACCTCTGAGAAGTCTAGACTCTGATGTCATAATAAATTATGAGAAAAATAAATTATTCTTGGGATAGAAAATAGATAATGAAGTGATTTCTAAATATATTTAAAAGAGAGACTGAGAAAAGGAAGTTCAAAGATTCAAAGGTCTTTGGGTTTTTGGCTTGGCCACTGAGTAGAGGTAGAGGTAGGTGCTATTGAGTAGAGGTGGGTGCTATTGAGTAGAGGTGGGTGCTGTTGAACAGAGGTGGGTACTGTTGAGTAAATGAAGGTACTATTGAGTAGTGGTAGGTGCTATTGAGTAGAGGTGGGTGCTATTGAGTAGAGGTGGATGCTGTTGAGTAGAGGTGGGTGCTATTGAATAGAGGTGGGTGCTATTGAGTAGTGGTAGGTGCTATTGAGTAGAGGTGGATGCTGTTGAGTAGAGGTGGGTGCTATTGAATAGAGGTGGGTGCTATTGAGTAGTGGTAGGTGCTATTGAGTAAAGGCAGGTGCTATTGAGCAGAGGTGGGTGTTATTGAGTAGAGGTGGGTGCTATTGAGCAGAGGTGGGTGCTATTGAGTAGAGGTGGGTGCTGTTGAGTAGAGGTGGGTGCTATTGAATAGAGGTGGGTGCTATTGAGTAGAGGTAGGTGCTATTGAGTAAAGGCAGAAGCTATTGAGTAGAGGTGGGTGTTATTGAGTAGAGGTGGGTGCTATTGAGCAGAGGTGGGTGCTATTGAGTAGAGGTGGGTGCTGTTGAGTAGAGGTGGGTGCTGTCGAGTAGAGGTGGGTGCTATTGAGTAGAGTAGGTGATATTAAGAGAGGAAGCATTGTTTGAAAGTTGTTATGTCGGGGTGGTGAGGTGTCGGAGTGGAGAGATGTCTCTTCAGTTCAGAGTACTGGCTCCCCTTCCAGAGGACCTAGGTTTTATTCCCAGAACCCACGTGGCATCTCACAGCCATATGTAACCCCAGTAGGGTACCTGTTGTCCTCTCTTGCCTCCTCAGGCACCAGACACACACATGGTGCACAGACACACATGCAGACAGAACATGCATACACATAAATAAATTAAATGCTTTAAAAATTAGAAAAAAAAAAAGAAAGTTCACCTGTTATTCTGGATGCTGAGTCTTGAGTTCCCATGGACATTCAGGTAGAAATGTTGAGTAAGCGATTAAATATGCATGCCTGAGGCTTTGGGGATACAGCTCAGTTTCAGGTTAGAGACTTGTTATCCTACAGGTGGTTGTTAAATCCATATAGGGCTGCAGTTGCCGTGCTCAGCATGTGTAGGCCAAGAATGTGGTCTGGGGAATGCCAGCATAGTATGAGTAGGTGGGGCTAGAGAACCCACAAAAGAAATGCAAAGGAACCGAAGGGATTCTATTAAATTTTATTTTATTTGTTTGCATGTGTATATGTATACAATGTGTGCATGTTCAGGGGTGTATGGGTGAACATGTGTTTCTGTCAACATTGGGTGTCATTAGTCAGCATCATCATCCACATGTATATACTTGCAGAGGCCAAGTAAACACTGAGACAAAGTCTCTTGCTGGCCTGGAACTCCCTGATTAGGCTAGGCTGGCTGGCCATCAAGCTCCACGGGTTTCTTGACTCAGCCACATCAGTGCTGGGATCACAAGTGCATGCCACCATGCCTGGCCGCTTTTGCATGGGTTCTGAGGATCAGACTCTGAGCTCTTTATGGTCGCACTTATGACAAGCACTTTACCAGCCGAACTGACTCTCCAGCCTGGAATAATCTTTAAAATACACATACTATTATAGAACTTTTTTTTTTAAAAAAAGAAAACAAAAAAAGCTACATTCTAAGAAACTCAAAATTAGCAATACAAATTCCTGTCGAGTTTGTTGTGCTACTACCACACACAAATGAAAAGAAACCATAAATATTTAGGAACATTCAATATGAAATGCTTTTTTCAAATTCTGTGGCATTTGAGATATCCCAGCACTGTGGAACTAACTACCAGTTTTCAAATGTTTCCATCACCTCTGCACACACTGAGTTATAGCAATGTTCTCTGTTGGAAATGTTTAGTAGGTACTGAGTTGGCTGACCTTTTCATTGTATTGTACACGTTTTAGCACATGAAAGGACTTACTTCTTTCCGAAGGTTGAATAATACTCAATTGCACAAATGTGCCATGTTTTTTTCCCCATTCACTTGTAAATTTTCCTTCTACCTCCTGCTGTTGTGAATAAGACAAAGGAGCACGTGTCCAGACACCCTTCTCAGATCCCTCCTTTAATTCTTCCGTGTCAATATCCAAAAATGGCATTGCTGGATCGGGTAGTGAGTCTAGTTTTATTGTGCTGAGGACTGCTTGCGTTCTCTTTCTTAATGGCTGTGTCATTTTCCAATCCTAATAGCACACACTTCTGTCCCACTTGCCTCACAAACACCTATTTTCTCGTTTTGTTTTGAGAGTGGCCACTCTGACAGGTGTGAGCTGATAGATCATTGTAGCTTTGGACTCAGTTCCCAAAGGTTCATGCCCCTCCTTAATAAGCTCAGCTGAGCTGAGGGGCTGCAGCCACAGTAGTTAAGAGGATTAACACTGTGTAGCCTAAAAGAATACTCAGTTACTCGAAAATCTCCCAAGGAAAAGCCCATACCGTCTCAGTAGCTAGGCTTCCACTCTCACTGATGCTAAGCCGGTGTGAGCCTGCTTGGAATTTGCCCTCCTTGCTCCCTAGTGCTCTAGATCTAGAGATAAGGAAGGAGACTGTCTGCACAGCTCTGACACCTGTAAGGAGGCTGCCCAGTCCAATTCCAAGGTTGGATTCTCCTTGAACTTCTCTCTGCTTCCCTAATTAACAAGAGCACTTCTTGTCAGAGCTGAGATCAAGCTTCCTCTCATTTTTCCATGTTAGACAACTAGAGACTCAATGAGTCCACTCATGGCCAGCATGATTTCATTGGCAAGTAGGTGATAAAGAGACCATTTTGGGGAAGAAGAGGGTACTACATCACCTGTGCCATGCCCTAGCCAATGAGCGATAACTGCTTGCTAGGTGTTATCTCCAGTCTCCTCGCCATTCACAGTCCAATTACATGGGGCCATGTATTCATGTGTAGGTACTTTATTTTACTCTTGTGTTGTTGATACAACTCTTTTTGAGAAATAGTCATCCTGTTTTCCCCCTTTGGCTAGGAAAGGGGGAAAATAAGATCTTGAAGCATGTCTTGGGCTGCTGAGGGGAATTATGTTGCACAGAAATTTGGTAAAGTGATTGACAAACCAGAGTGACTCAGGAGAAAAGTTAAAATTTAGTATAAGAGAGCAAGGTGAGGCCAGAGACTCCATCATTTCTGCTTGAGCACCTGGAGTTGTCTACTTCAAGGAGTCCTTTCTGCATGATGCTTGGAATGTTTCTGTCTGACATCACTTAGACTTGGACAGTGATTTGCCTCTGATTGGGAAGCAGGGAGATAAAGGAGTTGTTTGGCCGGTATGTGGTATCTAGGAGAGAGAGTTTGGGTAGTGTTTCATGTAGTAACCACTCTTCAGATATAGTTGTATTAGGTGACAGTGGCTATGTTAGGTAGCCTAACTTGGAACTTGTTAGCAACACTGAAACATTTTATCTGACATGAGCTTTTCAAATCTGGACAAGAGTTTCAGAAGCCTCCATCATTTGATATTATCTGTAAACAAAACATTTTTAAAAACATGATCTCATATGGCTTTTAACTCACCAGGTAGCCAGGTGGAGGCTTGAGTACCCAATTCTTCTTCCTCCGCTGGACAAGTTCTGGGATTACACCCTCACACTGTCATGCTTGCCTTAAACTCCACACCTTTTAGGTGATAATTGCTGGATGATCTGAGGATAATTGCTCTTGGCCAGCTCTGCAAAAGGAGTAGTCTACCTTTATTTCACAGAGCCCCAAGGTGGAAGGACATCAGCAATCTTCATTTCTAGGCAGTCTAGGTTCCTAGTCACTCATTTTATTTCTGAACTCAGGGCTCAGAACACTGACAGCTGTGTTGGAAAGGAAATAATACCAGTGAGGCCTGTTGCCACAGTTCCATCTCTGATACCTGATTGACTTTGTAAACTATCCTGTGTTGCTGGAGGGCTTCTCTCCAGGTTCCCCAAGCCCCGCAGTCCCACAATCCACTTATAAAATAATCACTCAGACGCTTATATCACTTATAAACTGTATGGCCGTGGCAGGCTTCTTGCTAACTGTTCTTTTATCTTAAATTAACCCATTTTTATAAATCTATACCTTGCTACGTGGCTGGTGGCTTACCAGAGTCTTTACATGCTGCTTGTCCTGGCGGTGGCTGTAGTGTCTCCCTCCTCAGCCTTCCGCTTCCCAGAATTCTCCTCTCTCCTTGTCCCACCTACTTCCTGCCTGGCAACCTACTTCCTGCCTGGTCACTGGCCATCAGTGTTTTATTTATATAGAGTAATATCCACAGCAATCCATGAAGATGGCATTTAGAATCACATAGGAATTTGTCAATCAATAATGTTTATATACCAGGAAAGGTCCCCAAAGTTATTTCTTAGTGGGTTTTTTTTTTTTATATGTTTATGGGTATTTTGTCTGCATGTACATCTGCCCACCAGAAGAGGGATCCCATAGGACCATAGTTATAGTCAGTTATGAGCTGCCATGTGGGTGCTGGGAATTGTAAAAACAGCCAGTACTCTTGACCACTAAGCTACTCCCTATTTCTTAGCTTTGGAAGAAAGTGATGACAAATTAAAGGAATCCCTAGGAGATTTCTGAGAAGCTGCTGAGGCTAACTTCTTAGGTTGTACACCAGTTTCAAACACAGGAAAAGCATTTCTGTACCTTGTATTAGGAGGTAGGATACTTTGAGACTGGCACATAAGACATATAGACTAATGGACCAGAGTAGAAGACTTCAATATGAACACATACAACTATTGCTACTTAACTTTTGACAAAGACGTGAGAAATTCAGACTGAAGAGAAGCTAACCTCTTCAACAAAGGATTCTGGGGAAACTGGACATCCATATGTAGAAGAATTATATGGATCCAGCACAATAATCAACTCTATGTGGATCAAAGACCTCAACAAAAAACCCAAAACTCTGAAACAGCTAGAAGAAAAAGTAGGGAGTACATTTCAAGACCCAGGGATAGGTAAGGACTTTCAAATAGGACTCTAGTGGCTTAGGCAGTAAGGACAGTAGTGGACAAATGGGAGTTAACATTCTGTTCGGCAGTGTGTATCTTTTCTTGGGATGTTCAGTTCTATGTGTTTAACTTGGGGCACCTGTAGAAGCCATGAAACTAGAAAGGGTACATGGAGGGGTGTCTTCAGGGAGAGCAGGTAATACAAACGATAGAAGGAGAATATTGGAAATGGGGAGGCTCAAACAGCTATGAGGGCGGGAGACAGGGAGGTGACGGGTTGGGGAGGGCGAGTTAACTAAAGTAATGGACTTATGAAAAAGCCCTATGAAAATCTACTACTTTGTAAGCCAATTGAAATCTAAGTTTAGAAAACATAGTTAGAAGGGAGTTATCCATCACAGTTGGATAATGCTGTCCCTAGAAGTCATTGTTTATCAAATAAAAAAAAATGTAGGCTGCATGTAGGAAACCTCCTTGTGAGTTGCTGGTCAGGGAAGACCTGGAGGTCCCCCTACAAATACAGGCCATGTCCATTGGTCTTGCTTACCCTCCATGACTAGATGATAAGACCTTGTTGCTGAAGACAACCATATACCTTGGTTGTAAGATATAGTAGAGAAAGCAAGCTGGAACTGAGCTGGGAGATTTCCCCCTGATGGCTAGCTTCTGTAGTTCTAGAATGTGCTCTGCAGGCTGCTAGGGGAGGTAAGGCATCAGTGGTGTTGTCCAGCTGCTAACCCTGTGAACTATAAGGTCAACCTGCCATGCAAGATGACCTGTTGGTACAGTAATAGTACAACTGTCCTCAAAGTGGATTTGAGTTCTGCTTCATATGAGGGATTGTATGTCTAGAACCATAAACCTAGTCAAAAATTCATAAATGGGCTGGAAACTGTATAATCAGTGGTTAAGAGTATTTGTTGCCATTGAAGAGGACTTGGAATCAATTCCTAGCAAACACCTGGCACTCACAACCATCTATAACTCTAGTCCCAGGGGATTTGATGCTTTCTTCTGACCTCCACAGGCACAGGCACACACATGATGCACAGACATAGATACAGGCTAAACACTCAAACACATAAAATAGTAAAATAAATTTTAAGAAAAAAAAGAAAAGAAAAACTGGTACTGGAGAGGTCATGGGCCTCAAGGGGGAGAGCAGTCAGCACTGTTGTTTAGGTAAACTGACATGCTACCAAACTGCAGTTTAAATATTGTTTCTACCCATAGAGAAATACTACTCTTACCCTTCATCAAAGAAGCTTCTCTTCGCAGTGAACAGTGGGGACTGCATGGCTCAGATAGTTAGGACAGATGACTGTTGAATGTTCAGCCTTAATCAAGACATTTATGTAACCCTCTCTAAGGTTCAGGGAGCATTGTGAAAGAGAGGAAGAACAGAAAAAAAAAGTGAGCAGGCGGGGACACAGGAAGAAGCATTGTGCAATGCTGTCCTCAGGTCATGACACAGCATTGCAAACATGAGCTCATAGCGGCTGTGGTTGCCTGCCTGTTGTGGGTCTGCACAAGACTGGGCCTGCCAACCGCCAATCATGCATGGAAGAGAGGCTCAGAGAGCCTTAACTTTTCTGCTGAACTGCTGGCAACTAACGGATTCTGGGAGATGGACGAGTCATTGCCTTGCTTGTAGAGCAAACCAGTGAGCTCTAATGGATGTTCCAAACCTGGGACCACACAGATGGTGCTGGTTAAAATCAGTGGACCATGAAACAAAACATGAAGGTGTGAACAAAGCAAAGGGACCTGTGGGGAGGAGTGTGCAATGGCAGGGATAGAAAGAGGATAAAAGAGGATAAAAGAGGGTAGGGTGAAAGTAAACAGGATGCACTGTATTCATGCCTGCATCTGGCAAAGAACAAGCGTACTTAAGAGAGAATAAGTTAAAATAAGTTGTTTTTACTTTTCTTCTTTTGTATCTTTCTTTTCTTAACTGTCATCAATCATAGGGACGTTTGGAATTTCCTAGAATGATTTTTTTCTCTTTGGCATTTTTTTTTTAGTTGTTGTTGTTGTTGTTTCATATGGTCTAGACTGGCTTCCAACTCACTATGTAGTCAAGGATAACCTTGAACTTTTGATCTTCCACCTCCAGCATGCAGCAGTTACAAGGTGAACGCTACCACAGCTGGCTTTATGCGATGCTGGAGATTAAACCTGTGCCAGATGGACAGTCTACTCACTGAGCTGTATTCCCAGACCTCCTAGAATGTTCTCAACAATACATGTGGAAACCATTTTTCTTAGAAGATAGTGAATACAATCAAGGATGTTTATTCTAATGATAGCAGGTCCTGAGTAAGAAACTTCATTATAGTAATTGCTTCCAATTTAAGATTACTCATTGACATTTCTTCTTTGATATCAGAAAGACATTCCTCTGTTAGTTTTATAGGACTGTCATAAAATGCCACAGGTCAGTTGGTTTAAAACAACATAAATTTATTAGCGCAGTTTTGAAGACTAGATGTTTGAAATCAATGTGTTAAAGGAGTGTTTTCCTTCTGGAACCTCTCTCAGGGGGAAATCAGTGCAGTGCCCCTTTCTCAGAGCTTCTGGCAGTTGTAGTCATTCTCATCATTAATGACTAATAGATGGAACACTTCCATTTCTGCCTGCAACCTCACATATCTTAGTATCTTTTTGTCTCTAAATCTCTTCCATGCTTGGGTTCTTGTGCTTTATAGGGATAGCCACATTAATCCAATATGACTTTTATTTTAACTTGTGTACATTCACAAAACCCTTATTTCCAAATAAGATCATACTCACAGGCACTAAGGATTCATATATTTTGAGGTACAACTTAATTTATGCAAGTCTCAAAGCCTAGCTCATGGTCTAACCCCTAAAACTATCCTTGATTTTTTCCATTCAGCTTAATGAATATTGAGAGTTTGCTAGTTGAGTTGGTGTTGTGTATATATAAATAGTAAAAATATCAAAAAAGATCATGATTGTGTGTGTAACAATCATTGTGTTAAGTCATACTTTTTCACACCTCATGCTCATTCCTAATTCCAAACCATTCCCATGTCTCGCTGACTTTATTTCCTGAATATTTTTCAGATATATTCACCTATTTCTCTCTCTCTCTCTCTCTTTTTTTTTTCTGCTTCGTCTTGGAAGCATAGACTCTGGTATTATCTTGCATAGCTTATTATAGTACCCTTCTGTAGATGAATTTCTAAATCATCTTATTAAATAAATTTAGGGGTGAAAGCCTTACATCAGGGAAATAAGGAAAGCCACCAGCCAACCTTACCTCACCAACTCAGCAGCTTCCAAATGTGACTTACTTCCTGTCTTCCCATGCCTTTATTGCCTTGCTGTTCTGCCCTCTCATTGGCTTTCTTAGCCCAGCTACCTCACTTCCTCTTCCCACACAGTTCTGTCACTTTCTGTCTGTCTGTACAGACCTCCAGGCCTCTATGGTTAGTACTGGGATTAAATGCGTTTGTCACCACATTTGGCTCTGTTCCCTAGTGTGGCCTTGAACACACAGAGATCCTGCCTGCTAAGGGATTAAGGACATGTGCTGCCTGATTTCTTATTTCCTTAAAATGGCTTGCTATTTCCTCTGATCTCCAGGCATGTTAAAGCACAAAAACAATATCACCACATTTCAGCACAAATAAAATATCACCATATTTCCCCTTTTTTTGTCTAATAAAAATAAAAATGAAAAAGTTATAACTAATATAAGAAAAACTATATACAATAAGTACAATAACTATATACAATATATACAAGCAATAAATACATCAACAATGTCTAGTCCATATGCATTTGACAAATTCAGAGAGAATATTCCGTTATCTATCCTATTTTGGTGAGTCCAAAATATACCTAATTCACTTTCTGTCCTATCCTGTATTACCAACAGAAAACTATCTTATAATGTCTTTTAAACTTATACACTTTAAAACTCCTTAGTGAGTTTCTTTTCTAATTTCTTAACAAGGGAAATTGTTACTACAACTATCTAATCTTGAACTCCCTCAGAGACTTGAGAAAGAAATAATATTACCTAGTAAAACAGGAAGTGAAAACAAGCAACTGGCAGAAAAATGTGAGTTGACAGAAATAGCCAGCTGCCTGGAGAGTCACCCGAGGTCTCTCTCCAACGTTGGGGCATCATCTTCGGCCTACAGGCTTTAGACTCATTTGTGAAGTAGGATGTACACAAGGCCTACCGTTCCACCTCACATTTGGTGAGAGTAGTCCATGTACCAGATAAACCTGAATTCCACCAATGTCCTGTCATGATTCAGGATTTTAAATTCTGGAAATTGCTGATGTTTTTGGAATTTGACTGCCCATTCTTCTTGGCTTGTGGGTGGTTTCATTTCTTTTATTAAATGCCAGTCTACCATTGAGGGGTTAAATTCCATCAGCATAGTCACTCCTTCAAGAATAACTGTTTCAGCTACTGTTCCACTGCATACCAGAAGCCATCAGTTCACTGTCTGTTCAGCTGCCTTTGAAGAAAGGGGCACTGTACCTTTTCCAGACTGCAAAGGCCACTTCAGCAATGGTGCCACATTGTCCTGGCCTCAGAGGACACCTGTTGCCAAAACTGCAACCACACTTGTCTTGGCAAAGACTGGTAGTCCTTTGTTTTGTGTCCTGTTTGTCCATTTTGGACAGCATACTGTCAGCAGTCGATGCAAGAGTACTTTTTTACCTAGTGGCTAACATTTGCCACAAGGAAAGTTAACTCCATATGCATTTTCTTCAGTGACCATGTCTTCTCTGAACTAGATTGGTGCTGCCAGGAGCAGACATGTCTCATAGTCATTAAAAAAAAAAATCTATGTTACTAAAACATTTTAAGATTCCATAGATCTCTGAAGGGTTTGAAGATGACCTGTCTATCTTCAGCTACCCCCTTCTTCTTTACCTGACTCCTCACCTCAGAGCTGAGGATGGAACCCAGAGCCTTGCACTTGTTAGACAAATGCTGTCCCACTGAGCTAATTTCCTAAACCCTTTAATAGTCTTTTTCTTGAAAATCAGCTATAATCCTCATATTAATTAATTTTTCCTTTTTTTGTGTCAAAATTGCCTGATAGAAACTTGAAGGAAGAAGGGTTAATTTTGACTTACAGTTGAGAGTGTAGTCCATTGTGGTAGAGAAGGCATGGTGGTGGTGGGAACAGATCTCTGCTGTGACTGTTGGAACATGAAGGTACTTTCCCAATGGACAGAGAAGCAGAGATGGTACTGGACGCGGAGCTGGGCTATAAAGCTAAGGACCCACACTGTGTTGGGCTTTGAGGACAAATGGAAATCAGAAACATCTGCAGATACTCCATTCAGGTCCCTAAGATCTAGTTATGGGAGACAAATGTTAGAGAAAAAAATGGTCTGTAGGAAATATAGAACTCAGTCATGGTAAGTGATCCACTTCCTCCAGATAGACCCTCCATCCAAAGTTTCCACAGTCTCTGAGAAACAAAGTATGAATGGACCAGGTGTTCAAACACATGAACCTGTTGGGGATATTTCATACCTCACAGCATTCTTACATCAATATACATTTTAATATTGTGGCTAGATTCCATCCCACCACCCTAAATTTAAATCCTTGCCTTCTCAATACTGTTAGAGTATAATGCAGCCGAGTAAACATGATTAGTAAAAGTCTGGGTGCAGGTTTGTCCCTATATGTCCAGCTGTAAATCTGGAGTAACAGCCTAGTTAGTCTTTTTTCAGCCTTTCAAATTTCTAAGTATGTCCAGACTGCTTGGAAATCTTGTTGACGCACAAAGGAGGCCAGAGTATCTGCATTTCTAACCTGCTCAAGTGAGCTGGAGGCTGCTGGCCCATTGACTACAAAGGTTCGTCAGTGCACAAACTCCTCTTTACGTATGTCTTTGCACATGTTCCTGGCTTTCCTCAATATTCCCTCCTCTTCTCTTAAATATGTTGTAGCAGATCTTAATTGTTTTTACTTCTCAGGAAAGTCTACACTCATATCAGCTAAGCCAGTTTGTCCAAGTTCTACTGTGGTGTCAGATGGAGCCTCGTACTCTCCTCGACACCATGGCTGAGTTCCATATTTCCTACAGATCATTTTTTACTCTAACATTTGTCTCCCATAACTAGATCTTAGGGACCAGAATGGAGTATCTGCAGATGTTTCTGATTTCCATTTGTCCTCTAAGCCCAACACAGTGTGGACTTCTCAGTGGTATCAATTCCCAAGAGATTTCTTCACTACCAAGGTAAAGGGAGATGCTTAATAAAGGAACCAATGCAATGACTATTCAGCCCTTCAGAAGAAAGGGACTTTGTTTTCCTTTGCCATCACAGGCATCCTGTCATTTCTGTTCTGGGCTGCTCATGATGACATCAGCAGCCATTGCACACATTCTGGATTGATTTCTGCCTTGGGCTTATACGGTGACCTGGAATGAACAAAACCACATCTTCCCGGGCAACATAGCATCATCTCCCTGTGTCTTCCAAATAACAGGGGCTTGGCTGGTTGTTCGGGAAGCACCGTGTTGAGGGTCTGAGCGGTCCACTCAGGCTGCTGAGCAGCAAGACTGTCCAGGTGTTCATGCAGCTCTGTGGTGGCCCTTGCTGCTGTGTCACCGTGCGGGTTACTCTCTGTTGCGTGGCTCACCATTGGGCAGCTCAGCTGTCCTTCCCATCTCTCTGTTGTGTGACACGCGTCTCCCAGTTCTTGACTTTCCTTCCACTTGATCATCTCCCACTCTTGGTGTTCCTCAGAGGTCCCACCTCTTCCTGCTTTCTGTGCCGTCACGCATCTGGTGGATGATGCACTCCTCACTTTTGTTCTCTGTTCTCCGCCATCCTTGCTTCCGTTCTCTGTTCTCCGCCATCCATCTTCTCCGTATTCGCTACATCGACACTGGACTACTTCTTTTCACTGTATTATTTAATCGCTATTTTGTTTTTCTTATTTTTGTGCCACAAGCCTAGGACACTGATAGGGCCGCGTCAAATTTGTTGCCTCTGAGTTCTGTGCACCTCCAGGACTAAGTAGCTCTGAGTAGGACAGCGTTCCCATGACTGATGCAGAGGAGATGGTGAAATCATTGTGAACTCAATGATTCTCTTTGTTAAATAGTTGAAGCATAAAATCAGCCAGGGTAAGCATATTTATACCCCAGAAGCTGTCTCTGAACTATTTGTGTCTAGCATGGAATGGAATAGAAAGTGAGTCTCTGCTTCCAAGAAGCATTCGGGCTATTTCCTGTGGTTATGTTATTCTAGGCCTTCCCAGTAGGGCAGTAAAACTGGCACGTCCTTTGCCTGGCCAGTTTTCTCTAACCTTGTCACTCATAAGGCCGCCAAAGCAAACAGAAACTCCTTTCATCATCCACGCTGCCTTCATTACTGCTCTACTCAGGCTTGGGGTTGAGTTTGCTGGGAAGCAAAGTCCACAATTTGGGTAAGCGAGGGAGGACTGGAATGGGGTACAGTCAACAAAGAGGTGTCAGTCGGCTGCAGGAGAGAGACTAGTAATTAGACAGCGGCTGTTCCTCCAACAAGGCAGCTCTCTTTAGAGAGACTGTGTCCCAGGAAGGGACTTAGCCTGGAGTCGCTGGCTACCAACAATCCTGGCAGGTGGGAGAAAGAAAGAATCTGCTCTGGAGGGCAATCTGGATGGCATATACATACTCCCTACACGTAGGAGGGAAAAGCTCATTAAAAGTTGTTAAAAGACAACTTTTCCCTCGAGCGCACTGAAGTTGTTTTTAATGAGTTTCTAAGCAAGAAAGCTTAAGTTATTTAAAACAAATCCTTAAAGGTTGGAACTCTTGATTCATAGAGTCTGTTCATCTTTCAGAGCCCCGTGTCCTAGAGGGGAATTTTGCCACTTTCAGAATCAGAGGAGAAAATACTTGGCGTTTTTTGATATCACACATATTCCCAATTATCCATGTCCTGCTCTGTTTGTATTCTTTTGTCTCGGGGTGTTGTGTCTCCAGTAGGTGTACAACAAGCTGAGTCTTCTGATGACTCTGCCTCTTCCTCTTTGCCTTCGAGTCCTTCTCCACTGGCACGGATTCTAGTGCTTCCCATAGTCTTTCTCTGACAGGCCTTCTCTACATGTCAGCAGGTATGTCTCAAGAGTTTTATGTTGACATGCCCACTCAGAAACTTGTCCCCATTATGAAGTGATAACTTGGGAAAACCTTACCAGGTCCAGAACATTGGAAATAGCCAGAGGGCTTGTAAGATGGCCCAGTGGGTAAAGGTGCTTACTGCCTGCCAAGCATGTTGCCTCTGGCTTTCACATGGGTGCCCTGACATGTACACACACACACACACACACACACACACACACACACACACACACACACACATTGAATACATGTTAAATACATGATCAGCAAGAGTGACCAATTGTGGCTTGATGATCATTTGGACATTAAGAAGTGACAGAAACGAAGTTTAGAATCATGGCACACACCTATAATCAGGCCATGCATTTAGAAGGCTGTCATGATAATCATGAGTTTAAGGTCAATCTCGGCTACATACAAGACTGGCTCTCAAAAGAGCTAAGGGAAAAACAAAGTGCTTGTTCCTAGAAAGCCTTCTGCAAGTAAGCCCTTTAACACTGCAAGTAGGGCCCGAGAGACTTTCTGCTCTTACAGAGGACGTGAGTTTGCATCCCAGCACCAGTGTGTGGTGGCTCTCAACTGTCTGTAAATTCAGCTCCAGGATATCCAGTGCCCCTTCTGGGTTCTTCAGGCACCTGCACTTGTGCACAGACATACACATAACTTAGAAATAAAACAGGCATTTTTAAAAAAGTACAAGTATTAGAGACCCCCTGGCTAGTGCAAATTCTTTGGTTGACAGAGGTCCTGCCTGAGCTCAGCTTGCCTGTCTTCCTTGCCATAATGCCAGACATATCTGGAAGGTACACTGGACCCCTTGTTTAGCCTATATGCCACAAATACCCTATCTAAGTACAATCAGTACATCAGGGAGCTAAAGCATTACCTGGCTGAATCCTCTCTGAAGTCCCAACCCCAAGACCTACTGTGTAATAAAATGGCGTTCCTTTTAAGCCACTAAGGTTTGGACAACCTATTGCACAGTAGTGCCATACCTCAGTAACTGACTGGGACAGTGACATTCCTGGTGTTTCCACAGTTATTCCATAAATGTCATGTAAATGTTCTAAACCATGTCACCAACTTAAATGTTCAAGCTTCGTTATGAAACAAGGCGTCTACATCCTCTTTGTCATCTGCATGGTCAGTGTTTTCAGTCCAAGCTCTTGTTTCCTTCTTTTTTTTCCGAGACAAGGTTTCTCCATGTAGTTTTGGAGCCTGTCCTGAATCTTACTTGGTAGCCCAGGCTGGCCTTGAACTCACAGAGATCTACCTTTCTCTGCCTCCTGAGTGCTAGGATTAAAGGCGTGTGCCACTGCTGCCCGGCTGTTGTTTCCTTCTTAAAATCAGTTTGTCATGCCCTTTCCTTTCAGGTTTTTTTTTTTTTTTCCCTCTCCCTTCCTCCTGGATTATAGTCCTTTTATCTAATTTATAACCTGACAAAAAAGGAATATGAAGTTGACATATTATTTGGGGGTTAGGGGAGAGCTGTGGTATTTAGAGTTACCTTCCATAGAACAGAGTGGAATCCTGGGACACATAACCATTTGCCAATTATGGATGGATGATAATCTTTCCACAAAGACAGAGTTAGATCTGGTTCTTGGAGACATTTGAACTAAAATTCCCCAAGTTCTGTTTCCTGGCTCCTAAACAGGCTTCTGTAAGAGCATGGAGCTCCTTGGGAAATACAAATATCTGAGAACTTGTTAAGATGTTTTCTTTCATCCTTCCAGAAGGAAGAGTAGATATATATTTGGAGGAAAATATCAGCTTTTCACTGAAAATTTTAGTTTTTCTCCATTGTTTCAGAGAAAATTGAATTTTTACTGAATTGTGAGGAAAATATGGAATTCACAATAGGAAACAGGCTTGAGAAATTATTCCTAAATCAAATTGGACAGTGTACAAAGGATTATAATTTCAGCACACTGAGACTTCAGCTGTATGATCCTTACTGTTGCAGACCCTCATGTGGCCAGAGGAAATCAATCACCTTCGGAGGCCTCCTGAGAAGTCTTTGTAACTTGCATTGCCTGATCTTTCCGGGTACCTGCTGGAGTAAGTATAGAAAGGAGCAATGAGCACACAGAGCAAATAGCCAGAGTGCAGATGACCCCGCCCAGGATTGATTGTATTTCTTTCATGGCACTAAAATGACAGAGGTGACGAGTGGTGGGATTCCATGGCTCCTTTTACTAATGAGGTAAAGGATGGAAGTGCAGAGACGTTTACCTGACTTTTCCAGTATCACATACCCAGTTATCAGCAAGCTGGGATTGGAAAACAAGTCATGATTTGGTTTATGACTACATCAGCTTCTACTTTTAGAATTATAGCCATTCCTTCAAAACCATTCATAGATCTGTGTCTCATACTGTGTATTGTGCTGGGCACTCTTGATGAAGGTCTGAATAAGTTAGACACAGGTTTGACCTCGTGGAGATTGTTCAAGACTCTAAGGTGGGATAAAAGTGAATATCACTGAATATAACCTTGAGTTAATTAGATGACAATCAAATTGAGACATTCTTGGCATAATAGTGCTGACCAAGCCAAGCAGAGCGTCTTGCAGGGGAAGCTGTGTGGAGAAAGGGTTGCGCTTCCCACCTACTGTTGTTAATGAACTTAGACACGAAGTTTAAAGGTTTTGCTTCAGTTACTTTGGAGTAAGTTTTACTCTTGTTTCAAATCTGGAAGCTGAGTAGGCAACGCCAGTTCCCTCTGCTATAGTTGATAGTCTTCAAAAGGTTTATCCATCTACACTTATCAGGAGAAATACCTTATTTGGCTTTTTTGGTTTACACCTTTTATCAAGTGGAAATACTTGCTGATATGAGGTAAGTAAGAAGAAATACAAGTAGATATAGTGATATAGGTGATTGTGGTGTTAGACTTAGTGCCTGGAGAAAGATTCTAGGAGAATTAAAGGTAAGGACACAGTTATACTTCCAGTGGAAAATTGTCAGAAGCAGCAGGTGGGTAAGAACCATGAAACTATGGGATGGAATGTGTAAATGTAACCAACTGTCTTGTTAAATAATAAACACAGAACCAATGCAAAGAAGAAAGCCAAGAGATCAGAGTTAAGAGCCTTACCCTTCCTGCTGCAGCTAGCTCTTCCACCAAGAGACCTCTTTGAAAAAAAGCTACTTCCTGTCTGTTTGACTTTATATAGACTTTCTGTTCTGCCTTCTCATTGACTGTAAACCCAAACACATGACTGCCTCGTCACTGCCTGTCTGTAGAGACTTCCAGGTCTTCTATGGTATTGAGATTAAAGGAGTGCATCACAACCGCCATGCTCTTGCTATGTGTTGGAGAAATTATTTTGGCCACTCCACGTAGTTAAAAGGATATTTATTTAAGGGCGTAACTCACAAATTAAGTAATGGGTAGGTCCCAGGGTCTGGGGAAGGTGTATTGCAATCCAGCGGTGTTCTCCGGAGCTCTGCACAATCCACCTTTCACCGTCCCGCGTCCCGGCACCGAGAGAGCGCACAGAGAGCGCTGGCCCATCCAGCTCTCAGGTCCCCAGGCGCCTCCCCTCGCCCCGCCTCGTAGGCGTGACAGTTGCCAGAGTCTCAATGGGGGTTGGAACTTCCAGAACCAAGCTGGAATGGCTACCCACTATACTATGGCTCTAATAGCTCTGACCCCCAGGCAACTTTATTTATTAACATACAATTAACATTTTAGTACAAAGTAAAATATCACCATAGGAATGCGTTTGAATAAGCTGTGTAAAATTGCCTGTATTCCTCCATGATGCTGTCCCCCCAATCCCACTCTCAGTGCTGAGAATCAAATTTAGGGCCTCACACTACACAAGTGCTCACCTACTAAGCTCTATTCCCAGCCCTCATGTGTGAGTTTTGACCGCAAAAATTGACAGTGACCTGTAGTTCAAGCAAATATATTCTATTGCTTGTTTCAAAACCAACTTGGAAAAAAATAAAAAATAAACAGTGTGATTTAATAAATGTTTACTCATCTATTTTTAAGCAAAGTCCATGGTTAATTTTACTTCTGTGAGACTCACTTTCATTCCTTGCAAAGCAAGACTAGAAGAATTTATTTATTCATGTATTTATTAAAATAAATTCTTCTAGCCTATCTCCTATTGGTCCTCCACAGACAAAACACCAGGTGTCCCCACGTTTACTCTGCTTTTTGGATTATGCAGGTCTTTCTTCCTCTGCCTCTTAATCACAGGATGAAATTACTACATTCAAAGCCACCTGCATCTCAGTTCATTGGATCCAGTACATTTACATCCCATCTGTTAACTTTCAGGTTTTTTCATTTAGATCAATGCTCCCATCTCTGGGCACACAATTAGAAGAGCCCGGCAAGCTTTTGACATGTACAGTTGCCTGCACTCCACCCTAGAGTGTCTGAATCTATTGTTTCATGGGCATGCTACTACATCGTTGCTTAAAAAAAAAAATCCTTAAGTGATTATAGTGCACAGCCTGCCTTGAGAACCCAAGTGTCTTGAGACATCACTTCATTCTTGTAGACTGGAGCTGATTATTCTCTTCTCTTTCAGAATGCCACAAAATCTTGAGTACTTATCCAGGCTATCTTTATTCTGTGTGTCTGGGTAGAGCAGAAAGCAGATAAGTGGGAATGTTGGCAGTCAACTAAATATCTCCTTCTTCCTTTCTTATGTATCTGGAACTAATTCATGGGATGGTGTTCCCTTCAGTCACGTCTGTCTCCCCTCTTTGGTTAATCCTACCTGGAAATGCCTTCACTGACCCACCTGGAAGTGGGGCTCACTAATGCCCTAGGTGGTTGAAGTGTTTACTAGTGTGTATATTAGTTATGTATGAATAGTTTCATTATGGCACTTTCGTGCATCTATATGATGGTTTTTGACCATATAACCCCCTCTTTGCTTTCCCCACTCTTGCTCATCTCCTTCTTCTTCCCAATTAGAAGAAATATTTTGAAATATTTTTTGAATTTTTCTTGAGAATTCCATACATGGAGTACTATATTTACATAATTTGTATCCCACCCTCTCCCACCTTCAACTCCTCCCGTGTGGCTCAGACTCCCTCTCAAATTCATGGCCTCTTCTTGTTAGATATATATGTACAAGTGTATGTATAAACACAGCTCCATGTGTCCATCTAGTGTTGCTTACATAGGTAGCTGTCTGAGGCTGACCAGGGTGGAAACAATTTCCTAACTTTTATAAGTTAGGTGATTAGGGGTTATAGGAGAATAAGACCCTTCCTCCCTTCCTCCCTCTTCTCTTTTCTTCCTCCCTTTTCTTTCATGTTGGAGATCAAACCTAAGGTCTTTAAGTATTCTAAGCAATCAGTCAACCACTGAGTTACACCTTCAGCCTCAAGATTCCTTTTATGTGTGTTTGTTTTAGTAGTACATATTTTATTCATTTATCAAGAATTTCATACATGTAAACTGTGTATCTTGATCATATGCACCCAACATGGCCTTTGTAAAAATTTTTGGTTGATGCTCTTGCTGAAATGTCTGTAACATGTGCTATTACAGGGTGTGGTAGTTTGAATGTAATTGGCCCGCATCATCTCATAAGGAGTGACACTATCAGGAGGATATCAGGTTTGGTGGAGTGGGTGTGGCCTTGTTGGAGGAAGTGTGTCACTGTGGGGGTGGGCTTTGAGGTTTCCTATGGTTAGCATCCCACCCAGTATATCCGTTGACTTCCTGTTGTCTGTCAGATGTAGGACTCTAAGCTACTACTCCAGTGCCATGTCTACCTGTACACTGCCCTGCTCCCCATCATGTTGACAGTGGATTGAACTTCAGAAATGATAAGCGAGCAGTCCCAATTAAATGTTTTCTTTATAAGAATTGCTATAGTCATGGTGACTCTTCACAGCAATAGAAACCCTAAGACACTGGCTTAGTAATATAGTCAGATATAGGAGTCAGTTCTAATAAGAAGGTTTCTGAAAATTAACCAGCAGGCCCACTCTTTGGTGACTAGAAGGTTTACCTGAAACTGAATACTGATTTGGAAAAGAAGAACGTCATCACAGTAAGTGATGCTGAATCATTAAAGGACACCATGACCACAGCAACTCTTACAAAGGAAAACATTTAATTGAGCTGGTGGCTTACATTTTCAGAAGTTTAGTCCATTATCATCATGGTGCGACATGGCAGTGTGCAGGCAGACATGATAGTGGAGTAGTAGCTGAGAGTCCTACATCTTACAGACAACAGGAAGTTGACTAACACACTGGTAGTATCCTGAGCATAGGAAACCTCAAAGTCTGCCCCTACAGTAACAGACTTCCTCCAACAAACCCGCATTCCCTAATAGTGCCACTCCCTATGAGATTATGGGGATAAATTACATTCAAACTACCACAACCAGTGTGACCTTATCTATGCTAAAGAACATTGGGGATTTCACATTGTGAATGGAGATAAAAATACATTGCATAGATCTTTGAAAAACACCATGAGGACTGTGCCAGTGGTCAGTAGGCATATTAAAGTCAACCAAGTTTTTCATGGATAGAACTGGGATTTATTCCCTAATATTAAAACAGGTCATGTTGTTAGGATTCTGCCACTCCAGCTATTATGACAGCATGTGAGCAATTCAGTAGCTAAGCAAGGGGCTGACGTCTTGTGTCATCAGTGCGCTGCGTGGTCGCGCAAGTGCGTGCAGCACAGTCGCACGATCAGCGCATGTGTGGCATAACTCCCTCAGCCCACCTGCGCATGTGCAGGGGAATCCTTAAAAAAGCCGGACACAGACTCCTCCCCTCTCTTCTCTCTGCTCTCCCCTCCCCCCACTCTCTCTCTCCTGCATGTGCGTCTCCTCCAGAAACACACTTTCTGCTGTCCCCTCTCCACTTCCCCCTAATAAAGCTCCAGTACTGGATTTTGTCGTGTCTCATGATCCTGGTAACAGTGCTGCTTATATTTTTAAAACAACACATGTAGTTTCCTTAAAGGTTGCAAGCAGGACTAAGATTATATTTCCTAAAAGAACAAATGGGTGATAAAAAGGATTATTAAGCATCTATGTATAAATCTTCTCTTTCCAAACTTACAAGAGAATATTTTACAGTCCTAGAAATCTTGATCCATAGGTCAAGCTTTCTTTCTAATTTAAAAGCCACTGAAATGGACTGAAACCTTTGTGTCAGTCAGTAATCATTCGGTTTTACTAACTAAAAGAGGTGTTATTGATAAACAAGCAAAAAACCCATAGTTGCTAGTAGAGTCCTATTTGCCCATGGGATAGCTTAGTTCTAGCTGGAGGAAACCCCCAAACCAAAATCCATAAACAAGGGTGAAACAGGAGCTGGCCATCATTGCTGGCCCATCTATCATGTCTTTACCCCACATTGTATGGGGAGATGGTCTGCCATGAATTTTATCACTGGCTGTAAATTTCAATAGTTGAGGTTAATGACCAGATAGGGTTGCCCTGAAATCCCACCCGGAGTCACCTGGCTGCATTTTTTTCAGATGGTTGGCCTTTCCCAGCATATATCGGTCTTAGAAATATAAAAAAATAGTTAAAAAAACATGCCAGGGGGAGCGGCCCTGCTACTTCCTGAGCAGACCACAAACCACAAGAATTAGACAGTGGGAGGGGAGGGGCAGGGCGCTAACAAAAGTGAGAACAGAAAAAGCAGGAAGTGCAAGACAATGATGTATAATAACCTCAGTGAGGAAAGGATAATAAAGCGAAAGAAGGGAGCCGCCCGATGGAAAGAAACCCCAAAGCCCCCCAATCTCGGAAGTTGCTCAGTTTTAATTTGCTCAGAGGATAGGTCCAGAAAGTCCTCTCTAAAGCTCTGTGTCTGTTTCCCCGGAATCCTTTCATTTTCAAAGCGTTCACAGATTTCTCTTCACTCTGCCGTTTCGACAAATGAGGCTGGCAAAGAGGGAGTTTGGGATAAAGCAAGAAGGAAACAAACAAAACTTAAGCCTTTTAGTTGGGAGTTTTATTGCCTGTGCTTTGGGGATTTGTATGTAAAATTTATATTTTCAATGCTGACATTTAAGTCTTTAATCACGTTTGGCTTGAGTTTTGCATATGGTTGGAGATAAAGGTCCTCTACACGGAGACATTCATTTTTTTCCCTCCCAGCCTCCTTTATTGTTGAGACTATCCTTTTCCCATTGTGTGTTCTTGGCGCCTTTGTTCCAAATCAATTGCCCATGAGTACAGGGGTTTATTTCTGGGCTCTCTGTCCTGCTCTGCGGGCTTATGGTGTGTTTTGGTGCCAGCACGGAGCTGGTCTCCCTAGCACAGGCTCCATCTAGGGCTGTGAGATAGGGTTACACTATCACATAGTTTGTAAACTTCACAAAAGAAACCGGGGCCTTCAGAAAGTTACTGTTTCCTTCCTAACTTCCCCCATGCTTTGTCTCAAATTCCATGACCTTGGGGAAACATTCAGCAACAGGCTAGAGATGCCCTTAGATAGGTTAGAATATATTTAGGGGATTTTAGGCAACTCACTGATCCAGAGGGGTGGAGTTGTCATGATCAGTCCTGATAGTCAACTTGACAGTATCTAAGATCCCCTAGGGAAGAAGCCTGTGGGTGTGCTCTGAGAGGTTTTCTTGATTAGGTTAGTAGAGGGGCAAGGATCCACCTAATATGGACAGAAGCAGTTCAGACAGGGCCCTGGCCTGAATGCAAAGGAACAGCAAAGGAATACACAGTTCTATCACTGTGCTTCCTGACTGTGGATACAATGTGACCACCTTTTGCTGCCAGGATTTTTCCACTATCATGAACTGTCACTTCAGACTGCCAGACAATTGAACCCTGGCTCCCTTAAGTTTTCCTCAGGTAATTTTGTTCCAGCAATGAGGAAAGTAACTAAGACAACAAGGGAGCAATAACAAAGAAGGATCTTAGGTGCTCAGTTTGGTGATAGGGCTGGAGAGATGGCTCAGCCGTTAAAAGCTAGGCTCACAAACAAATACATTTTTTAACCAGTTCTTCACCATGACTCCATCTGACTGTGTAAACAACGTTTCTCTGTCCCGCCCCATCTCACAGCTGCTTCCAAGTAATCACTCAGAGGCTTATATTAATTATAAATGCTTGGCCAGTGGCTCAGGCTTATTACTAACTAACTCTTACACTTAAATTAATTCATTTCTGTTCATCTATTTGTCACATGGTCCATGGCTTACCAGTCCTCCAGCATCTTGCTCCTTGGGCGTCTTGCTCCTTCGGTGGCTGGCTCGAGTCTGTCTCTGCCCTTCTTTCTCCAAGTCCTCAGTTTGATTGTGCTGCATAACCTTATCCTGCTTTGCCATAGGCCAAAACAGCTTTATTATCAACCAATGGGAGAAATACATAATCATAGCATATAGAAGGATCATTCCACAGCACTACTAAACTGAGAGTGTACATTGTTACATGTAGTAAAAGGGTATATCCCACTTTATTAAATGATGAATACTCACTCAAGACAACTAAGTCAAATGCTTATTCACTTCCTGGTATGCTGGAGGTCTTAGCATCCCAAGAAACTGCTTTCAACTTGGGGCTTCTACTACTATCCATTTAAATAGCCAAAATAGAAGTATTATAGGAAAAATTTAGGCATTTATGATTGTTATGGATTTTTTCTTTAGCTTTAATTTGAAGCAAACTTAAATTGCATGTGCTTACTCTTCAGGGGTCCTGCTAGTTTTAAACTATTACTTTCAAAGATTAAAGATATTATTATAAATACCTATCTCTACTACTATAATGAAAGTCTCCTTTATACTTCATTTGTAACTGAATGTGGTGGCTTTCATCTTGCTGAGGGCAAAGCCCAAACAAGCCTGGACAGGAAAGCAGCATCAGAGAAGTAAGAAGAGCATGGGAGTAATTTAGAAAGAAATGTCCCCTTAATTTCCTCTCAAATTCATAGCCTCCCTTTCTTTATTGTTAGTGTATAAGTATATAAATATAACCTGCTGAGTCTGTTAAGGGTTGCTTATATAGGATATGATTTCAGGATTGAATACTTGGTATTGGATAACCAATTAAGGAGCTCTTCCCTAGGGAAAATTAATTCTCCCTCTCTCAGAAGTCATTTGTCTATAGTTCTTTATCTAGGGCTGTGTCTCTGTGTGACATTTCCCTTGTCTGTTGGCCTGTCTGTTGGTGTCACTGTTTTGGTCTTGTTTAGTCATCATATTTGAGGTATCCTGGGTTTAGCTTTATCTGTTTCTTGGAGACACAATGTTACAGCAGACTTCCTGGTCCTCTGACTCTTCCAGCCTCCCCAGCTTCAGTTTCAATGCTCCTTGTATCTGAGGAGCAGGAGCTGTGTTGTAGATTTATCCACTGGATGGGGCCGGGTACCCCAGGGTTAATTGTTCTCTGTATTTTGACCAATTGTGGTTTTCTGTAATGGGCTCTGCTGCCAAGAGAAGCTTCTTTGATGAAGAAGAGCTAGCTACACTTAACTGTGTGTATAAGTATTCAAAAGATATTTTGATGCTATCACTTACTAAAATACCTAGAAAATAATTATTTAACAGCACATGGCTTCCTCATCCATGTTTAAAGTTTGTTAGAAAGTTTTCAATTTTATTCATCCACAAATAATGCTTCAAATAATAGAAATTTTAGAGAAGTATATTTCTAGTCTTAGATGAGCGGGTACCAGTGTAACCAAGTAGTCCTACAGTGTACATCTCTTGATAAATATTCTTATGTTACCTGATAGAGTCACAAGACGTTCTGTGTTCTGTACTCCGGATTGCAGATTAGGAGGCCTTAGGCCAATGTTTTCCTTGTTTCTATTTCCTGAAGTAGATGATTTTCCAGTCAACATCTTAATCACTTAGGTGGCTTTGTCTTTTGAATTTTGAATGCCAGGAAAAGAGAAAAAAAATTAAAGACAGGGTTACAAGGAACAATTTACAGTGTTAACATATTTAAGACCCAAGACCCATTCACATTTCCTGTTTGAGACCTGTCCGTTTATATTTTTATCATTCATTATGTTTTTCTTA
The DNA here is from genome assembly GCF_004664715.2 of Peromyscus leucopus. Lineage (NCBI taxonomy): Eukaryota > Metazoa > Chordata > Mammalia > Rodentia > Cricetidae > Peromyscus > Peromyscus leucopus. The sequence goes on along the minus strand of NC_051073.1, from coordinate 19,738,696 downwards.
TTTACTGAAACATGCTGTGTATTTGAGAGACACTTGTTTACAATGTAAATTTCAAATTTCCCTGTTAACATCACTTATTTTTGGCTTTCCTTACAGGTTTTCAGTTTGTGTTCCTGGAGGGCAGGGACCACACTTGGGGCCTTTCTCCTAGTTAGAAAGAACAATGGAACCATTGTGTCAAGCTGAGCTACCTAACTTTAGATTTCTCTTCTATAAGTGAAAAAAGTCCTTTTGTTTCAGCCACTGTTATTTTGGTGTTCCTGTGAAATAAGGCCAACCCTTTTTCTGACTGATACGCTCTGGCAGGAAGAATCTGTGTGGCTAGAAGCAGGCAGATCTGCTTTCTTACTTAAGCACGCCTGCCTTCTGCTACATGAATAGTACTCAACCGGCATGCAGGCAGAAAATCTGCAACCAGTTTATTGTAGCTTTTCTCAAGCAGTCATTTGCTCACACTTACATGTTCTCTGGGTGTTCTTCTGACTTAAAAAAAAAAAAAAAAAGACTAAGATGGACTTTGGTGACACTGGGTGTTACCTTTTTTTCAGGACAGATTGTTAAATTTTGATGACAATGACTCAAGTTTTTAAGTTCTTCTTATTAGCTCATTTTCCTGCAAAAGTAGCTACATCTTCTATTTCCACATAGGACAAATGTCTCTTGTACAGGATTTTTCATTCAAGACTAGTTTTGTTGCTGATAAAGACCCATAATTCTGCTCTACAGCCGTGAGGACCAGTGGCTATCTTTAGGCACCCATTAGCAACTGTAATGTCAACTTCTAAGATGCTCAGTAGGAATCCACAGCTCACTGAGACAAGTAGTATTTATGAAAGAATATATTGAAAGAATATGCAACTTTGCTTTTGTGAGGCAATCCAACTCTGTGTTTTAACTTACATATATTACCACAGGACTCTTCATTCAGGTTCTGTTGGTTTGATTTGTGTGCAATGGATTTTACTCAACTACAGCTATAACTTAGTAAAAACATCCTATTGTAACATCTGCCTACATTTAAAGACTTTATAAGGAACCTCTCTATGAACTTGTAATAACTCTGTGAAGATGTCTTTGGATAAATTCATTATACATACATATATATATACACATACATACATACACATACATATTTGCAAGTGCAGTGACTTTCACTGGTTTGATTACAAAAATATTGTGCATCTATTGAGTGACTGGTGAATTTTTATTGAGCAACTTGGTTCATTTTCATGGATGCTGCATTTTTGTTTTATATTTTTTATATTTTTGTTTTTTATTTATAAATGCCATGCCATTTTCCTTGAAAGAAGAGAAATCAAAATAAATAACCCGATCACCCTGTACCTTTCTGTTTGTCACCAACTGAATATGATAGTTTTCCAAAACAGTCCACAGGTACTTCTTCCTTTGTCCTCCGTGGCTATTCTTGATTTAACCAATTCCCATTACCTTAAAAAAATATTTTAAAAGTTAGTTATGTGTGTATATGTGTGAATGTGCACATGAGTGTAGGTGCCGGAAGAGGTTAGAGGCATACTATTCCATGTGCAATTGGAGGTACAGGTGGTTGAGTCACCCAGTGTGGGTGCTGGAAATTGAACTAGGGTCTTCTGCAAGAGCCATATCCACTCTTAACTGCTGAGTCATTTCTCCAGCCCCGCTTAACCGGTTTCTTCATTCACAGTTGTTTTAATTATTTCTTTAATTTTTTTATTAAATTTATTCATTTTATTTTATATGTGAGTACTTTGCCAACATGTATGTATGTGTACCACTTGCATGGCTGGTGCCCATGGGGGTCAGAAGTAAGCATCAGATCCCCTGGAACTGGAGTGACAGATGGCTGTAAGCCACCAAGTGGTCCTCTGCAAGAGCCGTAAGTTCTCCTAAGTGCTTCTATTTTCCAAAATGTTATTTCAAACTATGCTTTATTGACCAATGTGGCACAGGGTCAATTAGCCTATTTGAGTATTTTAGGAGGATAAAGTGTAACCTTTGGCCTAGATGTTACTGCCCTTTAGGTTTGAATGGGCATTGTCAACTCATTGTGCACAGGAGTAGCACTCATTTCCATTTCTCTAGCTATGTTTCCGTGATGCTTTTTATAAGTGAGGCCTTGAAAGCATCAATGTACTTTGTGTCACTTAAATGCTAATTCAGAATTAACCAGAGATGGTGGGCTTTGCCCTCAGGAACAAAAGAGGTAGATTATGACAGGAGCACATGCATTTTTTTTTTTTTTTTAAAATGGCCTGTTAAAAATTTGCTCACTGTGGTCCGTTGTTCACATTTCTTTGCCCAGCCTTAGGAAAGTCAGGAGTGTGAATGTAGTGAATCTGGCAGAGGCAGTCAGAAAGGTAGTTAACAGATGATGCTCTCCTCTTGCCTCAGGACCCATCACGTTGTTGTAGATGTCTCAGGGAGGCTGCCTAGTATCCATCTATGGCACACACAGTGGAGGAGGGCAGGGAGAGAAAGGGAGCTGGAAGTCTGGTGTCTAAAAGTAGAAACTTAAACACACCTTGCTCGGAAAAAAAACTCTCCAAACTACAAATTACTCTTGACTTAAAAAAAAAAAAAAAAACCTGGAAAAAATACCGTCAAACCTACTCATGAGAGACCCTGATGTGAAGGACTAAGGAGGCAATGCACGAGCAGCAGCATCCGTGTTGTTTGGCAGGAGCTGTTGGGAAGATGGCGAAGTGAGTAGTGGGCTTGCCGCACAGCATGAGGACCGCAGTTCAGATGTTCCAGCACCTACGTGACAGTGCCACACCCATTTGTGACTCCACAGGACAGTAGAGACACTCCCCATGGACTTCCAGGTCAGATTCAGGTGCGATCACCTTTCTCAGAACATAAACTGGAAGGCTGTGGATATAGCTCAGACGGTAGAGCACTTGCCTGGCATGCAGACTTGAGTCCATCCGCCAACACGGTATAAACTGACTGTGGTGGCACCTGCCTGTAATCTTAGTACTGAGTGGCAGAAGCAGCAGGAGCAGAAGGCCCAGGTCATTCTAGAATACACAGCCAGTTCGAGGCCAGCCCCTGTGTCATTCGTGAGATTCCATCTAAACGAAACAAACCAAGGTGGAGGGTAATGGAGAAAGACATTCAGAGTGAACCCCTGGCTTCCACATGTACCATGGGGAGAGAGAGAGAGAGAGAGAGAGAGAGAGAGAGAGAGAGAGAGAGAGAGAGAGAGAGAGAGAGAGAGAGAGAGAGAGATACATTTTTAAAGAAGTATCTTATGTCACAGAAAGAACGGCCAGTGTGGCTGTGTCCTTGTGGCTGTACCCTCATTTCTGCCCATGTGACTTGACCTGTGAAACGGAAGGATGACTATTGTTTTCCTCCTTGGGAGACAGCATGACAGATTCCTTAGTGTTGTTCACTGGAACCTCACAGTAAAACTGTGATCCAAGGCAGAACTGGGGTTGAAGAGCCGGGGACGGAGGGCCCTCATTAGAGGGGGCAGAATGCTGTTCTCACGCTCACTTTGAGAAGCCTGAACTTTCTGTTTTGCACTTAAGGCTCTTGCTTGCACAGTGAGCTCCAGAATACTATTTTTATTTATTTTCCGGGTAACCTTACCCTCAGAATCCAAATCCCAATACAACCGTGCTTATTTTGGAAATAGACACCCTCCTTCGACTCAGGCTCTTACAGTTTTCCTGTGTCTAGAAGGTCCTTTTTTCTCTTATTATGTGCCCACATTCCAGCTGTGGGGTGTGTTCACTGTTTCCCTAACCCTGCTTTTGTGAGTGCTATATTATTCTTCCTCTGAGCCATACCCATACTATACTTTCTGGTGCTTATTTGGATTTCTTGGCAGAGTTCTTCATGGTCTATGAGTTTACCTCTTCCTTCTCTTCTACCCTTTTGTTTTATATCACACACACACACACACACACACACACACACACACACACACACACCTTTGTATTCGTGTTGACATCTGTCTCATCTATGATGCATATGAAGTAGAAACAGTTGACATGTGGATAAAGTCATTATGAATGAGAGCCATCAATGTGACTCGGTGGGTAAAGCATCCATCTGCTACACAAACCTGAAGACCTGAGTTTGATTCCTAGGACCCACATAAAGGTGTGCATTGGCTACTTTTACACTGCTGTGATAAAACACCACAGCCAAGTCCATGTATAGAAGAGTTTATTTGGGTTTACAGTTCCAAAGAGAGAAGAGTCCATGCTGGCAGAATCAGAGGCATGGCAGCCAGAGCTGGAGCCTGAGAGCTGTGTCTTGAACCACAAACTGGAAGCAGAGGGAGCAGACAGACTCACGAGTGGATCTGAAATTTTAAAGTCCACCCCCAGTGACATACTCCTCCAACAAGGGCATGCCTTCTAAGCCACCCCTTAAAGCACTACAAACTGGGCAGGAGAGATGGCTTAGAGGTTAAGAGCACTGACTGCCCTTCCAGAGGTCCTGAGTTCAATTCCCAGCAACCACATGGAGGCTCACAACCATCTATAATGAGATCTGGTGCCCTCTTCTGGTGTGCAGACATACATACAAACAGAACACTGTATACATAATAAATAAATAAATCTTTAAAAAAAAAAAAAAGAAAGCACTACCAACCAAGTGTTCAAATGCCCAAGACTATGGGGGGGGGGGAGCATCTCATTCAAACTACCATAAGGTAGAAGGAGAGAACTGACTCCACAAAGTTGTTCTCTGACTTCTACATGTGCATTCATGCCTCACCCAGCAATATTTATAATAATTATAATGATAATAAAGTAATTCTGAGTGATTAAATAAATGAATGTAATCCCATCAACAGGTTGGGTGATGGAGAAACTTACCATGATTTTTAGTGAACTATATTTACAACTAGAAGCAATTGCTTCAGATGTCATGAGCCATTGGCTCCCAGTAGCAACAGAATTCCCTGAGAGCCTTCTTAAAACACAGGTGGCTGACTTCATCCTCAGTATTGAAACTGTCAATCAGGGAGCAAAGAATCCATTTTTCTGTATCCCTCCTTTCTCCTTTTCCTTCATTTCCCCACCTCCCTACCTCCTCCCTTCTCTCTCTCTTCTTTCTTTAAAACAGGGTCTTATAACCCCAGGCTGGCCCGGAACTCATAAACCTGAACTTGTAATCATCCTGCCTCTATCTCTACAGCTATACTTGCCCCTGATTTTATACAGACCTGGGGGTTGAGCCCAGGGCTTTGCGCATGCTAGGTAATGACTCTCCCAACAACAGAATTACAGCCCCGAAGATGAACATGAACATGGCCAGCGGCTCCTCCAGTGATGTTCATACCACAGCTTTGGTCAGGATGTTGAGAGCCTCTGTGTTTATGCGGTGATCTGTAGCAATTGCACGTTAGCCATAGAATTATTTCCTAGTCACATTTATCCCTTTAGGTCTTATGCGGCCTGCTTACGAGGATGTTTAGAAGACTCCAGAAACAGTTTCCATCTGGCCAGTGTATCCGTGGATTTGACTGATGAGAGACTAACTCTTCCTAGTTGATAGTTTTTTAAGCTTGTGATGAGGTCCAAAGGAATTCTGTTATGATAGCCCTTCTCTCCCACAGGAAGTTGTTAGCACTTGAGAGCAGCTTCCAATGTGACTTCCATACACTGTTGAAACATTGATGCCTGGAATGGGAACACTTCATTAGGATCCAAACAGACTCAGAAACTTCTTGGCCTTAATTGCTAAGATTTTGAAAAATCTGGGATTACAAGGACATAATTTGTGGGGCTCTACACAAGTAAAAACAAGAAATCCCTTGTTTAAAAAATTAAGAATTCTAAAACATCAATTGGAGAACACGAGTCTGAGCTTATCTAAGAGGAAGACCTATCTATCTATCTGGGTCACATGTCCATGAAGTCACTCTGACCCTGACTTTGGAAATGCTTTTGGTCATTTTTAGAAGAGAAAATAGATGCCAGGGAGGGCTTGAGCGCATCTCAAGGAGTGGTGTGGTTCGTGTAAATGCAATCAGGAGTCTGGTTCCATGACTTCCCTGCCCTTTATTTCTTGCCACATTGCTTCAATGGATGGGTGCCAAAATCTGCTGCCTGAATCAGGAGCCTCACCTAGGAATTTGGAAGTTTCCTGCAGAAGAGCGCTTTGGGGGTTTGCGTGTTTTCACAGTAGTTACTTTTCCTGTCACTGTGAACAAATACCTCACAGAAACAACAAGGGAGAGAATGATTTGGGCTCAAAGCTTCAGTTCATGTGCTTGGGCTGAACAAGAACCTGGGTGGAAATGTGTGGCAAAGGTTGTTTTCACTTGGTGAACACAAAGCTGTCTGATAGGGAAACAAACAGGCAAAGACCAGCAGAAGATCTAGTCCTTAGGGACACTCCCAGAGTGACCTTTTCCTGCATCTGAGCCCTGGCTCTTATCTGTAGCCATGTATTGGTTAGTTTTCAGATGCTTTGCTAAAATACCATGAGAGAAGCAATTTATAAAAAGAAGAGTTTATTTTCTTATAGTTCCAGAGGGGAAGTCTGTGACGGCAAGGGAGGCATGGCAACAGGTGGCCCGAGCTGGCTGAAAGTATTTCATCACTCAGGAAGCCAAGAGTGAATGGCAAGTATGGTGAGGCTATATAAATCCTCAACCCCTTCCCCTACCGCCCAGTGATGTACTTCATCCAGCAAGGCTCCACCTCCTAAAAGGTAACCAGTCTTCACAGATGCACACAAGCTTGGGAACAAGTACTCAGATACACATGTCTCTGGGGTATTTCTCATTCAAACTACCATAGACCACTTTCCACTAGTGCTATCCTATTATGAACCCACCAAGGGATGGATCAACTCACTAGGTCAGGGTCAGAGCCCTCATGACCTATCATTTCTGGGGCTGTCATCATAGACACTCCCAGAACTGTGTCCACTAATCTCCTAGGTGGCTCTACATGTAATCAAGATGATTATAAAGATTAATCCTAAGCCAAGTATGTGGTGTATGTCTATAATCCTGATATTCTAGGAGCACAGGCAGGAAATTGATGAAAGTTGGAGACAATTTGGTGCAGGCTAGGTATTGAGTTTCAGAATGTGTGTGTTGTGACAGGTTAAAAATCAAAACAACTTTAATATAATAGCTCCCATTTTATAATGTATCATAGACCTTTAAAAGCCCTAGGCCAGCTAGGAGCAGAAAGACCGAAGGCAGCCAGGACAGGCTGCAGACTAACAATGCTGAGACTAGGCCTCACCATTACAATAACCAGGAAAAGCCATAAACTGTACCCTGTGGGGGACCAATCAGAATTGAGATAAACAAGTACTAGATGCTCCAGAACACTAAGGATAGCTGACATCACTTGTATCTAGGTTGCCAGTTTCCTTGCAGCAATGCCAGTACCAATCCCTGTATGGCAAGACTTCTGTTGCCGCACTCCTGCCCACTCAGGAGTTCAGCCCCCATCTGAATTCAGAATTCCCCTACCCCCGAATCCTTTACTCCTTAAAAACCCTGCTATAACTGAGCTCAATGCTCTCCTGATTCAACTGCTGTATTGCAAGGGATGGGAAGCCCAAGCTTGAGCTTGCAATAAAGCTCTTTGATTTGCATAGGAACTCAGACTCCTGGTGGTCTCTGGGTGGCTCATGACTAGGGCATAACAAAGACCACCCAGGAAAAGGTCTCCTAACTTTGGATCACTGGCATTTCTTTCCTCAGGGGCTTCCTTAGCTTTTAAAAACTACATTAATTATTTTTCTCAGGGGAAAATATTTTCCTAAAAAAATGCTATTTATATTATTTCAGTGCTGAAGATCAAGTCTTGCACTTTCGAGGCAAGCATAATACTAAATAATCCAGAGTCTAACTCCTACTTTTTATTTTATTTTGTTTTTGTGAGACAGAGTTTAAAGTAGTTCAGGCTGGCCTCAAAATCACTATTGGCTGGCTATCTTTTTTGGTAATATTGTGTCCCCCAACATGTTGTGCACCTTAATAAACATCTGGAGTCAGAAAACAGAACAGCCACTAGATAGATATAGAGGCCAGAAAATGGTGGCACACACACCTTTAATCCTTACATTCTGGAGGCAGAGATGCATTTGGATCTCTGTGAGTTCAAAGCCACACTGGAAACAGCCAGGCATGGTGATACACGCCTTTAATCCAAGAAGTGATGGCAGGAAGCATAAAGATATATAAGGCATGAGGAGCAGGAACTAGAACCTGGTTAAGCTTTTAGGCTTCTGAGCAGCAGTTCAGCTGAGATCCATTCGGATGAGGACACAGAGGCTTCCAGTTTGAGGAAACAAGATCAGCTAAGGAATTGGAGAAGTGAGGTTAGCTATGGCTGGTTCTGTTTCTCTGATCTTTCAGCGTTCACCCCAATACCTGGCTCTGGGTTTGTTTTTATTCATAAGACCTTTTAAGATTTGTGCTACAGTCTTTGAACTCTGTACTGATCCTTCTGCATTCATCACCCGAGTGCTGTTATTAGAGGTATGTATCACCGTGCTTGGTTTGTATTTTTTGCCTTTATTGGTATGGGCATATGTGAATGTGCATGTTCATGTGTGAGTACATGCATATAGAGGTCAGAGTTTGACGCCTTTCTGGTGTCTTCTCAACTGCTTCCACCTTATTTTTGAGACAATGTCTCTCGTGAACCTGGATCTCCAAGTCCTCTGGCCACTGAGCCTTGCCTACTCTGGATTGATTACAGGACTTTGATGCAATGCCCAGCTTTACAACAAGACAAAACCAGTTATTTTACTTATCCATTCTTTGAGAATTCTGTGAGAATTGTACACATATGCAGTGTATTTTGATCAAATTCACCAGCTTCTTGCAGATGCTCCTACATCCTCCCAACTTCATTATCCTCTTCTTTCCCCCGTTTACCCCTGGCATTTCAGTAGTACTGTCATTGTGCACATTGGCGAAGGGTCATCCTGCAGTGGGATGGTCTGTATGTCAAATCTGTTGCTCTGATTGGCCAATAAATAAAACACTGATTGGCCAGTGGCCAGGCAGGAAGTATAGGTGGGACTAACAGAGAGGAGAATTGAGAAAACAGGAAGGCAGAAGGAGACACTACCAGCCGCTGCCATGACAAGCAGCATGTGAAGATGCCAGTAAGCCACGAGCCATGTGGCAAGGTATAGATTTGTAGAAATGGATTAATTTAAGATATAAGAACAGTTAGCAAGAAGCCTGCCACGGCCATACAGTTAGTTTGTAAGCAATATAAGTCTCTGTGTTTACTTGGTTGGCTCTCTGCGGCTGTGGGACTGGTGAGTGACAGAGATTTGTCCTGACTGTGGACCAGGCAGGAAAACTCTAGCTACATCATCCAATGGAGGGTGGGTGACCTACAAGAAGCACACTCTTGAGGAAAACTGACTGCCTCCCCAGCAGCCACATACCCTGCTTTTTAATGTGTGTTCTGGGAGACCAAACTCAGGTCCCCATGCTTCTGTGCCAACCACTCTACTGACAGAGCCATCTCCCTAGTCCTGTATTTATTTCTAAAATGAAAGAATATATGTGTAGATGAATAAAATCTCACCACATATATGGGTTCTCCACGAAGGGCTCATAAGATGGCCAGCTCATTAAGAGCTAGGATCTGCTTCATTTGTCTGTCTTCAAGCACAGCACCGTGGATATAGACAAAGTATAATATGTGTGTGTGAAATACCAAGGGTTGGTGGCATTTGTACCAAGGCTTCAAATTCCCTTTGTAATATCTAGCAATGTTGCTGTATAAATACTAAAAAGAGAATAATTTCAAGTGCACATTTGGGTTATGAAAAAGTTTTGTCTAGCTTTATTATAGAATTTCCCCCTTTAGAATAAAATCTTTGGCTGGATTATGTATCCTCCCCCACCATTATTGATTGATTGATTATTTATTTTAGTTTTTCGAGACAGGGTTTTTCTGTGTAGTCCTGGCTGTCCTGGAACTCACTCTGTAGACCAGGCTGGCCTCGAATTCAGAGATCCGCCTGTCTCTGCCTCCCGAGTGCTGGGATTAAAAGTGTGCACCACTGCTGCCCAGCTGTCCTCCTCCCTTTTACATATGTGTATGGGTGCTTTGTCCCCGTGTACGTCTGTGTGTGTGAAGTCCAGAAGAGAGAAGTGGTTCCCCTGCGACTGGAGCTATTGACAATTGTGAGGTGTTATGGAGTAGTTGACTCAAACCTGGGTCTGCTGGAAGAGCAGGTGGAGCTCTTAATCACTGAGCCATCTCTCTAGTCCTCATGCCCACATATTTCTGAAGGCCTTTGGGGGCAGATGTACTTTCTGTGAAGAGGCAGTGTGAACTGGATAATTGTTAGTAAGTCTGAGTTTTAATTTCCTCAGTAATTTTTTTAATCACTTAATTGAACAATCAACAAATCAACACCTGTTTATTAAGTCAGTTACAACCAGTACCATACTACTACTGTACATGTTTTGTTATAAGTAGCAAAATTTAGTTTTCCCAGTTCTAGAGTCGAGACAGTGAGATCAGAATAGTACTACAGTGGAGTTCTGAGAGTCCCTTTCACAGTTCCTGGGGAGTTCTCAGAAGTTAAGATCACTGCTGTCATTCATGAGGCTTGCTCTGTCCTTTTCCCTTGGCTACTTCCTAAAAGTCCCGATTTTTAATACCACAGCGTTGGGGTTTAGGATTTCAGTGTATGAACTGACGTGAGAAGAAACATTCAGTCTGTTGCGATAGAGTCATCACTTGGTTTCTCCCTTTTTTTTTTTTTTTGTCAGCTGGTGACATGCATATGTAAACAAACACACGATACTGGGGTTGTGTCCAGCATGGTGGCTGGAAGAAGGGCTCTGTGAACATAAGGGAGGAGTCCCCTGCCTGGGAGTGAGAAAATCTCTGATAGGGGGTACATCTGAGTAGTGTCTCCTGCTGTCGTGAAGGGCTTTTTGGAGATGGGTTCACATGTGTTCTGGGTATGGCAGTGAACAGGAAGACTCGGCAAGTCCTAACAAGCCAGCAAGTGAGAAGGTTGGGGCTGAACGAAGGGCTGATGGGATTGAGCAAGAAGCAATGCTGTTCTCTCTCTGTTCCTGACAGCGGCCTCTCTCCCTCTGTAAGCCATGTCTGTCTGGACCAATGGATGGCTCTATTTGTGGGGAGCACACTGCCTTTAATATTTAAATTAATGAACATAATTTCTGTGCTCAGCACCCTCACACCCTGGTTTCCTTTTACTACTTTATCTTTTAAAATGTTTGGGGGAAAAAAAATCCCTGCTCCATAGAATTCTCAAACAGGAGGCAGTTTATTTATTTGGTAAAATAAAAGACAAACCATCTTTGAAATGGCCACACTGTTATTCACGCCCCTGCTTCTTTGAATCTTCTTCTGGTAAGATTCCCTCATCTCCTGATGGAAAGCTCTGCTGAGTCTTTACTATGAACGACCTTCCTCTCCCTCTCTCTAGGGTTTATAAAGACGTCGTCGTCGTGCCGCACCTGCAGCCCAGGAACGGACCAGCTGATAAGTACCTCCTGTGGAAGTATGAGGACTGAACTGGGACTTCAGCTCACCCCTAAGAAAAAGCCCGATGTGGTGGCCTGCTCCTGCAGTCCTGGGCCTGGGGAGATGCAGGCAGCAGATCTCTGCAGCTCATTGCTAATGCAGCTTAGTTGAATCAGTGAGCTCCAGGTTCAGTGAGAGACCCTGTCTCAAAAAAAAAAATGAGAGTAAGGGAAACACCTCACCTCGACCAATGGTCTCCACATACCTGTGCACACATTCGTGCATCCACATAAACACTTATATACATCATAAACACTCTTATAAAAATAATTATGTAATACTGAAGACGCCTATGACAGTTTTAATTTGGGGAGACAATTTATAGGCTTTCATCCTTCAGGCACATCGGTCTGAGAACTTGTGACAACCTGACATTCTCTAAGATCTAAAATTTATGCAAGGAGTAACCTTTGTTTTGAATGGGTATGTTCTCAGTCAGTACCACAGAAACTCCGAGGGAGGTGGGCTGGTGGAGATGAGGAATAGCAGCATGGGTTACACTGAGACATGTGAACATTTCTGTGTTGTTGTCCCCTACACTTTATCTTTTTTTCCTTTTTATTGATTTGGTATTTAATAGTTTTTATTTTTATTTTAATTAATTTATTTTATATCCCAGTCACAGTCTCCCCTCCCTTCTCTCCTCCCAGTCCTTATTCCCTTCCTGTCCCCACCCAATCCACCCCTCCTCCATTTTTGTTTAGGAAAGGGCAGGTCTCCCATGAGTATCAACAAAACCAGGCATTTCAAGTTGCAGTAAGACTAAGCACCTCCCCGTATATTGGGACTGACCTAGGCACTCTGCATATATGTTACAGCTGTATAGCTTAGTCCTCTTGTGGAACTCCTAATAGTGGGAACAGGGGCCGCCTCTGACTCTTTCACTGGCTTTGGGGACCCTACTCCTCAATACTGGGTTGCCTTACCCAGCCTTAATACATGGGGAGGGGAGTACTTAGTCTCACTTTATCTTTTTAAATGTTTGGAAAAGCTGTGCTCTAGAGAATTTTCAAATAGAAGGCAGTTTATTTACTCAGAAAAATAAAAGAAAAACCACTGTTGAATCTGCCACCCCTTTACCCCTTCCTTGTGTGTCTAGTAAGGCTCCCTCACCTTCTGATGAACACATCTGCTGACAGTCAGGAGCAGTTAGTGACCCCTTTGGTCGCCATTGAAGGAAAGTAGAGCATCTCCTGAGCCTTTCTCTTGGACAGAGGTGCTTGAACTCTTGTCTGTCAAATTCTTCTCCAGCTTTTGGGGCGAATGGGTGCTGGTGAAACTGAACAGACATGATAATAGGCTGAGGAACTCCCGCTAGCCTTCAGGCGGTCTTCACACTGTGTGTCTTGACTGTCTGTTTTATGGCACTACTGTGATTCCCTCCCTCTCCGCCTCCTTCCCCAGAACAATCTCAACTGTGTGCTGTTGCTGATTCATAGCAGTTCCAGGAATGCAGAGCGGATGGAAGTCTTCGAGTTTTATTCTTTTCCCGACATGGTTGCCCATCAATTAAAAAACAATATCCTAAGAGTCAGAGAAAGTGTGTTTGAGGGTAGCTGTTATGGCTGCTAGAGCACTCTTCTTTCCAGGTTCCTTCCCCAAGTGGAAACTCTTTCTCTCAAATTGCTTCAGTGGCCAAACTAAAGGCAAAATAAAGATGAATTATAGTGACAAATCCCTAAGAGGTCTTCCACTCTTTGCTAATTCAGAAAAAGATGTAGCCATTCACTTAAAAAAAAAAAAAATCACCCACTCAGCAGCATTTGCTTCGGTTTTCAGCCTGTAATTTACTGCCTGTTATGGGTTAATGGCACCATATACTCTAGTTCACTGTCCTCACAAAACCTGCAGGCAGGGAAGCAGCTCACTCCGAGACATTCTCATTCTGGGTGGAGAAATGAAATCTTGAGGCTGGGTCATGGAAGTGGAGCTGTGAAATTACAAAGCGAATTGTGTTTTGCTGGGCATTTTTGCTGAGGTCAGGGTACGAGCCAGAGGCTGCACCTGCATACCTCGAGAGAGAGCCTGACTCACTGGCTTCCTCAGCTGCTCCCAGTTTCCTATTGGAACATCCATTTATGTCGATTGTTTGTGTCAAGTCGTACAATATTACAAGACATACGATCAAATGGAATAGTATTCCCAGAACTTTCCCAGAGAGAACACTTTTCAATAACAGAAGTGTTAAATCCACAGTAAGTTCAACAGTTTCTGTTTCTGTTTTCAAAACAAACATTTTTCACTTTATTGGCTGTAAAAGGGGACTACAGAATCATTGATGTATGATTCAGGAGCTTGTTAACAAATAAGAGTTTTAATGATCTAGGTGTAGATTTGTGAATAGGCATCGACTGATAGCTGAGAATATAGCACTTTCGATTAGCTCCTACTTTCTAAAATAAAAAAAAATCATTTATGATCTGGCCCATTTAATTTATTTCCATGGACTGTGATGTTCAATTCATTTCACAAGCGGCAGTCTAGCAGTAATGTTATTTATGAGGCAAACTTGATGTTTAAAATCCTAAACATATAAGATGTTATGAGAATAGTATGTTATGTAAGCCAATACTATCCCTGAATATTGGAGCAAGTGATTAGGAAGATAAATCATGGGTCTAGGGATGTATGTCAGTGACAGAACACTTCTAGTGTACATAAAGCAATGTCAGATAACCACGGTACCACTAATAGAAGCTGTGTTATCTAGAATGCCTTGTCTCCTCTTCAAGCCCTATTGGTTGTCATTGCATAATTGGTCAATTCAATATTGTGTTCCAGTTTCCCATCTGTCATAGCATCTACCTCTTATGCTTTCTAATAACACTAACTCAATTCAATAATTACAAAAAAACAAAAAGAAAAACAACAACAAAAAATCCCCAAAGCAGAACAGCCCATGACACTTTGGGATTATGTCACAATCTTTATGATCATTAATTCCAAAGTCTTCTAGAAGTTTAGTTCAGTGATCTTTCTTTACTAATACTACAACTCAGAAAAAGTAAAAGAATATCTTATATATTCAAATATGTTATTGCAGTTATGACTTTGTGTATATTTCAGTATCTTTAAATATAGCAGTCTATTAAGTAGAGGTACAGAAGAACACCTTGGAGAAATCAGTCCCCATCTATTTTGGCATGACATCTAGACTACTGGGATGCTTCCTAAGTGTCTAACTCTCTCACCCCCTGCTTCTTTCATGCAAGTGCTGGAGTCTCTCCTAGTCTGACTTCTACTGCTATGGTAACTACCGTGACCATCAAGTCATGTCATTTGGGGCGAAGAGGGTTTATTTGACTTACACTTCCAGATCACAGTCCATCATTGATGAAAGTCAAAGCAAGAACTCAAGGCAGCATCCCAGTGGCAGGAGCTGAAGCAGAACCCAGGAGGAATGCTGCGCACTGGTGTGCTCCCAGGATCTCATCCAGTTGCCTTCTTTACACCTCCTAGGACCACCTGCCCAGAGCTGGCATCAACCAAGAAGATACCCTGCAGACTTACCTTTAGGTCACTCTGATGAAGGCACTTCCTTAGTTGAGGTTTGCATCTTCCCAAATGATTTTAGTTTATGTCAAGTTGACAAAATACTAACCATCACAGAGCCCCTTCTCAAGGATTTTTTTCAGTTCCCAAGTGATGCAGCCAGAAGTGGAAGACTTCTCAAAACTGTGTATCAGGAAGATAGCTTATTGGAGACTCTGTGTACAAATCTCTGGTAGCATTTAGATCTGACAACTCCTGAGTGGCAATAATGGTCATAAATATCAGCCAAACATCAGAACAACACGTTCAGATGCTGTGTGTTTTTCTAAGTCATTAACTAGGTTTTAATCCTTGACCACATTTAGCATGGGGTTTATTAATTGCAACAGTTTTACCCTGTTCTGAAAACCAAAGAGGGCTTTTACCTAAAGGCCAAAGTGTAAATGTGTGACGAGCACTTTTCCTTCAGGCGAGTGACTCACTAGAGGTGTGGTGACAAGCTATGTTCTGTTTGATATTTGGTCAGTGACCTGGAAGTAGAATGGCAGTCATTTTGTAATGTTAGGAAACTGGACAGGCAAGATTATTTCTAAAATAAAACTATTTTTAAATGAGTTACCGCTATAGCCAAAACGAATAGTTATCAAAAATTGGAAAGAGTGCACTCATGAACTGAAGTCTTTCAATGTTAATTTAATGGCATCTATTAAATTAAATATTATTATTTAAATTAAATTAAATATTAAATCCTATGCAAGGAGTGAGGATATAAAGGCAGAGATTGTCTTGTCCTTAGGGACTTTTCAGTCTTTAGGTGAGGTTAGCCCTAAACAAATGCTTTCCAAAATATTTTAAAGCATTGTAGGATCACAGAAATTTGGGGAAAAGTTTTTTTTTTCCCCCAGCAAATTAGACAGTTAATATGGGGATTACAAGGGAAAAAAGAGTATTCCAGGAACATCCATAGAGTTTGTTTAGGGATATAGAGACATTGCTACATAGGATGCTAGTGTGGTTTGAATGTGCCTCCTAAAAGTTCATGTAATAGAGACAATATCCCCTAATTTATATATTAACGGTTTTTGAAGATGGGTCTTTGTGAGGTCATTAGGATTGGATGAGGTCATGAGTGGAAGTCCTTATGATGATATGTGTGTCTTTATGAGAAGGGAAGAGAGTCATAAGCTTGCATTCCTGCTCTGTCTTACCAGATGTTGTGGTTTGTGTGTGTAATGTCTCCCATAGGCTCCTGAGTTTGAATCCTTGATCTCTAGTTAGTAGCACTACTTGAAAAAATTACGGAACTTTTAGGAGGTGGAGCCTGGTGCGAGGAAGTACATGACTGGGGGCGGAGCTTGAGGTTTTTATTTCCTGGCTCCATTTCCTATTCTTGCTTTACCTCCTGAGTGGATTCAGTGGGACCACCTTCTCTGCTGCTCCATGCCATTGCTGCCACGCCTCCCGACTTCCTCCACACCTCCCTTGACTTCCTCTGCGCCTCCCTTGACTTCCTCCGCGCCTTCTTTGAAATGATAAACTATGTATAGAACTGTGGAGATCCAGGAGAGGCGCAAAGCTACACAGA